>NC_057803.1:229767097-230112601 GCF_018294505.1 Triticum aestivum
GGATCTCTCTTAGGGATCGAGAAGCTCGCGATTCATCAAATGAAGAAGAGCTGGAAAATTCATCGGTTTACTTCTGTCTGCATAAGACGCCTTCGGCGATCCGTCGAGTCCGATGGAAGATCCAATCTATGTGGGAGTATCTACTAAAGGAAACTAGAAGTCGTCCACTACAACGAGTCAAACAAACAAGCGGTCGGATCAACCACTGCAAGTTCGATCTAATCTACAGTGAAGACAAATTAGAGAGAAAAAACAAAGAAAAACCCACACGCCTATTGAATCGCCTCTCTGGTCTCATCCCGACGGCCGGCCAACCGTGGCCACGGCCTCTCCTTGCTTCTCGGCCACAACCTCCAACCTGCCTCGGCCGCCGCATTAGTGGCTGCTTCACGCCGATCCGAGTTATCACCGCCAGCCTGTCTCAGCCGCCTTGCCGAGGATTCACTCTGAGTCGCTGCAATCCGCTTTCAGCTTCCACTGCAAGTCGCCCTGGCCTCAAGCCGCCGCCATCGAGTCACCCCGGGCACGCTTCCGAAGCAGCCCTTACATGTCGCCTCAGGCAGCCACTGCTGCGAGTCGCCGAAGTCACTATGCCCGTGAGCCGCCGTGGCCGGCTTTGCCTCTGCCTCGTGGGTTTTGCTGTTACTGCTGGATTCCTTTGTCGAGCCGCCTTGGCCCTGAGCCGTTTTTCACCAAATCATCGGCAAATTGCACCCGACCTAGCACCCCTCCAACGTGGCTTTTGTGATCTGCCATCACCTCCGTGTGCTCACTGCCGCGTCCAACTGTTGCTGCAAGCTGCCCCCACTTGGCCTCGCTTTGAGCATCTCCGTAGCTATCAGATCAAGCAAATTCCTAGAGAGAAAACACCAACAAAAGATCTTACGTGGTCAGATAGAGATTCAAACCAACTACAACCAGGACAAAGACTTGGACGGGGGTTGGTTTCAGAAGCAGCCATTGTGGCCTCGTTCCGAGCCGCCTTTACACGGGCCTCGCGTTGAGCCGCCTTCATGTGGGCCTCGTGTTGAGTCGCCGGCCTCCACCAGCGTGCTTCTGCTGCTGAGCTGCCTCTGCCGGTCATCGCTCCGCCTTCTAACCGATGACCGTCGCGTCTTTCCGAGTGGCCTCCGCGTGAAGCCTGTGTCGAGCCGCCGGCAGCCGGCGCTGCTCCATCATTCAAGTTTTCAGGGACTCAGCCAACGATGAATATAGCAAAAGCTGGCAGAAGACACTAGTACAAGTAGTACTGAATGATCAAATAGTACAAGTATTCTATACTGCCTCACTTCAAAACATCTCCAAGTGGACTCACCGGGATTAATATTCCCTGCTGAAAGTAATACGGAACTCGCATCCCGCGTTGTGGTTGTCTGTCTGTATCACGCTGGCAGACAGACACGAACAGATCTGTTGTCTCTCTTGTTCGCTCTGTTTCAGCACATGGGAGTGCAAGCAAAAACAAGATTGATCTGCAACAAAAGTACTTGTGCAAAACCCGTCAATCAGACATCCAGCGGATCATCGGCCTGCCTGCCGAGGCTACATTGAGTCACCGGTTTGCCTGAACCACCGGACTATATTGAGTCGCCGGTCTGCTTGAGCCACCTCTGTCGCGGTGAACGGATCATCCTCATCTGCACAAATCAGTTTATATGCATCTAAGTTGATTTTATTAGCACATATTGTTTTTGTCAAAGAACAATCATGTTGGCTTGTGATATTTATATGCAGGACAATGATTCATTATAAAGGTGGTGCTATGCTTTGCCTATGAAGTGTGTGTTGGCATCATCATGCACCGGTGTCCACACCCGCTTGCTGTTGAACGGGTGTGCGCAAGCCACCGCCCGTGCAGTTTGATCTACATCAACTGGCCGAGACCGCGCCCACGATTGACTCGACCGTCCGCGCCGGCTTACAACACCGCGGCCAGTTCATATATCCTCTCTCATGGCCAACTCGGCCGTGCTTGAGTTTATCTTCACCATGGTTATCATCAACTCCATAGTGGATAATCACTGGCCTAACATATCAGGTGAAATCCATCCAATATATTTTATATTATATATTATTTTCTTTAGAAGAGCAATTACTTTGGCTTGCAAGTTCTCCTATGCAGGACTCAAACCGGTCTATATGACAGTCAACTATGGGGAATCTCAAGCCAACTCATTGAGTCATCTTAAAGACTCGGGTGCTACATGGACATAGCTCAATAAATGTTGCCAGTTTAAAGGCCGTCCGGAAAAATTCCGGCTCAAGAAGAATTTATCTCTCGCAAAGTTCGAGTTCTCAGGAAAAATTAAAAGGGACCATAGAGAGTCTGTTGCAAATTACAACTCAAACATAGGTACCCTGATTCAAATGGTCACATGGGGGCTTCCTGTTCAAACATAGGTCGTATTCGAACCAAAGAGAACATAGCTGTCAGTACCCTCTTGATCGGCGCAATGCCAAAGCCACTGATGGCTACATGATCATATTCGAATCCTAGATTAACCCCTTTGGTCTGGTTTACTGATCGTATTCGAATCAGAAGCCTCAAATTCTTCTTTCTATTTTGCTTATGTTTTTTGAAAATAGTCTTTTGGGTTTGTCTTGAGACTTTTTGTTCATATATGAAGCATATATGTGGTTTCGATTAACCCGGCTTGACTTTGGATGATAAGTTGCCATATATGACAATCATAAACAATTCAAAGTTTTTGGCTTCTAAAGATTGGGTTATCACCCTTACTGCACAGGTATCCCACACAGGTAGTATGATTCAATATCACAGGAACCAGTTTTTTAAACCGGGTTATATTATTCAAATCTTTAATAGCCAACATGGCTGGATTTTTATTATGGTTATCAATAACCAATATAACGATTGAGGTCTTCAAAGTCGCTTCTGCGCAATGGATATTATTTTATCAATGGATGTAATTTATTCTACAATGGAAGGAATAGTCCCGAGTCACTGCAGGCTTACGAACCGACACTTGGGGGCTACATTATTTAAGTTGAGATCACATCAAACATGTAAGTCCCATGTCACTGCCAGCATGCACCACGACACTTGGGGGCTAATGCAAAGTCATTTTTGGAGTACCTTATTGAAGACCCGACTCATCACGGTGTAATGAGCCGGCCCTTGTGGGCTACCAATTGCTCCGGTAGAACGATTCAAGGTACACAAGCCTTAATCTGTTGTATTGAAAGATCCACTATTCAGTTCGTAGAGTACAAAGATCTTAACCTTGTGGACGTGGGTTCAAGCCCCATGGTGGAGATTACATCATATGATGTTATTATCAATGAATCATATACAAAGTCCCAGCTCAGTAATATCTTACTGAGCTGGCCCTTGGGGGCTACACATTGTTGTTCAAATCTACATGATCATATTTATAACGTCCCTGCTCATTATTGCATAATGACCTGGCCTTTGGCGGCTACACCATTTGATTTTTTATGAGCATCAGGCAATTACAAGTCCCAGGTTGCTGCAAGCATGACAACCCGGCACTTGGGGGCTACATATGTGGAATACTCAGTTTGGATTACTGACTACAATGAACAGCCTGGATTTTTTCTAGGTGGCAACATTTATATCGAAATAAGTCTTAAGCAATCACTATATTCTCATCTTAAGACTTGGGGGCTATAGGTAATATGCATATAAAGGAGGAACATCTTCAAATTCTCCGTTTTGGGCAAATCAGGAAGATTAATTGTGTGACCTGACATTGGCAACAATCATGACCCGGTGTCTATAACAGTCATGACCCGGAGTCATCAGTTTTTATAACCCAATAATTTTGGAAATCATAACTCAGCAAGTTCTACAAGCCGGCTGAATATCAGTTGAATATTTCAGAACCAATATTTTTGTCAAGTCAAAGCATTGAAGGTCGAATCAAATAGATTATTTATTCATTCACAATATTTCTTCTACAAGCAAATTGATTATGAAGATGGTCTATTGACCCGGATTTTCTAGGAGGAAATGACAAGGACTTAAGGATGATCAGGTGCCAGCCTACAAGAATATTTAACCCGGAGTACAACCTGTCAAATTTGTTCTTGAGTTTATGTTGCAGATCAGTTTAACATGGATAAATCCAAATTAAATTGGTGGCTAATGTCAGGCATATACCCCACGGTGTAACCCGCCGGATGTATGACCCGGCTGGAGCATGGCGACTCACTGGTGACCCGCCTGGGGCTTGGCGATTCACAGATAACCCGCCCGATCTTGGCGACTCATTAGTAAAACAGCGGGCGGGTCACATGGACAACAAGGCACAAAGCCCATAAGGCCGGCTCACATTATGATGGGCCGGCTTAAGAGGAAAGGGGTGATGAATATTTCCTTTACAAGGAAGCAAGACTCGGACTTGTATTCAACTTGTAAGAGAAGATAGACTAGTCCTAGTCCTACTAGGACTCCACATGTAACCCGCCCCTCTAACTTATATAAGGAGGGGCAGGGCTCCTCAAGAGGGACAAGCAAGAAGAAACAATCTCTAGGGTTAGACACAAAGATCCGGCTTACCAGTGACTCCCTCATGATCATAATGAGACCTAGCCACAAACAACACGTAGGGCTATTACCGAATGATGTTTCCCAGGGCCCGAAGCTGTCTAAATCCTTGTCTTGTGTTGCGTCTCTCGATTCCGCTCAACCCCTCTCAAGCTACTACAAAGATGCGTTGGCCTCACGACTAAGTCCTCACACTAGGACATCTGCCGTGGCAATTCCACAACACCATGTATTATGCATAATCACTAAAGTTTCTATGCCTTCTGTTATGTGCCTCCAAAGTCAGCATCATAATGTTATTGTTTTTGCATTCCCAGATTTCCTCTAAGTCTGAGAATCAGCTTATATCATGTTTGCATCTTGCCTCGATGTCTACCATGAACCTGTTGCTCATATGGTTATGCCATGTTATGTGTTTTGAGCTCCATGATATGTACTAGCATGCCATGATTTTGATTGCCATGTCCTTGTGCTATAGCTTAATTACTTATTGCCTCCAACATGCCATCATATAAACTCTCCTCACATGTATGCCCTGTTTTTCACTAAGTCATAATCTGTGTTATTAAGTTGCTTCTTGCATTGATCATATTGGTTTAACACTGATGCCTATGAACTTGAACCTTAATGTTATTTGAAGCATGTTATCTCTACTTGAAGTGTATATCAAGTTTGTACCCATATATTATGTGTAGCATGTTGTTTCCTTGATTGCAAAGTGCTTACTTGCTGTTTTGGGCACTTTGTGTTTGAAACTTGTATTAAGTGTATGTGTTGAACCGTTGCTCCATTTTGAGCATGCTCTATATGAAACTTGCTTAGTTTTGCATGTAGTTTCATGATACCTTCTTGCATCCTTGTTTTGGAGTGTTTGTCATGTTGTTTTTCTTGCATTTGCATCAATGCCATATTTAACTTGTTTCACTCATATCTTCTAGGTCGTAGCTCCGAATTAAATGAACCTTATGTGTAACTTGACTAGAAAACCGTATAGATCATCATGGTGCACTTTAACTTGATGTTTAAGAACTTTAACATAATGTTTTGTTCAGAACTGGACCAATTTCAAAATTTGCATATCAGGACTTACCGGAAGTGCTATATGTTGTTTCCGACCTCATTTAAACTTTCTTTGATGTGTTGTTCTTGTATGCATCATTTCTTGCCATGAGTTGCATCATGCAGCCTTGTCATGCATCATACTTGGTTGAGCATCATGTCTTTTTCATGCTTGTGTGTTTACTATGTTGTTTGCTTCTTTCCGGTTGTACTTCTTCTCGATAGTTACGGTTACGTTGCGATTGTGAGGATCCCATCGACTACGTTGGTTCGTCTTCTTCATGGACTCGGTCTTCTTCCTAGCGGGATCTCATGCAAGATGAACGTTACCCTGGATACCACTACTATATTTGCTTTTCTAGTTGTCTCGATGCTATCGCTATGTCGCGCTATCTACCACTTGTTTATCAAGCCTCCCAAATTGCCATGTTAGCCTCTAACATTTTCACCCTTCCTAGCAAACCGTTGTTTGGCTATCTTACCGCTTTGCTCAGCCCCTCTTATAGTGTTGCTAGTTAACGGTGCAGCTGTGGGTTGTTCCATGTTGGGACATGGATCTCATGGATATCATGGGATATCATAATATCTCTTATTTAATTAATGCATCTATATACTTGGTAAAGGGTGGAAGGCTCGGCCTTATGCCTGTTGTTTTGTTCCACTCTTGTCGTCCTAGTTTCCGTCATACCAGTGTTATGTTCCTTGATTTTGCGTCCCTAACATGGTGACGGTTTATGGGCCCCTCTTGACAGTTTGCTTTGAATAAAACTCTTCCAGCAAGGCCCAACATTGGTTTTAACATTTTCCATAATAATATTGAACTAAATAATTAACTCATATGGCGTCATGAACCCGAGGATTCTTTTCTACATACAGGGGGCCAGTGTCGATTGTGTTGGTCCCAAACTAGAGCATTGTGCGGGGCCGCCCCTTGGCAACTTGGGGTATGTTGGCACCTATACACATCGCTCATCCGCCGTGGCCTAAGACTAGATACGCACGGCTACAATCAGGGTGTCGGCACGTCGGGAGGTCTTGATGGATTAGTTTTACCATTGTTGAAATGCCTTGTGCACTAGGATTCCACGTCTGATCGGAGGGTCCTGCGATGGAGGATTGTCTCCGTGGATCGTGAGCTTGTCATGGGCTAAGTTGGGACATCCTGGCAGGGTTTAAACTTTCGAGAGCTGTGCCCGCAGTTAGGTGGCAGATGGGAATTTGTTAATATTCGGTTGTAGAGGACTTGAAATAAACTCAATTAAAATACACCAACCGCGTGCGTAACCATGATTGTCTCTTTTCGAGGAAGTTCGAGAGGAGAAGATGATTAGTTTATGTTTGAACGTAAGTAGTTCAGGATCACTTCTTGATCATTACTAGTTGCGACCGTTTGCGTAGCTTCTCATCTTATTCTGGTACTCGTAAGTTAGCCACCATACAATGCTTAGTCGCTTGCTGCAACCTCACCACTTACCATTTCCTACCCTTTAAGGTTTGCTAGTCTTGATACCCATGGTAATGGGATTGTTGAGTCCTCATGGCTCACATATTACTACAACAATAGTTGCAGGTACAAGTAATGCGATGGTCATGACTTGAGAGCGATGTTTGCATGTTTTGGAGTTCTTCTTCTTCGTTGATCTTGGGCTAGGTTCCTGGTCGGCAGCCTGGGCTAGCAGGGTGGATGTCATTTGAGTTTCTGTTTGTGTTTCATCCGTTGTCGGATGTTGTTCTCTTCTATGATGTTGATGTATTGTCGTGGCATTGTGTGCCTTTGTATGTATCCCCAACTATTATGTAATGGTTTGATGTAATGATATCCACCTCACAAAAAGCGTGTCAATATGCGGTTCTATCCTTGGTGGGACCTTCGAGTCTCTTCAGGATAGAGTCGCATATTGGGCGTGACACGGGAAAACTCGTTTATTTACAATAAAGAGGCATTCCACCTCTGCATGGACATACTCACATACACATGCACAGGTTCCCGGAATGGTTCATATTTTTCATTAATATGCAGATACAAGTACAAGCATTACAGAACACAAACACAGACTCGAGAGATTACAATATTTAAATTAAAATTTGGCTACAGTCTACAGATTTAAGATTGAAAAGAGATAAGTGCTCCATAAACTCCTGTCCCTATCCCTCTTATCCCAAGTAGTGCGCTGGGAAGAGAAGAAGATGGGCGGAACGCCGGCACAACGCCACCCCGATCCCCATCAGGAGTTGACAACCATAGCCTGACAAGATCGGGAGTGGCAAGGCTGCAAAGGAGGAAGACATGCGGAGCACCTCGGCGACCTCCTGGTCACCGCTTCCAGTACTAAATGGGGAGCTCTAGCACAGGCACCGGTAGAGGAGGATGCCGGGGTCCAGCCAGAAGACCCCTAGTGGAAGCAGAGGCGACAGGAGGGCAAGCCTTTTCCCGGCAGCCGGAAGAAACGGTGATGACGGTGCCAAGAAAAGGGGGCAAGAGCCAGACAGACGGGCAACAGGTCGCCAGTACGAGACGAACGCGTCGTTGCAGTCGTGCTCCTACTGGACGGCCTGCCTCCCACCTTCTCCTTCTCCCTGGCTTCGTCTTCATTAACACCATTTCAGGGGAAAGCCGAAACTCCACCACCGCACCTTCCCCGGGGAATTGGCAAGCGGGCCAGATGGCCAGGGGGCTTGATGCGCACCGCTCCCCACCTTGGCAGGCAGGAAATCGCACCTCTCGTCAACATCAGCAACAAGACTTCCGGAAGGGGCAGTGCTGAGATTACCAACTGTCTCCAGCCCTGCCTCTCAGTCGAGCCTCGAAGGAACAAAGAGATTCATCACGGCAAGGACCAAGCTCACTCCCCGAGCACCAGCGCAGGCATTTGGCAACACTAGCCCCAACCAAGAGCCCGGGGGCTGGCCCCAGGCTCTCCCCTTCATCATATCCAACAAGAAGCAGAAGACATAAGAGGAAGAATGCGAGGATAAGTGACTCTGTCCTCCTCCGCCCCTCCCTTTCATATACGGGCCGGGGAGGGGAGCCTCTCCTTCGACCAGCGGCCACCTTCCTCCTCCTCCAATACAAGATGTCCGGGCCCTCACCTTGATGCTCTCTGATGCCACGGGCCTCCATTACCTACCATGTGTGATGCATGCAGCATACATGGCCAAGGATATGGGCGCGGTGGGAAGAGTAAATTGGCAGTTTCTACCCTGTGTGTTAAAGTCATTCACGGGCCACTACTGGAGCGGCCCCACCACTATTGGCTTTACACGACGTGCATGGAAACCAGAAATTGGCCCAAAAGCAACACTAATGAAGAACCAGAGAAAACCTCAAGAGACAGACTCTTCAAGCACCCCCGCCTTTGCACTTATTAGGCCCTACCCGATGACGCTTGGCAGTGCGTTTGGCGTAGGCCCGGGGGCTTCTGTCGGTGCAACAAACCCTGGGTCTATTGCCTAGACTGTGCATAGGCATGTTAACAAGATTGAAGCACCAGCCCTAGTCAGAGATCAAGAGACTAAGAGATTTGATGGACAGACATATATATTAGAGGAAATGGGATGAAGACAGAGAAGCAAGATACCGCCAAGAGAAAGGCCTCCTTTGCCGGGCAGGTGAGACCGGCAAAGGGCGAGGCCACGCACAGAAGAAGATAACCAAGGCGCCCCGGCAGGGCCTTCCGGGACTCACGAAGACGAGACCACCTCACCAACCACACCAGCACGACCCACGTCATCGATCAATGTGGTGTCAAGCCGGAAAAGTGACTTAGTGGTAGCCATTCGCCACATGGCAGCCTCTCTCTATAGGGAAAACCCATAGATGACACCCATGCTGCGACGTGTCGTGTGAGCAGGCATGAAGCTGGCAAGATGGCCCGGCAAGCCTTGCCTGGCAACCAACGATGTGACGTTGAGGGGTGCATTTAATGCGCCCTGTCAGCCTGCAGAGTTAGGTATGATAGTAATGTTTGCTATCTTATTAGTGTATAATGACTACTTTGCCACTGTGGTAACCCCTTGATCTATAAAAGTAGGCCCATGGCAACCATAGACAGGGTTAGAAGATTGGATAACTCACACCCCCATATGCGCGTAGCCACTGTCGCCGTGAGGCAACCCTTGACGGCAAGTGTACTACGCTCCACCACCACCTTTCCACCATAAGTCCACCAAAGGAGGAGTAGGATTTTATGCCTCACGGCGGCCCGAACCTGGGTAAAATTGCCCGCGTGATCTCTGCCGGGTTGCCCCATGCTAGTTTGCTCTTTGTGCAACGCGATGTCCCCCTGCTGAACCAGCAAGCAGCCTCCTCCTCCCATAGGTGGCTGTGGTTTCCCGCAACAATGTGTTGTGGTAAAAATATTATCCCATTAGGGGCAGGTTAGGGTATAAGCTTGTCAAGAACCAGAGCTTCGCACAACAAGCCTCATGGTTTCTGTATGGAACATTTCACCTTTCTGGACGAAACAATATCCGTTGCCTCTTCTTGATTTCAACTTTTTTTCTAGTGTCAACATAGAACAACACGAGTGTTGTGTTAAATTTTGGAATTTTCCACGGTTCATTTAGACATTGTTATACATTAACTGAGTTTTCCGTCCATTTATGTGCATAATTCAAATTTGAACTACAGGCACATGCTCCAGTGCATATAAATTGGCTGAAAAATCAAATATGTGTCCTTAGTTGCATGATTAGGTCCCATGCAAGAAATGGGAATGAATGTCAAACAACTTGCCACAGTCGCTCGGCTGCAAACATTGAGATACATGGTTTCTAAATTCTAGTAAAGCCAAAACTCGTCTGAAATTCAGGAAACATGGCATGCTATCACGAAGCAGCATCAACATGATGTGGTAAACTTTTTGTCCCATTTGGGGCAGGTTTGGGTATAAGCTTCTCGCAAACCAGAGCTTCTCACAACAAGCCTGATGGTTTCGATAGGGAACGTGCCACCTTTGGGGATGAAATGATATCCATTGCCTCTTCTTGCTTTCAAAAATTTTCTAGTTTCAACATAGAACAACATGAGTGTTTTGCCAATTTTTGAGATTTTTGGGGGTTTGCCTAGACATTTTTATGCATTAACTAGGTTATCTAGGCATTTTATGTGCATAATTCAAATTTGAACAACATGCACATGCTCTAGTGCAGAAAAATGGGTTGACATATCAAATGTATGTCCTTGGGTGCATGCTTAGGTCCCATGCGAGAAATGAGAATGAATTTCAAACACCAGGGCACTGTTTATTGCCAGTTCAACATTGAGATACTTTGTTTTTTAAATTCTAGTAAATCAAAACTCGTCTGAAATTGATGAAACTTGGCATGCTATCATGGAATGGTACCCGACATGCTGTGGTATTTTCCATGTCCATTTTGAGAGAAGGCGCACTCGAATAACAGCCAACAAAGGCATTTTGAAACAAATAGCTGCCACTTTAACATCTTAAACATTTTGTATAGTTTAAATCGTGTGCGTTCTAGTAACCATTCATGTGACACCATGTGTAACTCTTTTAGTGGCTAGTAGGTGCCATGCCGACAACTACTTGGCTGAATGGGAGGCATGCGAGCGCAGTCCATTGCGCAAGCCGACCGAGAGGCGTGCAAACTATCCTCCAATGCGTAGGCTCATCGGGAAGCGTGCGAGCTATACGCTGCGCAGGCTCATTGGGAAGCGAGCCCTTCGACTTCCATGGCCGCCCGCCTTGCTCGCATCCTCTCCATTAATGGCGCCCGAGCCGCTACTTAATACGGTCGACCTTACTATTCGCCTCCCATTCCCCTCCCACAGACCTCCAGCAATGCCATGTCGTAGAAGGATCATCTGCCACTAGTCTTCCAATTTGGTCAAGTCGACTCCGAGCCGAAGGAGATAAAAAAATAAGGAGGAATGGGGCCTCATGGACATGGCCCTGAACAAGCTCGCTGCGGCGGTTGCTGCCCCCGCGTCCGTCCCAGCTCCCATCCTCGCGCCTACGCTAGCGACCATTCCCGTAGCATTGACGAGCTGATCGCCGAGCATTATCGCAGAGCTAGAAGCCGCGGGCCTCGGTGAGGTCTTCGCGGACCCGCCCGATATCGTGTACATGCCAGCGCCAGCGCTCGTGCCTGTGCCCGTGCACGCCCCTGCAGCCACCGAGGCGGCGGTCCCCATGCGTTTGCCTGCACTCGCTGCGCCCCATGCCCGTGCGTGCACCCCCCCCTTAGCGGCATGGGACGCCGCCATCGACCGCTACCTCGTAGCGCTGCGAGTTGCCGTGCTCCCCCTCCCCGCCAGTCGATCGCGCGATGACATGATGTTTGATTTCCAAGAAAAGAATATTATGTGCTTCCTTGAAGACTTCAACAACGACGTCCCGGAGGATGACAACGACAACGCCGGCGCGGCACGCCACCTCCGTCACCACCGGAATTAGTTTTTTTGGTTTAATACTATATCTCGATCATATGAATATAAATTTGGAGCGTGACTGAATGAAAGATATGGTTTGAACGAACTTGCATTTTCCCCTCTGAATGTACAGACTTATCAAACGATTTTCTTTAAAAACGTAAAAATGTTTTTAAAATAAAACACTCATCTCAAATGTTTTAGTTATAAGACCCGACCAACCGATAGCTTCCCCAGGAAGCCAAGGGAAAATGTGCCGAGCAGGATTTGGGCAGCTCTTGATCGCAAACATTTTAGATAGAGCACCCGTATTTAAACCGACAGCTTCCCAGTAAGCCAAGGGAAAATGTGCCAGGCAGGATTTGTGCAGCACTGCATCGCAAATGTTTTAGATAGAACACCCACATGCAAAGTGAGAGCTATGGTCTTCCCCAATAAGCCAAGGAAAAATTCGTCGTGCAAAATTTGTGCATCTCTCCATTGCAAGCAGTTCAGATTTAATACAGTTTGCAAAGAAAGACTTCGGCGCTAAGCCAAGAGAAAATCTGGCACACATGATTTGTACATCCCTTCAACGCAAACGGTTTTTGGATGACCCGTGTGCAACCACGTACAAACAATTTGGTAAGATTTGCATCTGTCATATTGGGTATATTGCAATTATATATACTAGCGTGCTTAGCATGGAAGATGTTGATAACTGATGGTCGTGAAGTGAATAAGAAGGGTGCGTGTCTCCAAATATCATCTATCTCTGTCTTAAAAACTGACCTCTGGCACCTCTACAAATCACTGCTTCCCTCTACGAAGGGACTTTCTATTTACTTTTATGTTGTGTCATCACCTTCTAAAAAACAAGCGCGAGAAACTGAGTAGAGCACATCGGTCATGATTTATGCATTGTGTGTAGCTAATGTTGGGTGCATCATGACTTGATCTTTTCTACCATGAATTATGATGTTTAGTCGCTGCTTGAACTTTGGTGGTGCTCTGCATTTATGTTTTGCGGTCTCAGAAAGGACCAGCGACATACCACTATTGTCATATTATATCATTGTTGTTTTGACAACATGTTGCCGTTTGAGATATTTTATTATTGCTCGCTAGCTGATTATTTCATTGATATAATCATTATGATCTTGAAGTGTTATTGTTGAAATGGTTAGTTATAATGTAGACTGACATCCTGGGTGTTGTTTAAGCTTATTTATGCAAACAAGAACAAAAGAGTTCGTAAAAGTTTTTCTTTCTCACTTTCAGTTTATCAACAGAATTGCTTGAGGAAAAGCAAAGGTTTAAGCTTAGGGGAGTTAATACGTCTCCAACATATCTACTTTTTCTCATGCTTTTCCTCTTGTTTTGGACTCTAATTTGCATTATTTGAATGAAACTAACCCTAGACTAACGCTGTTTTTAGCAAAACTACCATGGTATTGTTTTTGTGCGGAAATAAAAGTTCTCAGAATGGAACGAAACTTTGCGAGGATTTTCTATATCAATAATAAGAATTTCTGGAGCTGAGACCCACCAGAGAGGGGCCCCTAGGTGTGCACAACCACCAGGGCGTGCCCCCTCTCCTGGCGCGCCCAGGTGGGTTGTACCCACCTGGTGGCCCTGCAGACGACCCCCTAATACTATAAAATCACATATTTCAAGAAAAAACCAGGGAGAAATAATTATCGCGACCCACAAGACAGAGCCACCACCAAGCCTTGTTCTTCCTCGGGAGGGCAGATCTAGAGTCCGTTTGGGGCTCCGGAGAGGGGATCTTCATTCTTCATCATCACCAACCCTTCTCCATCGCCAATTCCATGATGCTCCCCACGAGGACTGAGTAATTCCTTCGTAGGCTCGCTGGTTAGTGAGGAGTTGGATGAGATTCATCATGTAATCGAGTTAGTTTTGTTATGACCTGATCCCTAGTATCTACTATGTTCTTAGATTGATGTTGCTCTGACTTTTCTATGCTTAATGGTTCTCACATTGGGCTCGGGCGCCATGATTTCAGATCTGAACCGTTTATGAATTCACCATTATATCCATGTTCTAGATCGGATCTTGCAAGTTATATTCACCTCCTACGTGTTATGATCCGACAACCCCGAAGTGACAACAACCGAGCCCACTCTCGGTGATGACCGTAGTTTGAGGTGTTCATGTATTCACTATGTGTTAATGATTTGTTCCGGTTCTCTATTAAAAGGAGGCCTTAATATCCCTTAGTTTCCAATATGGACCCCACGGCCACGGGAGGGTAGGACAAAAGATGTCATGCAAGTTCTTTTAATAAAGCACATATGACTATTTACGGAATACATGCCTACGTTATATCGAAGAACTGGAGCTAGTTCTGTATCGCCCTAGGTTATAACTGTCTCATGATGAATATCATCCAATAAGTTACTGATCCAATGCCTACGAACTTTTCCATATTGTTTCTACTAAGGTACTACTGCTATCATCACTTTTACACTTGCTACAACATTACTGCTATCACTGTTACTGTTACTATTGTTGTTGTCACTACTATGAAAACTATCAAACTACTTTGCTACTTATCACTTAGCTGCAGATAATTAATCTCCAGGTGTGGTTGATTTGACAACTCGGCTGCTAATACCTTGGCTCCCCTTGCATCGAATCTATAAATTTGGGTTGAATACTCTACCCTCGAAAACTGTTGCGATCCCCTATACTTGTGGGTTATCAATAAGCTACTGGGAGGGAGGGGAAATGCCATGCAGGACTCGCCGACCGTGAGGGTTTATATAGCATGCCGATAAGCATTGGGATTTTGGGGGATTTCACTGAGTCGGGCAGGAAGCTTGGGCAGGAACCTGCCCGGGTGCACGGGAACGGGCTCACCACCGTTTGGCCAAAAGAATGCCCTTGCGCGCTGATCAAGCTGATGCTCAAAGCAGTCTGTAGTAGCGGGGTGGCAAGACATGCGAAAGGAGGACGAAAGGACACATACACCTATGGTTAATAAAAAATGTTTGTAATTGAGTTACCTACAACCCTCGTCCTGGTTTATAACTCGTCTATGTATTTTTGTGCCAAATTTTGACTAGAGATTTAACTAATAAAATATGAATGCATGTTGCCAAGGATTATATCATTGGATACATATTTAATAGAGTTTCCAATTATATAATTTTTATCACATGCATTAACATTTTGTTGGTTAAATTTAAGGTCAAAATATGGCACAGAAATTAAGGGGACTAATAGACCAAGACGGAGGTAGTAGGACACGGCCACTCTCTACACAACGACACAATAGCCAGATGGCTTGTAGACAACCATTCCTTGCGTGCTCAACTACTCTACGCGTGTGGTTGCACGCGGTTGAGGTGGCAGCGGCGCGCTCTACGCGCGTCCTGCCGTGCGCACTCTGCTCTCGCGTTCCTCTGGGCTCTCTACCCCAGTCCATCCACATGCACTTCCAGTGTTTGGGGCTGGTGCATGATCACGTACATTTGTGCTGCCATTATGGATGTGGTTGCGCTGGGCGCGGCACCACGATGCAATTAATGCTGCAAAAATTTCCATACGGACGCGCCGAGAATCCTGGCTGCCCAAGCCCTATTTTTTCCTGCGGCCATTTACCTTCATATCTCGTGCCACACGACACAATAAGCACGCCCACAACGACACAAATAGAGAGGACATCTAGAGGTTCTAATGGCGCTCCCCGTGGCTTCAATGGTGCTCCTAGCAGTCGATGATGACAACGAGGGGGGGGGGGGCAGTTCACCACGCATCATGTAGTGGACACCGACATGAGGGGGAAGGCCCTCTCGTTCGAGTACACGAACGAGCTGGTCTCAGTGGAGAGTTCTATCCAAACTATGGAGGAGTTGCTTGCTGAGGACAAGTACCAACTGGTCGGCTTCGACCTCGAGTTCACCAGCAGTCGTGCCGGGCACGATCAGAAGGTTGACGTCCTTGTCTACCACTACCACCTGGCCACAAGTCCTTGCTATCGTTTCTCCAGGTTTATCAACAGATCCGACTATAGTTTCACTATGGTGGACACTACCAACGATCTAAAAGTGGTCAACGTTTCGGGCTTGAAATGCTAGAATCTTGTCAACATCGAGGACCACTGCAAGGTCTAGGGCAGTGACAACAACAAATATAACTCCTTGGTTGACCTCGCCTCGTCCATCATCGACCCCTACTACATGAAGATGAAGGATGAGAGCAAGAAGGACAAGAACGCCTGGCACAGTGTCTGGCATCAGACACTGGATGAACAACACGTCAAGTACGCGGCCAAGGCCGCGTACACAAGCTACGAGATGTACAGGTGGATCGTTGAAATGAGGAAGTGTTTTCTTCCTGCCCAAGACGAGGGATCGAGCCATAGAGCAATGGTGGGAGCATCACAAGAATTAGATGACTAGACGATCATTTCTCCTAGTTTAGAATGCATGCAATTGTTTATTGAGGAGTGTGTGAATGATCTGTATAGTCACTTATGTAATTGGATGTTCATTTTAGTTATATATATATATGTGTGTGTGTGTGTGTGTGTGTGTGTTATTCTTCTGCAGACAAAGCAAATCACACGGCTTATTAGCAGCAATCGTGTGTGTTATTATTGGTCTTCGCACACATTTCTGATTACAAACCTGTTTGCCGCGTATCACACACATCTTGTTCAGTTGAACTATTTCTATTGTCTTGGCTCATCGCAAACAGTTTATCCGAGTGAACTGCATGCCCTCCATCACACACACCTTGATCTGGCTGACCATTTCTACTGTCTTGCCTAATCACACAAAGTTCATCCTAGTGAACTATATGCCGTATATCGCACACAACCTCATCTGGCTGCCCGTTTCTGTTGTTCTGCCTCATCGCAAACAGTTCTGCTAGATTAACTATTTGCCGCGCAATACACACGCGAATCTAATCTAAACCATGTTTTATGTCACCACCATCGCAAATGTTTCGTATCTTTTTTGATGGTTGTTGTATTTTGGGTTCCGGCAAAACCCTTGAGGTTCGAACACTGGGGTGCGCATGAAGATCTCCCTCTCTCTAGCTCGCACACTCAATGATATCACGGCCTAGCTTGACTGACCCAAAGAACATGAGACACAAGATTTATACTGGTTCGGGCCACCGTTGTGGTGTGATACCCTACTCCAGTGTGGTGTGGTGGATTGCCTCTTGGGCTGAGGATGAACAGTTACAAGGGAAGAATAGCCTCCTGAGGAGAGGTGTTCTTGTGCTTGGTGAACTTGTGTGAGGCTTAGGATGGAATGGCTCCGATCAAAGATGAGATGCCCCGGCCCAAATCCAATCACTAGCTATGGTGGTGGTTAGTCCTATTTATAGAGGCCCTGGTCCTCTTCCAAGATATTGAGCAGGAAGGGATCCCACAACAGCCAATTTGAAGGGGGACAGCTAGTACAAGCTATCCTAACAAAAGTAGTCTTCGCCTGCCAAAGGCTCTGGTGGTGACGCCGTCTTGGGCTCCACGGTGACCTCTGTCCTGCCGTCCTACTAGTCTTGGTCTTGTTGCACCGATATGGAAACCTTTGCCTGATGCCTCGAAACTCCTCGCCTGCGCTTGCGTCCTTAACACCAAAGAGGGAACAAGGACACTGTGCTCGCTGGCACCCGCCAGGCACCCTCTTGGTCTTGATCGTCATGGCTTACGTTATTGGAACCTTGCGAGGTTCACCTTTCCTTGATCTCTCCGCCCCTCGCGAGCCAGCCTGGTGAGGCCGCCCCTGAGGAGGTCTTGCATCGTCCGCCTTGCGAGGGTCTTGGGTGTTTGCTAGTGAAGATGGGTCGTACGGGGCCGTTTGAGGTGCCACGCTGTGGGCCGCAGGCAGGCGTGTCTGGGGACCCCCGTTCCCAGAATGCCGACAATGGTTTTATTACATCACCATTTGTGATTAATGCATCACACACGGTTTCGTCGAAGGGTCTCTAATTGGACTAAACAGTAGTAGTGACATTTTCCAATTACAAAGTCTCTTGAATGGAGGAGATTGCTGGAGCACATTGATGTTGTTGTGATAACCAGGCATCCCAAAGAAAGCATGCGAAATCGACAAGTCCCTTGATGCCACTACTTTAGTATGATGGTGGCCTCTTTAGTGAGACCTTGGCATATCCCAAAAAACCAGTCAAACAATTCTTCCACTGCCAATGCATTCAATCAACTGAACCGAGCATAATTTGAAAACCTCTTGCTGCTCCAATAGCCATCAAGCTTTCTATATTTTGCATAGTTGGTTCTCTCAGATACCCTGATCCAAACACCTGCACCGCTGCACAGGCAAATCACAAAGTGGTATCAAGGCATGTGCTCTCCCCATTCGGACCATCTCACCGACGACATCCGTGGTGGTACCTAATGTAAGGATCCTCGGTGCAGCCGTGCATTTCTTCAATGGAGAGAACTAGATTTTTTCATAACAATCCTTCTTGAGCCTGAAGTAGGGGTCATGTTATTCCACTCCCCCCCCCCCATGATACGCAAGAACAAGGGTCAGCTCATACACAAGCATTGACGAAAGAATGTTTCAAGAAATGTTGGTTAGGGGTGAAAGTAATCCTTGTGAAGGAGCCATGCACCATCAACCCTATCCTATATGAAAACTCTATTCCCTTTGATTGAAACCTTGAATTTCATAATGTTCTCCACTACCATCCACTTTCATCAACATTTCCTCCTGAATGCTCATCATCATCATCATCATCATCATCCTCGTGATCATCATCATCATCATCATCATCATCATCATCATCATCATCATCATCATCATCATCATCGTCATCGTCGTCGTCCTCGTCATCATCATCATCATCATCTCAGCATCTTCCTCGTCCGAATTCGATGAATTGAAGAACTCCTTATTGCATCAATTCATCGAGCTCCTTGTATTGACACTCGTCATCCGACGAACCCTACGAATCCATCATTTTTCCTATAAAAGAATAAAAAATATTGCTTGGATAGTCAAACACATAGAAGGTGATGGCTCTATATTTCACGCATTTTTAGAGCTCACTTGTTGCATGTTCTCTTTATTTATCATATCCCATTCAACCAAATAGTTGTCAATTATGCATGATTACCAGTTTTTGCACTTATCATTGTAAGCATTGCACATTTAGTATTTTATTTGGCTTTTATAAGTTTTCTTTCTTTTTCTTCTGCCTACGGTGTTCTGGAGCAACCTAGAACCAGCACGATGAATGGACCAAGGATGGGTTCAATACAGAGACGCCCAGGTGCTAGACTTTAGCCATTTCCGAGGTCGGAGAAATGGATTTTTTTCAAATAATACCAATCAAGATCTAAGACTACGAAGGGATCAACATTGTTCATACGAATCCAACGAGCCAAAAATGTCAAATTCTGAGTTCGTATGAAGAAATGGCGGCCATTTTACCAAAGAAGGTTAGAACAAAAGACGATGTTTCATCCGGCTGATACGTCTTCATCGTATCTATAATTTTTTATTATTATTTCATGACATTACTTTACAACTCTCGGACTTTTGACAACAATTTATATTATTTTTGGGACTAACATATTATTCTAGTGCCCAATGCCAATTCTTGTTTTTTTGCATGTTTTTGTATTTCCTGGAAAGTCCATATCCAACAAAGTCCAAACGCGATAAATTGTACGAAGAATTTTTATAGAATATATTAGATTTTTTGGTGCAAGAATCAACAGAAAAGGTGGCCCATAGGGTCCATAAGCCTGGGTGGCGCGCCCCTACCCTAGGGCACACCCCCTTCACTTTCGGCCACCTCGAAGGTCAGTTGGGGGAGTTCTATGGCCGCACATTTCTGGATAAAAATCCCTCAAAATTTCAGCCCAATCAGAGTTATGGATCTCTGGATATTTCAAAACGATGAAGGGCCAAAAAATAGAAGCGCGGAACGGAGAAGAATACAAAGAGGGATCCAATCTAGAGGAGCTCCCACCCCTCGGGGGCCATGGCGGCCAAGGACCAGAGGGGAATCCTTCTCCCATCTAGGGAGAAGGCCAAGCAAGAAGAAGAAGGAGGGGGTACCTCTCCCCCTCTCTTTCTGTGGTGTCGGAATGTCGCCGAGGGAACCATCGTGACGGTGATCTACACCAACAACTTCGCCACCATCATCACCAACTCTGTTCCTCTCCTTACAATGGTGTAACCTCTCTTTTCCCGCTATAATCTCTACTTGAACATGGTCCTTTATGCCACATATTATTTCCCGATGATGTGTTGACATCCTATGATGATTGAATAGATCCCTTTTGTCATACGGGTTAACTGTGGTATGGTGTGATTGATATGAGTTGTATGTTAATATGGTGATGACCTATGGTGCCCTCCGTGCATGTGTGGATTCCCAAGTAGAGGAGCCAGCCTAGTCAAGAAGCCTGGGTAAATTGTATGCATGGTGACGTTGTCCAGCATTTGCCCAAGCAATTAGCAGTAATAACCATGGTTTATAGTATTGTTTAATGGAAACTGGCCATAGCCCGGGCAGCCGCCCTGGGTCACCGGGAGCTAGCTCCGCCCCTAGGATTCCCGCTGTAGGGTGTTGCAATATGTTCCTTATTTTCTTATTGTTGGTTGCGGGAGTTACAGAAGCCTAAACACGGATAAGCGGGTTATTGCATATGAGAGTAAACGGGACTTTTTACTTAATTCTATGGTTGGGTTTACCTTAATGAACTTTAGTAGTTGCAGATGCTTGCTAGAGTTTCAATCATATGTGCATATGATCCAAGTACGTAAAGTGTGTTAACTTATGCCTCTCTCTCATTGCATATCATAAATATCTATCGTGTTATATCCAATTACCTATGGACAATCTTTCTCATCGTTCTCTAGAATGCTTTCTACTAAACAACTAATTGTTTATTATCTTGCATAGTACTTCTAGTTTTATTCCCGGAAAGTATTTTTATTCTTGTTCTAGGTAAATCGAATTCTAGTGTGTGTAGAGTTGTATTGGTGATCGATGAACATGAGAGAATATTAATTCTACCTTTAGCTCTTCATTCGATTTGACACACTCTTACTTATCAAAAAAGGCTACAATGAATCTGCTATACTTGTGGGTAATCAAGACCTTTTTCTGGCCCTGCTGCCGGGAGAAATAACGTGGGGTGAATATTCTTGTGTGCACTTGTTGGCTTTATCTCTAAGTAGATTTTATTTTCTATTCTAAATTGTTTAATATCTTTAGTTATGGATATGAAACATGAAACACCAAAAAAAAGTTGTACTTGGTACCCATGGAGATGGGGAACCTCCTAAAACCCTCGATGTTGGTTATTTGGAAAAAATACTACTTTGATAATCCTGATAAATCCCCATTCAACTTGATAATGGGAGATACTTTGGATCACCGGGAATATTTTAGGGATTATTGCTTGTCTCAAAAAGAGAAACACTTATGGGATCAAATGAAAATGTTGCATTGGTATGCATGGAATTATGCTTAAGATATTATTATACTTAAATATTGATATGAAAACTCTAAATACAATGCTAATATTAATGAATTTACTGAGATAATGTCTGTTGCCTGGGAAGAGATTAATATTTTGCAGGCTTCTATGGAAGAAGAAATTGCTAAAACTACGAGCTCATTAGATGAAAAAGATGAGGAGGAGAGCAAAGAATAAAAGGAGGAACAACGGATTAGCTACACGTGCCTGATACGTCCATTTTGCATCATGCTTTTATATCGATATTTATTGCATTATGGACTGTTATTTCACTTTATGTCACAATACTTATGGCTATTCTCTCTTATTTTACAAGGTTTACATAAGGAGGGAGAATGCTGATACGTCTCCATCGTATCTACTTTTCCAAACACTTTTGCCCTTGTTTTGGACTCTAACTTGTATGATTTGTATGGAACTAACCCGGACTGACGCTGTTTTCAATAGAATTGTCATGGTGTTGTTTATGTGCAGAAAACTAATATTCTTGGAATTACCTGAAACTCCACGGAACATCTTAGGAAAAATAATAAAAAATCCTCGCCAAAGATGAAGACCAGGGGGCCCACACCCTTCTCACGAGGGTGGGGGGCGCCCCCCTAGGGCGCGTCCCTACCTTGTGCGCCCCCTGGATGCCCTCGGATGCCAACTCCAACTCTATATATTGGCTTTCGGAGAAATAAGAGAGAAGAAATCATCATGTTTTACGATACGGAGCCGCCGCCAAGCCCTAAAACCTCTCAGGAGGGCTGATCTGGAGTCCGTTCGGGGCTCCAGAGAGGGGGATTCGTCGTCGTCGTCATCATCAACCATCCTCCATCACCAATTTCATGATGCTCACCGCCGTGCATGAGTAATTCCATCATAGGCTTGCTGGACGGTGATGGGTTGGATGATATTTATCATGTAATCGAGTTAGTTTTGTTAGGGTTTGATCCCTAGTATCCACTATGTTCTGAGATTGATGTTGCTATGACTTTGCTATGCTTAATGCTTGTCAATAGGGCCCGAGTGCCATGATTTCAGATCTGAACCTATTATGTTTTTCATGAATATATGTGAGTTCTTGATCCTATCTTGCGAGTCTATAGTCACCTACTATGTGTTATGATCCGGCAACCCCGAAGTGACAATAATCGGGACCACTCCCGGTGATGACCATAGTTTGAGGAGTTCATGTATTCACTATGTGCTAATGCTTTGTTCCGGTTCTCTATTAAAAGGAGGCCTTAATATCCCTTAGTTTCCAATAGGACCCCGCTGCCACGAGAGGGTAGGACAAAAGATGTCATGCAAGTTCTTTTCCATAAGCACGTATGACTATATACGGAATACATGCCTACATTACATTGATGAATTGGAGCTAGTTCTGTGTCACCCTATGTTATGACTGTTACATGATGAACCGCATCCGGCATAATTATCCATCACTGATCCAGTGCCTACGAGTTTTCCATATACTGGTTCTCGCTTATTTACTTTTCCGCTGCTACTGTTACAATCACTACAAAATACCAAAAACAATACTTTTGCTGTCTTTACTTTTGTTGCCGCTACCACCACTATCATATTACTTGGCTACTAAACACTTTGCTGTAGATACTAAGTTTCCAGGTGTGGTTGAATTGACAACTCAGCTGCTAATACTTGAGAATATTCTTTGGCTCCCCTTGTGTCGAATCAATAAATTTGGGTTGAATACTCTACCCTCGAAAGCTATTGCGATCCCCTATACTTGTCGGTTATCAAGACTAATTTCTGGCGCCGTTGTGAGGGAGCATAGCTATATTCTTTGAGTCACTTGGGATTTACATCTGCTGGACACTATGAAGAACTTGAGAGATCCAAAAACCAAGATCTATCCCTCAACTACGAGGGGAGGTAAGGAACTGCCATCTAGCTTTGCACTTGATTCACCTTCTGTTATGAGTAAGCTAGCGACACCTACACCTGCTTCTGCTATTCGTTCTGATATGTCGCATGTTATTGAGGATGCCACTTCTGCTATGCATGATACTTATGATGAAACTGCTTCTATGCCTGATACTACTATGCCCTTCGTGAATTTCTTGATGAACAAATTGCTAGGGCTAGAGAAAAAGAAATTATTGAATCTGAATACGATGATGATAGTGATGATGAAAATATGCATGTTATTCCTGAGGGCTATCTTTTTGGTATGGAATCATCTGCCGCTATTTTAGCTTGCGAGGATAGATATGAGCTTAAGAGGTTATTAATTAAATGGAACAAAGAATCACTTAGAGATAAAATGAAACCCGACCCTGCTTTTGCTACTTAACCTATTTGTGTTCCTGATAAGGATTATGAATTCTATGTTGATCCTGATATAATTACTTTGGTTGAATATGATCCGTTTTATGGCTATGAATCTGAAACTGTTGTGGCACATCTTACTAAGTTAAATGATATAGCTGCCCTGTTCACTAATGATGAGAGATCACGTTACTTTTATATACTCAAAATATTTACGTTCTCATTAAAGGGTGATGCTAAGATATGGTTTAATTCTCTTGATCCTGGTTGTGTGCATAGTCCCCAGGATATGATTTATTACTTCTCTGCTAAATATTTCCCTACTCATAAGAAACAAGCTGCTTTGAGGGAAATATACAACTTCATGCAAATTAAAGAAGAGAGTCTCCCACAAGCTTGGGGGAGGCTTCTCAAGTTACTTAATGATTTGCCTGATCATTCTCTTGAGAAACCTGAAATACTTGATATCTTTTATAATGGACTAACCGATGCTTCCAGAGATTACCTGGATAGTTGTGCTGGTTCTCTTTTCAGGGAAAGAACACCGGATGAAGCTGAAATTCTATTGAATAATATGTTGACAAATGAAAATAATTGGGCACCTCCTGAGCCAGCTCCTGAGCCAACTCCTGCTCCAATTACTGAGCCCATTCTTAAACCAACTCCGAAGAAGAGAGGTGTTCTAGTCCTCAGTCCCGAAGATATGCAAGAGGCAAAGAAATCTATGAAAGAAAAAGGTATTAAAGCTGAAGACGTTAAGAATTTACCTCCTATTGAAGAAATACATGGTCTTAATATACCGCCTTTTAAAGAAACATATGATCTCAATTCATTATTTACTGAAGAACCTCCGGATCCCGATATCCCGACACAGGTAGTAAAGGTAAATTCTCTCTATAGATATGATAAAGCTGAAGTTCCTCCTACTAAAATTGCTAGTCAGTGCTTGGATGAGTTTGAAAACTTTATGTTTAAGCAAGATGACTTCAATGCTTATTTTGGTAGACAATTAAAAGAAAATGCTTATATGATTAGACGCTTGGGTGATTATATGGCTAATAAAAAAGGTGAACTTAAACTTGTTAGCAAACATGCTTCTATGGTTACCATTCAAGTAGAACAAGTACTTAAAGCTCAAAAAGAAGTGCTTGATGAAATGAATAGTAAGAAAAATGATTATGCTGTTATAGTGGCTACTAGAACTGGTAGAATGACTCACGAACCTTTGCATCCTGAAGGCCACCCTAAGAGAATCGAGCAAGATTCTCAGAGAAATAATATTGATGTTCCTAGTTCTTCTAAAAAGAAGAAGAAGAAAAATGATAGAACTGTGCAAACTTCTAGTGAACCTATTGCTGAACCACCTGATAATCCAAATGATATTTCTATGTCTGATGCTGAAACACAATCTGGTAATGAACATGAACCTAGTAAAAATATTAATGATAATGTTCATGATGATGCTCAAACTAGTAATGACAATGATAAAAGAGACTTTGTTGCTAGGAAACATGGTAAAGAAAGGGAACCTTGGGTTCAGAAACCCATGCCTTTTCCTCCGAAACCATCCAAGAAAAAGGATGATGAGGATTTTGAGCGCTTTGCTGAAATGATTAGGCCTATCTTTTTGCGTATGAGATTAACTGATGTGCTCAAAACAAATCCTTATGCTAAATATATGAATGATATCATTACTAATAAAAGAAAGATACCGAAAGCTGAGATTTCCACCATGCTTGCTAATTATACTTTTAAGGGTGGAATACCAAAGAAACTTGGAGACCCCGGAGTACCTACTATACCTTGCTCCATTAAAAGAAATTATATTAAAACCGCTTTATGTGATCTTGGAGCCGGTGTTAGTGTTATGCCTCTCTCTTTATGTCGTAGACTTGACTTGAATAAGTTGACACCTACTGAAATATCTTTGCAAATGGCTGATAAATCAACTGCTATACCTGTCGGTATTTGTGAGGATGTGCCTGTTATGGTTGCAAATGTTACTATTTTAACGGACTTTGTTATACTTGATATTCCCGAGGATGATAGTATGTCTATTATTCTTGGAAGGCCTTTCCTTAATACTGCAGGGGCTGTTATTGATTGCAACAAAGGCAATGCAATTTTCATGTTAATGGTAATGAGCATACGGTGCACTTTCCGAGGAAACAACCTCAAGTTCACCGTATCAATTCTACCGGAAAAATTCCATCGATTATATTTGGAGGTTTTGAATTTCCTCTTCCTACTGTCAAGAAGAAATATGATATTCTTATTATTGGGGATGTGCATATCCCCATTGAGGTAACTTAGTGTTATTCGAAATTTCTCCGGTTTCATGATTATCGGAATGAGTTTGTTAACAAAACTTGATCAACCTTGTTAGTGGATTCTTTTTGATGAGCATGAGATGGATGAAACTAGAAGCACAAACTTATGTACCCCACTTTTACTTTCTGTTATTTATATTAAATAAAGTTAAAATAGTATTTTCAGTCTATCCTGGCTTATCCATGCAATATAAAAATATCCCAAAAATAGAAGTCCTCAGAATGCCATGCCAATTTAATATGATTTTTTCGGGAATATTTGAGGATTTACTGTGCAAAAATTACCGTGGGAAGAGCTGCCACCTGGCCACAAGGGTGGTGGGCGCCCCCCCCTACAGGGCACGCCCCCCTGCCTCGTGGGCCCACGGTGGCCCTCCTCCACTTATCCCAGCACCCATCTTCTTCCTCTGTCTCACACAAACCCGAAAAACCAACTCAAGCACGAGTTCCAGCTACTTTTGCTGTGATTTTCGATCTCCTTGCTCAAAGCACCTCTCGCAAAACTGCTTGGGGAGATTGTTCCTTGTTATGTGACTCCTCCATTGGTCCAATTAGTTTTTGTTCTAGTGCTTTATTCTTTGCAAATTTGTGCTGCAGAGGTGACCATGTTCTTGAGCTTGCATGTCAAAATTTATATGGTTCTAAGTAGTTCTAATGCTTCATATAGGCTCTAGGCAGTTGTATGAGTAGTTGCTATCAGTTTTATTGAGTTTGGTTTACTTTTATTTTGAAGTTACTAAAAATTTCAGAATTTTTCAGAGAAAAAAATATGCTTAGGAAGATGTTGTAAGGTGGTTCCTCTAAGAAGCAAGGACCCAGGATTGCTATGCACGATGCTGGCAAGGATCCACCAAGAGACGCTCCAGTACGGCCTTGCGAATGGCCGTCGGAAAATTTTATGGACCGTGCGGGAATTAAAGAAGAATTCAAAGCATATTTGCACAATGCCGGTCTTGAGGATTTTGAGGCTAACAAATGCCCCGAGTATCATGATCTCACAAGCTCATTTGTGAGGAGGTTTGAGTATTCATCTTCGCGTAATTCTCCTTCAGTCATGTTTGATCTCTATGACAAATCTTATACCATGGACTTAGAGGATTTCACTTCTGCTTGCAAACTTCCATCATGGGGTAGTGTTAGGGATCCCCCTAAATCTGAATTTAGAAACTTTCTTGCTAGTATAACTGTGGGGTAATCTAGAGATATAACGCAGGCTACCATAGGAAGCATTCACTTTCCTGCTATACATTATTTTGCTCTCTTCATCGGTAGATGCATAAATGCTAAGGATGAAGCATGTCACATGTGTGTCCCTAATCTTAGCATTCTTAGGAGTGTTGTGTTAGGAGACCAATCTTATCATATGGGAGCCATTGTAGCTCGTAGGTTGCATCATAATAGACATAATGGAGATTTCTTGGGAGGAATTTATGCAACCCGCTTAGCTCATTTTCTTGAGATAAACATTCGTGAGGGTGATACGGAGTTGCCTCCTGCATATTTAGATTATAACTCTATGGCTTCGCACCAGTTTGTCGAGAGGCCCGAATCACCTCTCTTATATCGTTTAATTTTTGATAAACAACGTGTTTTCCGTATTACTCTCCTTGCTCCTGCCTTCTTTGATTCACAGACAAAAGGAGATATGTTATTACCAGAGAGGAGGCAGAAGAGTACGAGAGGAGAGCGGAGGCAGCTCGACTCCACGCTGCAGCTCAGCAGGCGATAACCGCCGCACATCAGTATGATCCCAACTATTCCTCCTCATGACAGTACGACCCCAACAACTATTATTATGGATATCCGCTAGGCCAGCCGTGGTCATAGACCAACTTAGGCCAAAAGCCTAAGCTTGGGGGAGTACGTATTTCTCATCGACATTACATTTATGTTCACACACACTCATTACTAGATGTCGGTGCTCATAGTTTTTCATTGTAATATCCATGCTAGTTTATTTTCTTTTTTTCCTGCATTCTTCTTGTCTGCTTGTTAAACCTTAAGAAAAACCCAAAAAATTAGTAGTAGTTCATTTTTCTACTGTAGTAGTAATAATTAAAAAGAAAACCCAAAAATATTTCCCGTTCTTCTTTTGCTTGTTGGGAGCTTTCCTTTGTAAACAGTTTTATTTCTTTTCTTTTCTTTGGGGGTCAGTAGGAGAAGACCATAATTAAATTGTTGAAGTGGCTCTTATATGCATTATTGTTGATTTAACCCAGAGCCCATATTGCCTTGTCTTCTCCTGTTTATTGAATGCTTGCAGATTCCAGCTTAGTCCAATGCATGTACACTCTTATTATTATTCACACCGTTCGGTTGTGCAAGTGAAAGGCAATTATTATGATATATGATGGACTGACTGAGATGAGAAAAGCTGGTATGAACTCGACCTCTTTTGTTTTTGTAAATATGATGAGTCCCTCTGTCGGTGTACTAGAATAGGGGTACCCTAGTACCCCAAACTTGTGCACGGGCAGTTGCAGCACCCCGCGGCAAAGGCTTGTCGGGCGAACGCCAAGATCCCCCAAGGTTCCCTTGGAGCCATCCAAGAACAAAGTATTTAAGCTAAGGAGACAAGACCCCGGCAAGAGGAGCTTGCCGAGAAGGCCAACCAAGGCGCTCCAAGGAACTTGCCGCGACGCGCCACGCGCTCCGGCAAGGCAACAAGGCCCCGGCAAGAGGAGCTTGCCGGGAAGACTAAATAAGGTACCCCGAGGCCCGGTGAGCGACGAGCTTCTGGACCCGGCGAGATAACAATAGCGGCAAGGCGCTTGCCGCGGCAGGCGACCACTCTGCGCCCACGCTCCAGCGTATCCACCAACGTGTCACTCTGGGGGGCTCTCCAGGCGTGCGTGGCGGGAGGCTGTGCAGCCAGCGGTGCGCAGTGGCATGCGAAGCTGACAAGATCGCCATCATGGCGAACGGTGGCGCCCCTAACGATCCTTTTCTGCACTGTTCGGGCGACTCAGACGGGCATTTAATGCCCTTGTCCCCTGCCGTCAGGGTTAGGTAGGGTGCACTGTACAAGCAACTGTATCAACTACCTCGCTTTTTACGTTTTTACCCTCCTCTGCGTTGCCACCTGTCTGTGACCCCTTTTAGCATATAAAAGGAGGCCCATGCGCAACGTAGAGGGGGTTCGGACAGTTTACTTTGATTCATTCGTAGCCCAGAGAACATCACACTCTCTCGCTCGAGAGCAAGAACACCAGATAATACAACCAGACAAGCAGCAGTAGGAGTGTTATCTCTCCGGAGAGCTCCGAAGCTGGGTAAACTGCTCGTGTGCCTCGCCTCGATCTGCTCTTCGTGCGACCTCCGCCCCCCGCCGAACCGAAAGGGGCCCGGTCTGCCAGCCCCAAAGGTGTTCGTGGATCTGTGACATCTTTGACTTCCTTCAGACAGGAGAACTTCCCGAAGAACAAGAAGAAGCGGAAAGAGTAGCCCGGCAGTCAAGTATGTACCAGTTTGTCGATAGCATACTGTACAGAAGAAGACTCAACGGTGTGAAATTGAAGTGTATTCGCCGGGGAGATGGACAAAAGCTATTGGCGGAGATACATGGAGGCATATGTGGCCACCACATTGGCGCAAGAGCACTTGCCGGCAAAGCTTTCCGGCAAGGTTTCTTTTGGCCGACAGCCCTCCAGGATGCAACTGCACAAGTAACCGAGTGTGAAGCGTGCCAGTTCCACTCCAAACAGATACACCAGCCAGCTCAAGCTCTCCAGACGATCCCTTTATCCTGGCCATTTTCGGTCTGGGGGCTAGATATCCTCGGCCCCTTCCCCCGAGCTGTCGGGGGCTTTGAGTACTTGTACGTCGCAATCGACAAGTTCACAAAGTGGCCGGAAGTGCAGCCAGTGAGGAAGGTGACAGCACAGTCAGCAGTCAAGTTCTTCAGGTCGATTGTTTGCCGTTTCGGGATCCCTAACAGGATCATCACCGACAACGGCACGCAATTCACGAGCCGCACCTTCATGCAGTACGTCCAAGACCTTGGCGCCAAGGTCTGCTTCGCTTCTGTTGCTCATCCAAGAAGCAACGGCCAAGCAGAGAGGGCAAATGCTGAAGTGCTGCGCGGGCTCAAGACCAGAACTTTCGACAGGCTGCACAGGTGCGGAAGGAACTGGATCGAGGAGCTGCCGGTGGTTCTTTGGTCGATCAGAACGACGCCAAATCGAGCCACTGGCCAGACACCTTTCGCTCTAGTCTATGGAGCAGAGGCAGTTCTCCCCACGGAACTCGTATACGGATCACCTCGAGTGCTCGCTTATGATGAGCTTGAGCAAGAACAGCTGCGGCAAGACGACGCGCTGCTCCTTGAGGAAGATCGTCTTCAGGCTGCTGTACGAGCTGCTCGATACCAGCAAGCTTTGCGCCGCTATCATAGCCGCAAAGTTAAAGCCAGAAGCTTCGAGGAAGGCGACCTTGTTCTTCGGCGCGTTCAGTCCGCCAAGAATTCCAACAAGTTGACGCCGAAGTGGGAAGGCCCTTATCGGGTGAGACGAGTCACAAGGCCTGGCGCTGTCCGCCTTGAGACCGAAGATGGCATTCCGGTGAGCAACTCCTGGAACATAGAACATCTTCGTAAGTTTTTCCCATAAGGCGCGGTTGCCGGAACCCGTTCCGGCAACCACCTTTTGTACAAGTCTTGCCGCTGTTGCATGTAATCCTTTGTACAAAGCCGGGCGCAGATCCCGTGCATAAGTAAAACCCCATGTGCTCCGCACAGCTTGTCCATTTCATGCGTTAGTTCCTTTCTTGCATGCGATTATCTGACACTTTGTGCAGCACCTACATCCGGTAAGCAGTAACGAGCCGAAGAGCTCCATATTATTATTTTCTCTTCTTTCTTTTTCTTTTAAAGGAAAAGAAGGTTCTCTCGCACACAAGTTTTTCCGGGGGGGAAGGAGAAGATTGTGGTATGGGCTAGGCGTCGTTCAAGCGAAGACTTGCCTTACCGGGAAGCAAATAACAGAAAAGCTAAGTTGCCAAAGTTTGAGCAATCACTTTTTAAATTTTTGAGTTATCTTCCTCGAACGACCCTGTTTTGTATGGAAAACCTGTGCGCGGAGGAACCAACTCGTGGCTAGTTGGGCCCTTACTTTGTTTCGAGTCCGCTCTACAGCTTAAGCGTGCTGCGTCTAGTCGCGACAAGGTTTCTTGTCGGAAGCAGCGCCGCCAGCAGGCTGCTGAAGTTCCGCACTCAGCGCTCGCGGCTCGGGCGCCTGCGCGGACAAGTTCCCTAGAAGCGTAGGGTGAAAACATACAAAGGAAGGAATCTAGTAGAGGAAATAACATTGCAATTGATAACAGAAATAAAGTTATATTACAAGATAACTTGTCGCAGCTCTAACAGACTGTTTTCATAACATGATCAGCAGCGACAAGGGAAAAGAAGGAATGGGCGGCCTAATCTACGCGTCCGCCCTCGACTCTCTTGATCTCGCTCACCTTGTCCACAATGGGTGCGACAAGGGCCTTGAGTGCATCCAGATCGGCGTCAGGCGGCAAGGACCTGAGGAAGTTGGTGAAGCTGAGGCCTGGGTTGCGGAAAGCCACCTTCATCAGCACCTTCTGGAGAACCCCGGCGTAGATTTTGCGTGACTCGTCGGCCAGCTGCTTCGGGATCCTCTCCCGGAGCCGCTGGAGTGCCGTCGCTACGCCCTTGAAGAATAGGCTGAGCTTGGCGCTGGGTTGAAGACTCTCGTCGGAAGGATACCCAAAGTCCTCCATCCCCAGCTACGCCAGCTCCTCGTTGATGACTGCGGCAATGTTCACCAGACCCTCGGTCCAGTGCTCCATAGTGTCTCTAAACGAGTTATGGGTAACTGCAATGCTCTCCAACAGCGCTGCGTCAGCCTTGACCTTCTCCGACAAGGTCTTCTCCCGCTCCTTGGCGGCCTCCAGCGTCTGCGTCAGCGTGGCCAGCTTCAGCTCCAGGTCTGCTTTGGAATCCTTGGCGGCGCTGAGCTCCTTGCCCCTCTTAGCGAGAAGGCCTTGTAGCTCACCATGGGCGGCAGCATCCTTCTCGCGCTCACGCTTGAGCGCGGCAAGCTCCTCGCCGCTCTTCCCAATATCGGCCTCCAGCTGCGCCACCTTCTCCTCTAGCTCTTTCTTGGTGGCCTCTGCAGTTGCCGCGGCGTCCTTTGCCTCCTTGAGCGCCCCGCCAAGTGCTCGCTCACACTCGGCGAGCTCTTCCTCGTAGCTGTCGAGGTTGGCCTTCCGCTGCACTAGTTCACCTTCCCGCGCGGACTGCTTCTCGGCAGCCAGCCTTTGTTCCTCCTCAGCCTCGTCCCTCTCGAGAAGAAAGGCCGTGCGCTCCTCGTCGACTCGCTCCCGCTCCTGCGCCAGGGACCGGAGAGCTTCTTGATTTTGGCCCCGGAGCTCCTCCGCGCGCTTTTCCATGTCAACTCCCGCCTTCGCGACAAGCGCTTCCCGGGAAGCCAGCTTGGCTTGCCGGGTGCGGTAGAGTGACAGCAGCTTCCACAGCAGCTGCTCCTCCTCAGGCTCACCGCTGCTGCTGCCAGGCGCGTCAACCAATGACAGTCCAGCAGAGGCGAGCACCTCCCCGTCAAAAGTCTCCCCCTCGACCGGCGCCCTGGAGCTCGACGCCCAGGGTAGCTTGATGAAGATATTGTCACTGGCCTTCAAGTAGGCACCGGGCTGGGGCTCCTCGGAGCCTGGCTCCGCAGAAGCGGCAGAGGGTTCGGCGGTCGGTGCAGCGCCTGGCGCTCCTGCGGCCTCAGGGTCGTCAGTGCGATCGCCCGACCCCTCGCCGACTTCCGCAGCAGCAGCCCCGGCGGCCTCCTCGCCGGCGGTCTCATCAGCACCGGCACCTTCCTTGCCGGCGCCCTTTGTCTCCATTGGCTCAGCCGAAGATGGGTCTGAAGAACGAAGAAGGGAGGAAAATCAATCAAAAATCCAAGAAAGGAAACACGGAAGAAGCAGAACCCAAGGGAAAGTTTCTGGGCAAGTGGATTACCTGCGCCAAGATCTTCAGTTGCGGCCTCGGTCGCCGCAGGATCAGTAGTGCCGTCCCTTGCCGGAGAGTCCCCCCTTGCCGGAGAGCGCTCCCTTGCCGGGGACTCCTCCCTTGGCGGCGCAGTCGAAGCAGGTGGCACTTCGGGACCAGCCTCCGGGCGCTCCTGATGAGGCTGCTCTGCTCCTGCACAAGTCAACAAGCAAGATATCAACAAAGGAAAAAGCACTCAAGCGCGCCCGACAGCAGAAGGCTAAACTATGAACTTACGCTGGGGGCTGCGCTGGGGGCTGCTCTGAGGGGTGATTGCCGAGTCCGTCAAGGTGGTCTCGGGCCCACCTCCTACTGACACGATGGGGTCATCCTCGATGACGATCACCGTGGCCTTGGCCCTCTTCGCCGCTCTCTGGGCCAGTGTTCTGAAAAGAAAGGAGTCCAGGTTGGAGCAAGTCAGATACAAGATATAAACAGCAAGATTGAAGGATTATAAGAGCACCAAAGAAACTCACTCTTCTTCCTCCTCGTCGGAGCGGAGCGCGGAAAGATCGAAGTCCGGCCCTCCTCCGGTGCGGCGAGGTGGAGGAGTAGGATCCCTTGCCCGCTTGGCGGGGGCAGTGGCAGTGGCCCGGGAAGATCCCGCTCCAGTTGCCGCTGTTGCGTGAGGTGCTCCCGCGGCAACATTGCTTGCCGCGGTAGAGCGCGTCGCGCGGCTCGGTGGCTGTGGAGCCGGCTGCCGCCCCGCTGCGTCCCCGGCCCTGCGAAGGCGCCTCCTTGGCGGGGCCGGGGGCTCCGCCTACGGCAAGTTCTCTGAAGGCTCAGCCTCCTCCTCGCCGGCCTCGCTCGGCTCGGCTTCGGAACCGGCAGGCTCCTCCTCGCCCATGAACTCCACGCGTTCGGCAAGGTTTGCCGCCTCTGCAGCCTCCGCCTCCTCCACAGTAAACCCAAACACACCCGCAGCAGCTGCGGCCGCAGCCTCTTCCGCCCTAGTAGCGATGAGCTGCAGCTCCTCGTCGGTGGTGTCACGGGTGAGGCTCTTCTGCTCGTTAGCGCGGACCGGCACTTCCTCCAAGGTGTCGAAGAATGCTCGCACAACGTCATCCGCAGGCTCTTGCCAAGTTGGGACGATGCCGTGTGAATCGCACAACGGCATCATGGCGCGGATCCGGTCAAGCGAAGAGTTATTGCGCAAAGGAACTACGCCCCTCGGCAGTGTGAATGGGTGTTGGGGGTCGCGTTTGAATAACTCCAAGAGCATTGCGTCCAACTCCAAGACGGTGAAGTTGTAGTTGAGGCCCGGCCGCAGCCTCATGATGTCCGCCGAATTCTTGAATTCCCAGGCGGGCCTCCCCCTCTCCTGCAGGGGGGCAATGCGGCGGCGGAGGAAATCTGCCCCGACAGCACCTACAGTGAGCCCGGCAAGCCTGAGGCGAAGAATCCTAGTGATGGCGATCTTCAACCTCTCGTCTTCCGGGGCCACGTTGCTCCAGTCATTGCCGCGCACTATTGGAGTTTGGCGCACGGCGGTGAAGGGCTGCGGATTCTCCTCAACGATCCAGCACCACTCCACTCTCCACTCCTCCCACTTGCTGCGGAGCTCACCCTCCAAGTACGCCTCTTTCTTGCCGACTCTCGAGACCCAGGCAATCCCTCCGGCAAGCGGCTCTCCTCTCTCTACCCGAGGTATGAAGAAGTGGCGAAAAAGGGCAACACTAGGGTGGACTCCGACAAAGTTTTCGCACAAGTGTGCGAAAACTGCCATGGTCAGGACAGCATTGGGGGTGAAGTCAAGGAGGCGGAAGCCATATGTGTTCATAATATCACAGAAGAACTCCGAGAAGGGCGGGCAGAGCCCGCAATAGAAGAATAGCGGGAAGAACGGGTACCCATTTGGAGCCAACTCCGAGGCAGCGGCCGGGAGTACCCTCGTGCGCGGATGCACGCGTCTCGGTCGCCCAAAAGAGGTAGAAGTACTCCCTCAGCTCCTGCACGCCGAGCTGGGGGGTGAAGATCGCCCGCTCCTTCCGCAGCGCCACGAGCCGCTGCGCCTCGGCCGGCTTCACACCTTTCCCTTGTCGGCTTTCGGGGCCATGGCGGAGGTGGTGGGGAAGGTCGACGGTGTGGTGATGCTGGTGGCAATGGGGGGGCGGAGCGCTGCTCTCTCGGCTTCGAGAAGAAGGAGGGAGCGGCGGAGTTTGTGAAGAAGGAGTAGCAGCAACCAGCGAGGGGGAACGAACTGCCTCTGTTTCCTCTGCTTATAAAGAGGGACGGGGCGGACGTTTCGGCCTTCCAAATAAACAACCACCCACGATCTCTCCCACGATGACGCATTCAACGCGTGCCGTTATGGGAGAGCGCGGTGGATACGGAGCAAGATTTGGCGTGGCCTAGCCCATGTGTGCCCGTGCCCTGTCTTGGGCCTGGCCCAACAGCGCTCGGCACCATGTCTGGCCCAGGCCCGGGGGCTCCTGTCGGTGTACTAGAATAGGGGTACCCTAGTACCCCGAACTTGTGCACGGGCAGTTGCAACACCCCACGGCAAAGGCTTGCCGGGCGAACGCCAAGATCCCCCAAGGTTCCCTTGGAGCCATCCAAGAACAAAGTATTTAAGCTAAGGAGACAAGACCCCGGCAAGAGGAGCTTGCCGGCAAGGCCAACCAAGGCGCTCCAAGGAACTTGCCGCGACGCGCCACGCGCTCCGGCAAGGCAACAAGGCCCCGGCAAGAGGAGCTTGCCGGGAAGACTAAATAAGGTACCCCGAGGCCCGGTGAGCGATGAGCTTCTGGACCCGGCGAGATAACAACAGCGGCAAGGCGCTTGCCGCGGCAGGCGGCCACTCTGCGCCCACGCTCCAGCGCATCCACGAACGTGTCGCTCTGGGGGCCTCTCCGGGCGCGCATGGCGGGAGGCTGTGTAGCCAGCGGTGCGCAGTGGCATGCGAAGCTGACAAGATCGCCATCGTGGCGAACGGTGGCGCCCCTAACGGTCCTTTTCTGCACTGTTCGGGCGACTCAGATGGGCATTTAATGCCCTTGTCCCCTGCCGTCAGGGTTAGGTAGGGTGCACTGTACAAGCAACTGTATCAACTACCTCGCTTTTTACGTTTTTACCCTCCTCTGCGTTGCCACCTGTCGGTGACCCCTTTTAGCGTATAAAAGGAGGCCCATGCGCAACGTAGAGGGGGTTCGGACAGTTTGCTTCGATTCATTCGTAGCCCAGAGAACATCACACTCTCTCGCTCGAGAGCAAGAACACCAGATAATACAACCAGACAAGCAGCAGTAGGAGTGTTATCTCTCCGGAGAGCTCCGAAGCTGGGTAAACTGCTCGTGTGCCTCGCCTCGATCTGCTCTTCGTGCGACCTCCGCCCCCCGCCGAACCGAAAGGGGCCCAGTCCGTCGGCCCCATAGGTGTTCGTGGATCAGTTTCCCCGACACCCTCGTTCTTGATTCAGCTTATTATGAATAAACATGTTTGCAATCACAATTACAGATCGTAGTTGCTTGTGCCATGCCTGATTAGCTATGTGTTATAATGGTTTACTTGTGTGCCAACATGCTATTGAGATGATTATGATGTGGTATGATGGGGTGGTATCCTCCTTTGAATGATTTTAAGTGACTTGACTTGGCACATGTTCACGCATGTAGTTGAAACAAATCAACATAGCCTTCACGATATTTATGTTCATGGTGGATTATATCCTACTCATGCTTGCATCCAATGTTTATTAATTTTAATGCATGTACATGGCTCTTGTCGCTCTCTAGTTGGTCGCTTCCCAGTCTTTTGCTAGCCTTCACTTGTACTAAGCGGGAATACTGCTTGTGCATCCAATCCCTTAAACCCCAAAGTTATTCCAGATGAGTCCACTATACCTTCCTATATGCGGTATCTACTTGCCGTTCCAAGTAAATTTGTATGTGCCAAACTCTAAACCTTCAAATAAACATTATGTTTTGTATGCTCGAATAGCTCATGTATCAACCAAGGTTGTCCTTATCTTCCATGTTAGGCGGGTTATTCTCAAGAGGAGTGGACTCCGCTCCTCACTCACAAGAAAATGGCTGGTCACCGGGATGCCCAGTCCCATGCTTTATGCAAACTAAATCAAAATTAATTGCAAACAAAACTCCCCCTGGGACCTGATGTATGTTGGAGGCACTCGTTGTTTCGGGCAAGCCATGGATTTATGCTTGTTGGTGGAGGGGGAGTATAAACTTTACCATTCTGTTTGGGAACCGCCTATAATGTGTTTAGCATGGAAGATATTGCCATCTCTTAGTTGTTATGTTGACGATGAAAGTATACCGCTCAAAATACAATTTATCTCTATTTCAAAACCGAGCTCTGGCACCTCTACAAATCCCTGCTTCCCTCTGCGAAGGGCCTATCCATTTACTTTTATGTTGAGTCATCACCCTCTTATTAAAAAGCACTAGCTGGAGAGCACAGCTGTCATTTGCATTCATCACTGTTAATTTATATTGGGTGTGACTATGATTGGATCTCTTTTACCATGAATTACAATGTCTAGTCAATCCTTGATCTTTAAAGGTGCTTTGCATTTATGTTTTGCTGTCTCAGAAAGGGCTAGCGAGATACCATCTTGTTATATCATATTATGATTGTTTTGAGAAACTGTTGTTATCCGAGATTTATTATTATGACTTGCTAGTTGATTATGTGTGACACTCTAAAAATTTTTATTTGGTTTTTATCAAAAACTTTGTGGTTTTTGAGGAGAGGCTATTTAAAATTTTTCTTTTTCAGAAAAACCTTCCACTTAAAAAATTCCTTTGCCTTGGCAAGGATTTGATTTTTTTCAAACCTTGGTGTTTGATCTTTTGAAACTTCTTCTCTGTTGGTTCTCTCAAATTTAATTTTTGAGTTTAAATTGTTTTCTTTTAAAATGAAGCTCTATGAAAATTTGGGGATTTTCATATCTTGGAACCACCCTTGACTTTGCATTGTTTCCATGTGGTAAAACCCCTCCAAAACCTCCCCTACACCTTGTGATCAACCTCAGTTCTCTGTCCCAACTAATCCAAACAAGTTTTGGATTTTATTCTAATTATTTTCCCTCTCAAATCAATTCTGAAAATTATTTTGAGCCCAAATGATTTTCAAAGCAAGTACCATATTGCATTTGAGTTTTGACCTCAAACCAACTCTCGTGGATAGTCCTTTGTACCCACAACCCAGAACCATCTTGATCCACTCCTTCTCTTTTCAAAATTTTCAAAATTCAGCCTCTGCAAGTTTGGACCAGATTTGCCAAATTTGATGAAATTCATATCTACACTACTCCAAAAATTCCACCAAAATTCAGGCAACCTATGTGAGCAATGAGAAGCCACTCCACCAAGTTTCAGCTCAAGGAAAAATCCCTAGATGCCAATTTCATTCTGTCGAACACCTTGCGGGCACTGTTACTGTTCAAAAATTCAGAAAAGTTCAGTTTCAGTGTCGTGTGCGTTCGTCAGTTCCTCTCATGCGTTCATAGTGCATTTGGCACGTTCCTCTCCGCCTCTTCCTACTGTCTGGAGCACCGCACGCTCACTTGGCCTCTTCCTGGCGTCGGTGGCACAATGGCTCGCCCTCGCCGGAGTCTTCCACGGCGTCGGGACCTCCCGTGGCGGCTGACAGGGGGCAAGAACGGCGGCTCAACGCCGTTCCGTGCCGCCCAGCGCTCCCTGGCTCTCCGCGTGGCCTCATGCACGCCAGCGCACCCCCGCTGCACCGTCACCGTGGCCCGACAGCCCTGGACGCGCTCTCTGCCGCCAACAGACCCGCGCCGTCCCGTTCCGACCAAAGCCTGCCCTAAGCTTCTAATCCATGTCCGGTTAGCATCTAAACGGACCCAGTAAACTCCCACGACGGCGCTCGACTCCCTAATCACCCCCGACCGAGCACTGCGCCACCGTAACCATCGCCGGAAACCCCCGTTCACGGCCACCGCCTCGGGCTGCCTATAAAAAGGGCCCCCGAGCTCACCCTCGTGCACGCCGCATCCCCACACCTCACCAACGCCACGCCAGGCCACTAGGGGGACCCCGAGGAGGTCTTCCCCCTCAACTCCGGCCGCCCCGATCCGCCTCGGCCGCCACCTCGATTCGCTCCGGTGAGGCCGTCTCCGGCGCCCAAACCCCGTTCGTTACCCTCTCTTGCTACCAGGAGCATAAACCCCTCCTCAATTTGATCACTGCAGCTCTCACCGACGAAGTCCGCAACCACCCGAACCGCCGTCCACCGGAGCAAAGCTCGCCGTCGACGTGGTGCTCGCCGACCGCCGCCACCACCACCAACCGACGCGGAAGGCTGCCCTGAACATGGAGGTACCCTCCGATCTCTCTACCTCGCCGTGGATCACCGCCGGCGACCACCGCGGCTCTCGGGCACCGGCGAGATCTGCCGCCCCGTTCATATTTTCAAACCTGACAAGCGGGACCCGCTGTCAGCCTCTCTGTTCTTCCTAAACGAAGCGTTTTCTGAAAACGTCTTCTTCCGAATGCGCTTTCCCTCTGGGCTGGTGTAGTCGCTACCGAAGCGCTTTCTGTTTTTATAAACTAGCCCCTAGAAAACTTCTGTTTCATTACAGATGAGTCCCTGGACAAAAACCTTTATAACTTTTAAACAGAAAGGTATTTTTGGTTGATTCTTTTTCTGTTCTCTTTAAAATTTTGTCTAGTTTTTTATAAGATTTATTTGGAAAATATTTGGTATACTTTCTGTGCACTCCTTGGTATTCACGATAGCGCATATATTTTCTTTATACCGTAGATACCGAAGGAGGTGATGGAGCCGTGAACTTCTCCGAGCTAGGCTCCGACTACTCTGAACCAGGCAAGCATGTTTGAACTTTTGATATGATGAGTGTCTTGGCATGTTTTGCATTTAGTTAGTTTCATGGCATGTTGATAAGCATATCGATGAATGTCATTTTATGCGATAATGAGGTAAGTGAGTTCGATGATCCATAAGTGGATGGATGTGAGTATGAATGGCCATGTGTTGGCATGAGGATGGGTGAGATGGCAGTGTTGTAGCATGCCAGTCTCATGCCGGACTATGTGACTTCAGTGTCAAACCGTATCGGTCCAGTTCCTTTCATTTCCTTCCCTGTACTACCACATGTTTTCCGCAAGGAATATGGTTTAGTAAGTTGCAAACCGCTTTTTTGGTACACACCAAAAGGAGAGGCCGTGATGATGGTTCCATGGCCCTGGATTAAAGCCAGTCATCCGGTCAGGGGGCATGGGTGTTTCCGGTTGGGACCGAGAGGGGGGCACCCCTTAGAGCGCGCGTATATAAATTTGATCCCATGCTATTCGAGATTGTGATCTCCCCGTCTCAAAAGTTTTTCTTGGACGATGTCTAGGGTGATTCCTAGCATCGAGAGGTATGATGGGTGTGTACTGGTTAGCTGTGTTTTCTTCCGAAATACCGTAAACGGAACTAGTCCTTCGTGACTACGGAAATCCGTTGGTTGTGGGAATAATTTTGTACAAACTCTGCAGAGTCATATATCCCTCCAAATCATCTATTCCATGTCCAATTTCGTATTATCTTGTCCTAACAATGACAGTGTTGATGACAGAGACTCCGGTGTTTCACATGAGTGCTAATTCCGGTTAAATGATATTCCTGTGGATGGACTAACCCATTTATTCTTATGAATTAAAAGTTTATTATGATTATTATTTACCTGTCCATAAAAGCCCCTTCTGTGATGTCGCCCCGACGTCCGACTGTGGCATTTCTTTTCAAGCCCTTTCTGTGATGTCGCCCCGACGTCCGACTGTGGCATTTCTTTTCAAGCCCTTTCTGTGATGTCGCCCCGACGTCCGACTGTGGCATTTCTTTTCAAGCCCTTTCTGTGATGTCGCCCCGACGTCCGACTGTGGCATTTCTTTTCAAGCCCTTTCTGTGACGTCGCCCCGACGTCCGACTGAGGTATTTCTTTTTAAGCCCTTTATGTGGTGTCGCTAAGACGCCCGACTGTGGCATCTTTTTCTTTATATTTATTTGTTCACCTTTCGAGGCGTCGCTTCAGACACCCGATCGGAAATTATTTATGTTCTGTTGGGATTTCAGGCGGACTACCGCCGTTTCCCTTTTACTGACCTTGTTATGATAATTTTGAATGTACATTGGTGAATTTATTCATGACGCATCCATGCATGCATTTGTTATATCTTACGTCCGAACTGTCTTGCGAGTACTTTCAAAGTACTCACTGGCTTGTTGATTTGGCCAGATGCTGACGAAGGCGATTTCATGGATGAAGAGTTCGATAGCGAGTCCAACACTTAGAGGAGTCCCAGTCAGTCTCGTGCGACCCTGGATTTGGTCACTGTTTTATATCCGCTTCCACTACCAAATAAATTCATCGAGCCTCACCTCGACGCTCGATGAGATGATAGACTTAGAGTCTTGTATTTCTCTCCCCGCTGTGTTTTTCCACCACCGCCCTATCCTCGAGTCAGTAGTATGTCTCCACACCACTGTGTCATGTCCGCCATTATGTATAATTATTGGCGTGCTTGTAATAATTTGGTTGAGCAACCGCAGTTCGACCCTGTAATATATTTTATGCTACTGGCTTATTGTATCAAGAAATTGTCTACCAGTGAGGAGGATTTCTCTCATACTGGACTCAAAAGATTGGTTTCTCAATAAATATTTTTATTGGAAAACTGTCAGGACCCCGACTCGATGTCACATCGATCTAGCCGGTAACACTTCATATCACTTTGCGGCCTCACGCACGGTGTTCCCACGGGTGTCGCCTTACCTTTGCCCGGGACCGTTTGCGCCTTTTGGCTCACGTATATGATAGTGTCGCTAGCATCCATATGATAAAGAGCCCGGGCTGACATGACTAGTCATAAACCCAAAGTGGCACAGACTTACAGGGACAGGCATCCATGACCCAGCTTCGAACGTGTCGGTCATCAGCAAGTGGGTCCGGGCTGTAGCACTGGGCTAGCAGGACTCCGGTAAACCGAGCTGTAGCGGGCTAACAGGACTCCGGTACTCAAAGCGTGACATTTCCCCGAAGGGACAGACACAGGAACGAAGAAGGACACATGCCGGCCAGCCTAAGTGTTCCAGAGCAGTAGCAAGCTACCATGGCTCAGCGGTAACACTAGGAGACATTTCCCGGTAAGAGAGGCTACTAAAGATAAACAACTAGATAGTCAGATCCCACACATACCAAGCATTTCAATCATACACACAATATGCTCGATATGTGCAAAAACAACGAAGCATCACAACATGACTCTACGACACAAGTACTTATTCAATAGGCTCCGAGGAGCGAGATATTACAAACATGGGTCTCATGACCCAACAATCAGAGCATACAAGTCAAAGCACAAACGGAAGCTATCATGTCTGGGTACAGACATCTATAACTGAAAAAGGCTGAGAAGCCTGACTATCTACCAATCCTGCCGAGGCACAAGATCGTAGCTGAGGTAACAAGCTAAACGTCGAAGACCACACGGAATTACTAGTGAGACTGAAGTCTCTCTGCAAAAACATAAAATAGGCAAACGTGAGTACAAATGTACCCAGCAAGACTTACATCAGAACTATCTACATATGCATCATTATCAACAAAGGGGATGGTGGGGTTAAACTGCAGCAAGCCAGCTTTGACTCGGTGGCTATCCTGAACTACGACTGCAGGTAACTCTTTTGAGGTGGCGCACACGAGTCCACATATTCACCATATCAATACACCACTATGGATCCGCTCCCGTCTCCCTACGAGAACGCCATCCACAGCACTCACGCTTATCTTGCGTATTTTAGAGTATCCACTTTCACTTGTCTATGAACTGATATAAGCAACCCAGAAGTCCTTTTCCGCGGACACGGCTATTCGAATAGATGATGTTAACCCTGCAGGGGTGTACTTCTTCATACATGTTTCCACCACTTAGCGTCTGCACACGACATGTGCTCGGCAGACTTCAAGCGAAAGCCGACGTGGGTGTAGACCACGACCTACCTAAACACTTAAGCCTCTAGTCCAGGTTTATCGCCTATTCAGGTTCCATCCGCAGGGAGTCCGGCCGAGGTTTCCCATACGGCCCCGAACGATGTGAACAGGGTTCCCGAGATACCTAACGGGTATTCGGTACACCCGGCCACGTACCTACCGCATCACAGCCCACCCCTATGGTCAGCGCTGTCCACGGCCTCCAGTAGGCTACAAACACCAGAAACTACTTGCAACTCCTGGACAGAGAGCTAGGGTGAATAAGAAGTCGAGCGGGGTCATATTTCAGGGCCCAATGTATGGTAGTAACTGAATCATGGATCACAAACACAGAACTCAGTTCCTGAGGACGGCTACAATGAGACAACCCACCATGTACTCCTACATGGCCTCTCACCGCTACCTTTACCAAATCGTGTTCACACACTTAGCTCACACACAGTAGGACATGTTCACACGCCTCTGATTCATCCCCGATGAGTCAGACCTGACTCAACTCTAAGCAGTAGCAGGCATGACAAACAAACATGAATGAGTAGGCACAACAGGGCTCAAACAACTCCTACTCATGCTAGTGGGTTTCATCTAATTACTGTGGAATGACAGGTCATGCAGAGGATAAAGGGGTTCAGCTACCGCAGCAAGTAACAGATGAATCGATGTTGTCCTAATGCAGTAAAAGAGAGCAGGAGCGAGAGAGTGGGATTTTATCGGAATGAACAAGGGGGTTTTGCTTGCCTGGCACTTCTGAAGATAACATTGAGTCTTCATCGGTGTCAACGATCACATCATCGGTATCACGTCTATCGAGAGGGGACAAATACCGGCAACACAGAAAGGAACACAATCAATGCAATGCACAATATGATGCATGATCATGACATGGCAAAATGAATGTGTTTTGGGCTAATGCAACTAGCAACAGATTAAATGAAGTTGGTTTGAATCCAAGATTCAAATTCAAACTCCATATGGGGTTATTTAAATGTCAGTCACTTCATTTGTCCTAAACAGTAGTGATAAGTTGTTCTAACATGCATGAAAATGGTACAGATGGATTCCTTGAATTTTTCTGATAATTTTTCATATATAATTTATTTAATTTGGAGTTACGGTTAATTTTCTATGATTTTTAGAAGTTTTAGGCATTTTCTGGAATTCCAGAATTAAATTAAATCCAGAAAATACTTTATGACATCAGCAGTGCGTCATGCTTGCATCAGCAAGTCAACAGGGCTGCCCCGGGTCAAACCTGACCAGTGGGGCCCACTGGTCAGTGACACAGGGGCTAATCCCGGTCAAACCCAGCGCTGACTGGGGTTTGACCAGGGGTGGGGCCCGCTGTCAGTGGCCTAGGGGTTGATTAGTGTAGGGGGGGGGGTTAGCCGCTAATGATGCCCACGTCATCATCGCCGGACTTACGCCAGCGGCGACCAAAATGGCGGCGGCAACGCGCCGGACTTGCGCTAAAGGCGACGGAGGCGGCGGCTGAGGGCACCAGGGCATAGCCCTCGCTCTTGCGCATCCAAAGGGCCAAATGGGAGGGGTTGGGGTGGTTCGAGCTCGCCGGGGTCGAGCTCGTGGCGGCGGCCGGCGTTCGGGAGCAGCCGAGTATGGTGCTAGAGGGCACGGGAGGCGAAGCTACTGGTAGCTGCAGGTTCGTGGAGGCGCGCTGAGCACACCGGTGTACTCGGGTGAGAGCTCCAGTGGCTGCCGTGACGGCGGCGACGAGGTCAGCGGCGGCCGGAGATCGGGCCAGCATGGCGCAGTGGCTGCAGCGCGTTAGCCAGAGAGCCGAGGAGCGCGTCGGGACCCTGGGGACCTGGGGAGCACGCGGGTGCTACTGGAGCGAGCGGAAGAGCGCCGGGACGCGAGGTCCACCGGCAATGGCGATGGACGGAGCTCGGTGCTTGCGGGGAAGGCGGCTACGGCACGGGAACGAGCAGAAAAGGAGGGGGAAAACGAAGAAGATCTTACGGCGGTCCTGGAGATCAGCACGGGAGGCTCGGGGACGGCCTGGCTGCAGCCAATCGACGACGGAGAGGTCCGGCGACCGGCGGTGAAGAAGATGGCAATTGCGTTGCTTCGGTGCCTCCGGGCTCGCGTGATTCACCGGAGAGGAGCCGCTCGAGGTAGCAGAGGCGATGGACGACTCGAGGAGGCGAGGCGTGCGCGGTGGCTACAGATACGGTTGACGGCGGCGAGAGGCGTGCTCGGGGCTGCGAGAGAGAGGGCAGCAGGGGAGAGAGGAGCCGACAGGGAGGGAGTGAGAGGGGGTCGGGGGTGTCGTGGCGTCGCGGAAGGCGACCAGGGCGACGAGGGGGTAGCCAGGCAGGCAAGGAGGAGCTGGCGCGGCTCGCCTGTGCGCCGGGCACGCAGCTGCTTCGGGGCGAGGGGAGGAAGACGACGGAGGGTAGCGGTGGCGGGCTGGGCCGGCCAGGTGGGGGGAGCTGGGCCGGTCCTGATGGACCACCAGGTAAGCGCCAGGTAAGATGCTTTGCTCTTTTATTTTATTTCTATTTTAGTTACTGTTTTCTATTTTATGTAATTGTGTTTGGATTTATTAAAAATGCCAGAGCATTTCCAAAAATCATGCAACTGACTGTGGCCACTGTTTGGAATATTTCCAACAGTAAACATTTCAGTTTGTGATTATTTGAGCATTTAAAATATTATTAGCAATTAAATGCCCAAATGCAAATACTATATAATTTAATTCAAAAATCCAGGAATAGCCTATAAATATGTTCATCATTTTTGGAAGAGGTTTTCACCTCTAACAGAAATTATGAACATTTCCAAATGGCATTCTGGGTTATTGAAAATATTTTTTTATTGAACCTAGTTAAATTTCATTTGGTGCTAGGGTTTCAACAATCCCCATTTCAAATTTCTTTGGAATTTAAACATGATGGCATGATGAACAAGCAAGTCAAGCAAGGGCTGAACTGGGGCTGTGACAACTCACCCCCACTAAACAAAAATCTCGTCCCGAGATTCAAGCGTAGGGTAAGGAGAGGGGGGAACGTCAACTAGTATAATCTTCATGATCCAGGGTGCACTTCAATTGAACGTTGATTCATTCACCATCATTGTCTTGAAGTCTTGCCTTGAGAACTCCAACTAACATAACAACGAGAGGGGAAGGGGACTCTAGAAGGACTGATCTTTTCGAAGATCGAACAACTCAGGATTAACTCACGGAATGAGACATAGGACTATCTCTCGGGTTGAGACACGAGATACACATCAAGAGGGGTGGAAAGAAACGGATGACGAAGGTTCACTAGATAGACAACAATTTCACGCTTAAGAAGGTGGTAAACGATTGTCAACGTAGCGAGGAGTTGAGTTGCCATGATACCATAACGATACACCCCGGAGGAGGGTGATTCATAGATTATTTCCTTAAGTGGCAAAAAGAATTACCTTTGATTCAGAGATCATTGAAACTCTTTATATCAGCTTAAGGCAAATCATAATCGATCATTTGGAGGGGGTCGGTAGAATGGCATACTCAAACTTGGATGATGTGGATTACCTTGTTGAAGACAACGTAATGGATGATTTTTGCTTATCACCGGAAATGGAAGGGACATTGGTGGTGCAAGCTGGGAACAAAATGCAAATGCTGGGAACGATTCTGGTAACTGGGGAAGAACCCAACAATAGAGAGTGAATTCACTGTTGGAGTGGTTATAGCATAACCGAGGAAATCTGGGGCAATCCCAGCTAGTGCCGATGATAACACGTAGCGCTTGTGCGTGCTCTCAAGAACTTGAGCATTTCCATATTCATCAAGGTTTTACCAACATCCGTGTCAAGGGTCCGGTAACACAACTTACTACCATGATGAATGGTGATGGAGGATGCAGATGCAGAGGAAGATAACACCTTCTCAGATTACACCTTAGCAAAGCCAAGGAACAAAATCTGGATGATCGACCGAGAGACATTTACCGCTTCTAATGTTCTCCTGGATGTGCTAGTGTATCCCATTCATAGATACGGTTTGATAACTAGAACATCAAGTAAAGGTCGGACTTCGGGAACACAAGAATCCATAAGGAACAACTAGGGAGGTAAACCCTACGAAATCCTTATAGGGAGGTGGCCAACTTCTTTAATCAAGATACTACAATAATAGGTCTCTCGGCTGGGTGGTGCTGGCCTCGACATCCACTTTACCGGTTATCGAGGGACCAATATTATAGTTCTTGGGAAATGTTCCAAACCATCATATCTGCCTGAGATTCAGATCTAGTTGGTGTCAGGATATCCCAGACTCATCAAGTCTAGAAAGAAAAATGAAAGTTTGCAACGCAAATCGACGAGATAATGTTGCGGGATTCTCGGGGAGTGAGCTACGATAGTAAGCTCCAAAACATGAGCTGGTTCTGCTACAACATGTGAACACGCTGTCCCAGACAAACATGACCACGTGGTAGTCTTATAATAAAACACTACCGAGTTCAGGAGGGGAAACCATCATTAAGGACATCGAAGTCTCCACGCGTGGAAATCCAAAGAGTTCACCTTGGACAGACTCCTTTATCTTTGAACAACTCAATCAGTGGCTTGGTGTGCTAGGATATACATACAGAATGAAGGTTGCAAATCTCCAGACCACCGAATACTTCGCACGTATGCATGACTGACTTGGGATGATTCCAAAGGAAACAACATTGACTTTCTCGAATCCACGGCGGCAACTTGCATCAAATGCACATGGACTGGAGGAAGTCACTTCTTACATCGGAACATTTGCTCCATGAACTAGCATGAAGAAATGCTTTCAAAAGTTTCCAACACTAACTTAATGTTCAACAAAATCATGGAGGGAATAAGGATGTTGTCAATGGGCTCAACAACAATTCATCTAGGTTTCCTTTTAAAAGGAATTCCATAGTTAAGTGAACACGGTGATAGCATTGGTCAGACCAAAGATATAATGGTGTATGCTCGAGGAATCAACCACGAGTAAGACAACATTACGAATATCGTTGGTTCTGATTTGATTTGACGATAGCCCACACTCAAATCAAAGGATTGATAAGACAATAGATCCAGCAACTGATCACAGGGACCAATCGATGAAGATATCATCTTTCTTCAACACACACTACACAAGAATATCCCTTTGGATGAACTAAATCGGGCAAGCTTCTATCTTCCAACTCTCCAAGTTGATGCATAGCTTAACCAACTAGCTCAGGGGTATCCAACACGGATTCTTGGAGAAAGGGTGGTTTACAGGATAAACCAACTTGATCACGAGCTTAACATAACAGTCAGGCAACAACCTGGTGATACTTTCGAGAAGATATTCGGAAAATCACGAACCACCGATATGTTACTAAGCTCGAGAACAATCTTGCTTTTCAGAGCAAGATGATATGATCAAATGAGCGAGGACTTGACAAAATCCTAACTCATCAATCAAAGAGTGCACCAGGAAATAAAGACTAGGTAGCACGATCAATCTTAGAATGGTGATTCAATAACCAACATACTAAGAATAAGATTATTGTCCATTAACTACCAAGCAATGGGGTTGCTAGGAGTATTGAGTTCACACATCATGATTCACTTGTCGGCACTCCGGCTGCAACAACACGGAACCGAGGAATGAACAATGATGGCAAGAAGTATCACTGTACCAAGAGTTCATAGGATGGTGTGCAATTCCTATAACAATCCCGATATAAAGATGGTAATACTTCAGGGTAGAACAGGATCAAAGGATGGATTAGCAATTTGATCTGCGGGGCACAACTTCTTTGACCCAATCCTGGATATGGAAGAGGTACTGGAGTTTGTTTCTCCTAGTCATTCTGCGATAGAATGGCTTGACGGACCACAAGAGTATTAGGCATCGATAAACGAACGCACGCATACTCTTGACTATCAATTGATAGACGAGGGTCAGAATGCAACTAAAGAGATCAACTCAAAGGATCATATAATTTTCTGAGTTGTGGACGCATAGATTAGTATGTCGAACCAAGTTCAACATGTTTCTTCCGGATAACCCATGCTGAAAGGTAGAACTGGCAGAGTCACGATTTATGAATGGAGAACTCCTCAAGAGTACTCTAATTGTGATCTTTTGATCCAATAAACATCTGCCATAAGCGGTTCATAGTATTTGGAAGAAGGAAATACCATGGACCTCGAGGACTATCGCAAAGTTACTAATATCCTGAAGGAACTAGCAAACACTATCAACATGAAGTAAGTAGAGTGAATCTCGGGTTCAAGCTCAAGGAGTAGAATACCTACTACTAAGTAGCATCACAGGATGCTTTCGAGAATGATGGCCAGAATCATCACACTGGGAACACAAATCATGGCTAAATTACTAGATGATCCCCTAAGACACCTAGGGTCATAATAATATCTCCAACATATATGTCAAGGTAACGGAGTACCTCAACTTACTGATTAGTGTGGTTAATCTGGCCCATGGGAACATTGAAACGGGAAGAAAGGATTTGCAAATGCATCAGGCTACTTAGAAACCTGGGATGACTCGGACAGCATAACGGCTGTAAATGCTCAGAAAAGATTTGAGACATTCACAAAAATGGTGGCATAACCACTCAGAAGCACAATATCAAGGTTTCGAGATCAACAATTAACATACAGAGGTAGAAACTGAACTGAGGCTTAAATCCAACAAACTTATAAGTCTACTGATTAGTAACACGTGATCCTAATAGAAAGAAGAGATAGCCTAGTTCTTAATCCCCGTAGAAGATAAGATGATGACTCAGATCAGAAGGGCATAAGGTATAAGGAGTAAAAAGAGCCTTACGTTCCATCCCACAATCAATTCCCTTACATAACTAAAGAATTTCTAGACTCAACTTCGACCAGTTTGGCTTGGTAATCCTACAGGCAGTCAGGCTCTGATACCAACGCTGTCAGGACCCCGACTCGATGTCACATCGATCTAGCCGGTAACACTTCATGTCACTTTGCGGCCTCACGCACGGTGTTCCCACGGGTGTCGCCTTACCTTTGCCCGGGACCGTTTGCGCCTTTTGGCTCACGTATATGATAGTGTCGCTAGCATCCATATGATAAAGAGCCCGGGCTGACATGACTAGTTGTAAACCCAAAGTGGCACAGACTTACAGGGACAGGCATCCATGACCCAGCTTCGAACGTGTCGGTCATCAGCAAGTGGGTCCGGGCTGTAGCACTGGGCTAGCAGGACTCCGGTAAACCGGGCTGTAGCGGGCTAACAGGACTCCGGTACTCAAAGCGTGACATTTCCCCGAAGGGACAGACACAGGAACGAAGAAGGACACATGCCGGCCAGCCTAAGTGTTCCAGAGCAGTAGCAGGCTACCATGGCTCAGCGGTAACACTAGGAGACATTTCCCGGTAAGAGAGGCTACTAAAGATAAACAACTAGATAGTCAGATCCCACACATACCAAGCATTTCAATAACATACACACAATATGCTCGATATGTGCAATACAACATGGCATCACAACATGACTCTACGACTCAAGTAGTTTATTCAATAGGCTCCGAGGAGCGAGACATTACAAACATGGGTCTCATGACCCAACAATCAGAGCATACAAGTCAAAGCACAAGCGGAAGCTATCATGTCTGAGTACAGACATCTATAAATGAAAAAGGCTGAGAAGCCTGACTATCTATCAGATCCTGCCGAGGGCACAAGATCGTAGCTGAGGTATCAAGCTAAACGTCAAAGTCCAAGCGGAACTACTAGTGAGACTGAAGTCTCTCTGCAAAACATAAAATAGGCAAACGTGAGTACAAATGTACCCAGCAAGACTTACATCAGAACTAACTACATATGCATCATTATCAACAAAGGGGTGGTGGGGTTTAACTGCAGCAAGCCAGCTTTGACTCGGTGGCTATCCTAACTACGACTGCAAGCAACTCTTTTGAGGTGGCGCACACGAGTCCACATATTCACCATATCAATACACCACTATGGATCCGCTCCCGTCTCCCTACGAGAACGCCATCCATAGCACTCACGCTTATCTTGCGTATTTTAGAGTATCCACTTTCACTTGTCTATGAACTGATATAAGCAACCCAGAAGTCCTTTTCCGCGGACACGGCTATTCGAATAGATGATTTTAACCCTGCAGGGGTGTACTTCTTCATACATGTTTCCACCACTTAGCGTCTGCACACGACATGTGCTCGGCAGACTTCAAGCGAAAGCCGACGTGGGTGTAGACCACGACCTACCTAAACACCTAAGTCTCTAGTCCAGGTTTATCGCCTATTCGGGTTCCATCCATGAGGAGATCCGGCCGGAGTTTCGCTCACAGCCCCAAACGATGTGAACAGGGTTCCCGAGATACCAAACGGGCATCCGGTACACCGTGCCACGTACCTACCGCATCACAGCCCACCCCTACGGTCAGCGCTGTCCACGGCCTCCAGTAAGCTACAAACACCAGAAACTACTTGCAACTCCTGGACAGAGGACTAGGGTGAATAAGAAGTCGAGCGGGGTCATATTTCAGGGCCCAATGTATGGTAGTAACTGAATCATGGATCACAAACACAGAACTCAGTTCCTGAGGACGGCTACAATGAGACAACCCACCATGTACTCCTACATGGCCTCTCACCGCTACCTTTACCAAATTGTGTTCACACACTTAGCTCTCACACAGTAGGACATGTTCACACGCCTCTGATTCATCCCCGATGAATCAGACCTGACTCAACTCTAAGCAGTAGCAGGCATGACAAACAAACATGAATGAGTAGGCACAACAGGGATCAAACAACTCCTACTCATGCTAGTGGGTTTCATCTAATTACTGTGGAATGACAGGTCATGCAGAGGATAAAGGGGTTCAGCTACCGCAGCAAGTAAAAGATGAATCGATGTTGTCCTAATGCAGTAAAAGAGAGCAGGAGCGAGAGAGTGGGATTTTATCGGAATGAACAAGGGGGTTTTGCTTGCCTGGCACTTCTGAAGATAACATTGAGTCTTCATCGGTGTCAACGATCACATCATCGGTATCACGTCTATCGAGAGGGGACAAATACCGGCAACATAGAAAGGAACACAATCAATGCAATGCACAATATGATGCATGATCATGACATGGCAAAATGAATGTGTTTTGGGCTAATGCAACTAGCAACAGATTAAATGAAGTTGGTTTGAATCCAAGATTCAAATTCAAACTCCATATGGGGTTATTTAAATGTCAGTCACTTCATTTGTCCTAAACAGTAGCGATAAGTTGTTCTAACATGCATTAAAATGGTACAGATGGATTCCTTGAATTTTTCTGATAATTTTTCATATATAATTTATTTAATTTGGAGTTACGGTTAATTTTCTATGATTTTTAGAAGTTTTAGGCATTTTCTGGAATTCCAGAATTAAATTAAATCCAGAAAATACTTTATGACATCAGCAGTGCGTCATGCTTGCATCAGCAAGTCAACAGGGCTGCCCCGAGTCAAACCTGACCAGTGGGGCCCACTGGTCAGTGACACAGGGGCTAATCCCGGTCAAACCCAGCGCTGACTGGGGTTTGACCAGGGGTGGGGCCCGCTGTCAGTGGCCTAGGGGTTGATTAGTGTAGGGGGGGGGGTTAGCCGCTAATGATGCCCACGTCATCATCGCCGGACTTACGCCGGCGGCGACCAAAATGGCGGCGGCAACGCGCCGGACTTGCGCTAAAGGCGACGGAGGCGGCGGCTGAGGGCACCAGGGCATAGCCCTCGCTCTTGCGCATCCAAAGGGCCAAATGGGAGGGGTTGGGGTGGTTCGAGCTCGCCGGGGTCGAGCTCGTGGCGGCGGCCGGCGTTCGGGAGTAGCCGAGTATGGTGCTAGAGGGCACGGGAGGCGAAGCTACTGGTAGCTGCAGGTTCGTGGAGGCGTGCTGAGCACACCGGTGTACTCGGGTGAGAGCTCCAGTGGCTGCCGTGACGGCGGCGACGAGGTCAGCAGCGGCCGGAGATCGGGCCAGCATGGCGCAGTGGCTGCAGCGCGTTAGCCTGAGAGCCGAGGAGCGCGTCGGGACCCTGGGGACCTGGGGAGCACGCGGGGGCTACTGGAGCGAGCGGAAGAGCGCCGGGACGCGAGGTCCACCGGCAATGGCGATGGCCGGAGCTCGGTGCTTGCGGGGAAGGCGGCTACGGCACGGGAACGAGCAGAAAAGGAGGGGGAAAACGAAGAAGATCTTACGGCGGTCCTGGAGATCAGCACGGGAGGCTCGGGGACGGCCTGGCTGCAGCCAATCGACGACGGAGAGGTCCGGCGACCGGCGGTGAAGAAGATGGCAATTGCGTTGCTTCGGTGCCTCCGGGCTCGCGTGATTCACCGGAGAGGAGCCGCTCGAGGTAGCAGAGGCGATGGACGACTCGAGGAGGCGAGGCGTGCGCGGTGGCTACAGATACGGTTGACGGCGGCGAGAGGCGTGCTCGGGGCTGCGAGAGAGAGGGCAGCAGGGGAGAGAGGAGCCGACAGGGAGGGAGTGAGAGGGGGTCGGGGGTGGCGTGGCGTCGCGGAAGGCGACCAGGGCGACGAGGGGGTAGCCAGGCAGGCAAGGAGGAGCTGGCGCGGCTCGCCTGTGCGCCGGGCACGCAGCTGCTTCGGGGCGAGGGGAGGAAGACGACGGAGGGTAGCGGTGGCGGGCTGGGCCGGCCAGGTGGGGGGAGCTGGGCCGGTCCTGATGGACCACCAGGTAAGCGCCAGGTAAGATGCTTTGCTCTTTTATTTTATTTCTATTTTAGTTACTGTTTTCTATTTTATGTAATTGTGTTTGGATTTATTAAAAATGCCAGAGCATTTCCAAAAATCATGCAACTGACTGTGGCCACTGTTTGGAATATTTCCAACAGTAAACATTTCAGTTTGTGATTATTTGAGCATTTAAAATATTATTAGCAATTAAATGCCCAAATGCAAATACTATATAATTTAATTCAAAAATCCAGGAATAGCCTATAAATATGTTCATCATTTTTGGAAGAGGTTTTCACCTCTAACAGAAATTATGAACATTTCCAAAGGGCATTCTGGGTTATTGAAAATATTTTTTTATTGAACCTAGTTAAATTTCATTTGGTGCTAGGGTTTCAACAATCCCCATTTCAAATTTCTTTGGAATTTAAACATGATGGCATGATGAACAAGCAAGTCAAGCAAGGGCTGAACTGGAGCTGTGACAAAAACCGGTCGTGACAAGCTTGGTACCAGAGCCAGGCTGACTGTAGGAAGCCACTAGGTGCGATCGCTAATTAGTTATTAGCATGATAGAGCTAATTTATATTTTTGCAATTGTAGTCATTTTCTGTCAGTCAGCATAAATTTATGATCTGACCCTGCAGAATTTTTGCCCACTTTTGTAGATGGCCGACAACAGCTGCGAGTCTCAGACCTTCGTCAACGTGCCCGATGGGTTCGTCAAGCTTCTTTCTTTCATCGTTCAGGTCGCGATGGGGCCATCCGTACGCCCAGTCTTCACACTCTGCCAGCACCGAGTCAACGACAGTCTGACCATGCACTAGGCCGCGGTGCAGTTCAAGGGAGGGCGTGGTGAGTTGCGCCGCTTCCGGTTCGTGGGAAGAGCAATGCCTACGGAGAGGCATGCTATGCAGATGGCAGCCCGCGAGGCGATAGCTTGTCTCAGGGATGTCCTTCCCGTGATGAAGACTCGTCGTTACCGTTATCTTCCGTGCCATGTGCCTTACACCTGTCACTACGCATACTCCTGCCCCAGAGGAGAACGAGACGAGGCTTTTGAGATGCTCATTGAGTATCTCCGGGCCCTGGAGGCAGCCTTCGACAACCTGGTGGACGACTTCGTAGCTACCCGCATGGACTCAGTCCATGGCTGTGCCTCCAACAGGAGGGAGCTCCTACCCATCGCTCCGCCACTGACTTTGGTCTCGTCCTCGGCATCTTATATGCCTACTCGTCGCCTGCCTTCTACCGAAGAATTCAACCAAGTCATTGCACCCTCTTCAGCGCGCACTGCACCACCCTTCGCGCCCACTCCTGTACGTGTTGCTCCGCCCCTGGCAACCGCTCCGTCCACTCTGCGCAACACTACACGTATGGAGCCCATTAGCAAGGAGGAAGTCGAGTCCCCAACCTCGCTACGCCTCGCCCTCGGCAGGGCAAAGGAGGTCGTCAACATCTCTGCCTGAGTATGTTTAGCTGCCGTGTATTGTACCGCTTTGTAAGATATGTACATAGGTTGTGAGAAGTAGGCTGTTTGTGCATCATGTAGGATCTGGAGAAGTGCACTAGCCTAAATAACATGTCAGGATTTTGTACGCATATCCTGAGTGATGTATTGTATAATTACCACCCGCGTGTAAGATATGTAATGAGCAGTCCTTCTCCGTGCGCAAGTCGATTTGTTTTTCTTAAGTAAGCCGAGTTATTTAATTCTATCTGCCAGCTTTATGCATTTATGGTTTTGTTTTGCGACTCTTTCCGCTTTTCTTATGAGTTTTACAAAAAAATATCCCCAGAGTGAAAAATGTCTCGTCCTTGGACACGCTCCATGCCAACTCCACCAGAGGAAAATTATGATACACAACCCAACAACGAGTTCACTCAGGGACAGTCAAACCAACAGGGCAGTGAATCGGCACTTTCACAAATGTGCCGCCTTTATGAGCAGAGTCAGCAACAACATCGGGAGATGATGAACCAAGTCATCAACATGGGAAATCACCATGGACAGTATCAACAGCATTCCAAATTATCTGAACTACAGAAGACACGTCCTCAAACATTTTCTCACACTGACAAGCCTCTTGAAGCCGAGGACTGGCTTCGAGATATGGAGAGGAAATTAATTATTGCAAAATGTTCAGATCTCGAGAAAGTACTATATGCTCCACACTATCTCACAGGAGCAGCCGCATCGTGGTGGGAGAATTTTCTGCACATGCATCCCAACGAAAATAACATAACCTGGGATGATTTCAAGGAAGGTTTCCGTGGCGCACATATTCCTAAGTGTATTATGAAAATCAAGAAGAGAGAATTCGATGACCTCAAACAAAGGAACATGACAGTGTCAGACTACAACAGTCAATTTACCCTATTATCCCGCTACGCCAATGAGGAACGTATGACTGAAATCAAGAAGATGGAGAAATTCCTTGACGGTCTGGCGCCCGCGCTTAAATGCCAACTGGTCGTGCACACTTTTCCTGATTTTAAAACACTGGTGGACAAAGCCATTACTCTGGAAAATGAGAGACGCAGTCTGGAAGATATCCGCAAGCGAAAAAGGGACCAGACTAATCACGCTCGCAATCACCGAAGCAAGACAGATTTTCAAAAGGGTGGGACACACAAATTCTCATCCAACGTCTCACGCCCAATCAAGAATTTTCATGCAAGGGACAAGGAATTCACCTATCGCCCCGGCGTTACTTGTTACGCTTGTGGAGAAGAAGGGCACTATGCCAAACAGTGCCCCAAGCCAAGGAGTTCAACCCCAAAGCCGAACAACGGCGGCAATAATTCAGCACCCAAGCGAAACAATTTCAATCCCAACAATAACCACATGAAGGGTCATCTGAACCACGTAACCAAAGAGGAGGCACAAAATGCTCCGGATTTCGTACTCGGTACGTTTCCTATCAACACAATACCTGCAATGGTTTTGTTTGATTCTGGAGCTTCTCACTCTTTCATTTCGAAAAGTTTTGCTTTGCAAAATAAGTTTTCGATACTTCCTTTGGAGAAATCCATGATCATCAAGTCCCCTGGGATTCAGCAAGTTTCTCAGAATTACTGTCAGAATGTGGTCATTGAGTTCGAAGGATTGGAGTTTCACGCAAATCTTATTGTATTGGAAAATAAAGGACTGGATGTCATCCTAGGGATGGATTGGCTAACCACCAATAAAGGTTTCATCGACTATTTCAACAGGACCGTGATTCTCACACACCACCAAGGGAAGACAATAAGAGTATCAGCCAAGGAAGGAAAAAGACCCCGGCAACCGAGATTAAATAAGGTGGACGTTTCTGAGCTAAACAAGGTTCCAGTAGTGTGTAAATTTCCAGATGTATTCCCTGAAGAGCTGCAAGGCATGCCACCAGACCGAGAAATAGAATTCCGCATTGAGCTAGCACCTGGAACCGCCCCCATATACAAGAAACCATACAGAATGGCACCATCCGAGTTGGTCGAGTTGAAGAAGCAAATAAAGGAATTACTGGAAAAAGGATACATTCGAGCCAGCTCCTCACCTTGGGGGTCACCAATTTTATTTGCCGAAAAGAAGGATGGAACGCTGAGATTGTGTATTGACTATCGAGCACTTAACATGGTCACAGTCAAAAACAAATACCCGATGCCAAGGATGAACGATTTGTTTGATCAACTTGCTCAGGCCAAGGTATTCTCAAAAATTGACTTAAGGTCAGGATACCATCAATTGAAGGTATGAACGGAAGATATCCCCAAAACAGCCTTCACCTCTAGATATGGACTGTACGAGTTCACAGTGATGCCATTTGGATTAACTAACGCCCCAGCATATTTTGTTCACCTCATGAACAAAGTATTTATGAAGTTTATGGACAAGTTCGTCGTGGTATTCATCGACGATATTCTGGTATACTCCAAGACACCAGAAGAGCACGCAGAACATCTCAGGATTGTGCTAGGAGAGCTAAGAAAACACCAATTGTATGCCAAGTTCAGCAAGTGCGAATTTTGGCTAAGACAAGTAGGTTTTCTAGGCCACGTGCTGACTCAAGACGGTATCGCAGTGGACCCAAAGAAAGTTAAGGCCGTACTTGACTGGAAATCACCAGCCAGCGTAACGGACATACGGAGTTTCTTGGGAATGGCAGGATATTACCGCAGATTTATTGAAGGATTTTCCACCATAGCCAAGCCTATGACACAGTTGCTCAAGAAAGATAAGAAGTTTCAGTGGACAGAAGCCTGCGAGAAAAGTTTCCAAGAGCTAAAGCGGAAATTAACAACAGCACCGGTATTAATTGTACCCGACATACACAAGAATTTTGAAGTATATTGTGACGCGTCCAGAAAAGGTCTCGGATGCGTGTTGATGCAGGAAGGCAAGGTTGTCGCCTATGCTTCAAGGCAACTTCGCAAGCATGAGGAAAATTATCCCACTCATGACTTAGAAATGGCAGCGGTTATTCATGCACTCAAGGAATGGAGGCATTTCTTACTTGGGAATCGATGTGAAATATATACGGATCACAAAAGTCTCAAATATATTTTCACGCAGCCAGAACTAAATTTACGGCAACGACGCTGGTTGGAATTGGTAAAGGATTATGATGTTGGGATCCATTACCATCCAGGGAAAGCAAATGTAGTGGCCGATGCCCTGAGTCGGAACCCCAACTCCGACGGAAACTATCTGCACAGCTTGAGGCCCGAATTCCATCAAGAATTTGCCAAGCTCAACTTGATAATGGTAGCAGAAGGCACCATATCAAACTTGGAAATACAACCCAACCTTGTGGAGAAAATTAAAGAAGCTCAGCCCGGTCACCCCAGCATTGAAGGAATTAAAAGAAAGTTGAATATGGGCAAGGCCTCGAAATTCGTCATAGATAATGAAGGAATATTATGGTACGGATAAAGGCTATGCATGCCAAACATAGAAGACCTTAAACAGCAAATTTTAGCTGAAGCACACACCACTCCATATTCGATCCACCCTGGAGGAACCAAAATGTATAAGGATATTCAGGAAAGATTTTGGTGGCACGGTATGAAGAGGGACATAGCCGCCTTCATTGCATGTTGCGACTCATGTCAACGCATAAAAGCTGAACATCAGAGACTAGCCGGACTACTGCAACCAAACAAAATACCTGAGTGGAAATGGGATGAAATAGGGATGGATTTTATTGTCGGACTACCTCGGTCACGACACGGGAATGATGCCATATGGGTCATCACTGACAGGTTGACCAAAGTGGCACACTTTCTTCCAGTGAAGACAACCTACACCACTCAGAGGCTTGCCAGGATTTATCTTCCCCGCATAGTTTGTCTGCACGGTGTCCCGAAGACTATAATATCCGACAGAGGCACTCAGTTCGTCTCAAGATTTTGGGAGCATTTACAACAGGCTCTGGGAACCCAACTAGCCTTCAGTACCGCATACCATCCACAGACTGATGGACAAACTGAACGCGTAAACCAAATTTTAGAAGACATGCTGAGAGCATGTGTCCTCACATATGGAACCAGTTGGGAAGAAAGCCTGCCATACGCCGAGTTCGCGTATAACAATAGCTACCAGGCCAGCCTACAAATGGCACCATTTGAGGCTTTGTACGGACGGAGATGTCGTACCCCATTAAATTGGTCAGAGACCGGAGACAGCCGCATCTTCGGACCAGACATGCTCAGAGAAGCCGAGGAAAAGGTCAAGCTAATCAGAGACCGACTTAAGACCGCTCAAAGTCGACAGAAGAGTTATTATGATCAGAAACATCGTAGGGTCAGCTTCGTACCCGGTGAGTTCGTATACCTGAGAGTATCCCCTATGAGAGGATTGCAACGATTTAAGATTAAAGGAAAGTTAGCACCAAGATTCATTGGACCATTCTGCATAGTGGCACGAAGAGGCACTGTAGCCTACCAGCTAGACTTACCCGAAGACTTGTCCGACATTCAGACGTGTTCCACGTCTCTCAATTAAGGAAGTATGTAAGCAACCCAGAGAAACAAGTATCCCATGAAAACATTGATGTGCAGCCAGACCTCACTTATCGAGAATGTCCCGTAAGAATATTAGAGGAGTCTGAAAGGAGGACCCGACAGAAGACCATCAAGTTTTTCAAAGTCCAGTGGAGCAATCACACCGACAGTGAAGCAACTTGGGAAAGCGAGGATTTTCTTCGGACTGAGCATCCACACCTATTTAAGGATCAGCTGAAATCTCGGGGACGAGATTTTTCCTAAGGGGGTAGGTGTTGTGACACTCTAAAATTTTTTATTTGGTTTTTATCAAAAACTTTGTGGTTTTTGAGGAGAGGCTATTTAAAAAATTTCTTTTTCAGAAAAACCTTCCACTTAAAAACTTCCTTTGCCTTGGCAAGGATTTTATTTTTTCAAACCTTGGTGTTTGATATTTTGAAACTTCTTCTATATTGGTTCTCTCAAATTTAATTTTTGAGTTTAAATTGTTTTCTTTTAAAATGAAGCTCTATGAAAATTTGGGGATTTTCTTATCTTGGAACCACCCTTGACTTTGCATTGTTTCCATGTGGTAAAACCCCTCCAAAACCTCCCCTACACCTTGTGATCAACCTAAGTTCTCTGTCCCAACTAATCCAAACAAGTTTTGGATTTTATTCTAATTATTTTCCCTCTCAAATCAATTCTGAAAATTATTTTGAGCCCAAATGGTTTTCAAAGCAAGTACCATATTGCATTTGAGTTTTGACCTCAAACCAACTCTCCTAGATAGTCCTTTGTACCCACAACCCAGAACCATCTTGATCCACTCCTTCTCTTTTCAAAATTTTCAAAATTCAGCCTCTGCAAGTTTGGACCAGATTTGCCAAATTTGATGAAATTCATATCTACACTACTACAAAAATTCCACCAAAATTCAGGCAACCTATGTGAGCAATGAGAAGCCACTCCACCAAGTTTCAGCTCAAGGAAAAATCCCTAGATGCCAATTTCATTCTGTCGAACACCTTGCGGGCACTGTTACTGTTCAAAAATTCAGAAAAGTTCAGTTTCAGTGTCGTGTGCGTTCATCAGTTCCTCTCACGCGTTCACAGTGCATTTGGCACGTTCCTCTCCGCCTCTTCCTAATGTCTGGAGCACCACACGCTCACTTGGCCTCTTCCTGGCGTCGGTGGCACGATGGCCCACCCTCGCCGGAGTCTTCCGCAGCGTCGGGACCTCCCGTGGCGGCTGACAGGGGGCAAGAACGGCGGCTCAACGCCGTTCCGCGCCGCCCAGCGCTCCCTGGCTCTCCGCGTGGCCTCATGCACGCCAGCGCACCCCCGCTGCACCGTCGCCGTGGCCCGACAGCCCTGGACGCGCTCTCTGCCGCCAACAGACCCGCGCCGTCCCGTTCCGACCAAAGCCTGCCCTAAGCTTCTAATCCAAGTCCGGTTAGCATCTAAATGGACCCAGTAAACTCCCACGACGGCGCTCGACTCCCTAATCACCCCCGACCGAGCATTGCGCCACCTTAACCATCGCCGGAAACCCCCGTTCACGGCTACCGCCTCGGGCTGCCTATAAAAAGGGCCCCCGAGCTCACCCTCGTGCACGCCACATCCCCACACCTCACCAACGCCACGCCAGGCCACTAGGGGGACCCCGAGGAGGTCTTCCCCCTCAACTCCGGCCGCCCCGATCCGCCTCGGCCGCCACCTCGATTCGCTCCGGTGAGGCCGTCTCCGGCGCCCAAATCCCGTTCGTTACCCTCTCTAGCTACCAGGAGCATAACCCCCTCCTCAATTTGATCACTGCAGCTCTCTCCGACGAAGTCCGCAACCACCCGAACCGCCGTCCGCCGGAGCAAAGCTCGCCGTCGACGTGGTGCTCGCCGACCGCCACCACCACCACCAACCGACGCGGAAGGGTGCCCTGAACATGGAGGTACCCTCCGATCTCTCTGCCTCGCCGTGGATCGCCGCTGGCGACCACCGCGGCTCTCGGGCACCGGCAAGATCTGCCGCCCCGTTCATATTTTCAAACCTGACAAGCGGGACCCGCTGTCAGCCTCTCTGTTCTTCCTAAACGAAGCGTTTTCTGAAAACGTCTTCTTCCGAATGCGCTTTCCCTCTGGGCTGGCGTAGTCGCTACCGAAGCGCTTTCTGTTTTTATAAACTAGCCCCTAGAAAACTTCTGTTTCATTACAGATGAGTCCCTGGACAAAAACCTTTATAACTTTTAAACAGAAAGGTATTTTTGGTTGATTCTTTTTCTGTTCTCTTTAAAATTTTGTCTAGTTTTTTATCAGATTTATTTGGAAAATATTTGGTATACTTTCTGTGCACTCCTTGGTATTCACGATAGCGCATATATTTTCTTTATACCATAGATACCGAAGGAGGTGACGGAGCCGTGAACTTCACCGAGCTAGGCTCCGACTACTCTGAACCAGGCAAGCATGTTTGAACTTTTGATATGATGAGTGTCTTGGCATGTTTTGCATTTAGTTAGTTTCATGGCATGTTGATAAGCATATCGATGAATGTCATTTTATGCGATAATGAGGTAAGTGAGTTTGATGATCCATAAGTGGATGGATGTGAGTGTGAATGGCCATGTGTTGGCATGAGGATGGGTGAGATGGCAGTGTTGTAGCATGCCAGTCTCATGCCGGACTATGTGACTTCAGTGTCAAACCGTATCGGTCCAGTTCCTTTCATTTCCTTCCCTGTACTACCACATGTTTTCCGCAAGGAATATGGTTTAGTAAGTTGCAAACCACTTTTCTGGTACACACCAAAAGGAGAGGCCGTGATGATGGTTCCATGGCCCTGGATTAAAGCCAGTCATCCGGTCAGGGGGCATGGGTGTTTCCGGTTGGGACCGAGAGGGGGGCACCCCTTAGAGCGCGTGTATATAAATTTGATCCCATGCTATTCGAGATTGTGATCTCCCCGTCTCAAAAGTTTTTCTTGGACGATGTCTAGGGTGATTCCTAGCATCGAGAGGTATGATGGGTGTGTACTGGTTAGCTGTGTTTTCTTCCGAAATACCGTAAACGGAACTAGTCCTTCGTGACTACGGAAATCCGTTGGCTGTGGGAATAATTTTGTACAAACTCTGCAGAGTCATATATCCCTCCAAATCATCTATTCCATGTCCAATTTCGTATTATCTTGTCCTAACAATGACAGTGTTGATGACAGAGACTCCGGTGTTTCGCATGAGTGCTAATTCCGGTTAAATGATATTCCTGTGGATGGACTAACCCATTTATTCTTATGAATTAAAAGTTTATTATGATTATTATTTACCTGTCCATAAAAGCCCCTTCTGTGATGTCGCCCCGACGTCCAACTATGGCATTTCTTTTCAAGCCCTTTCTGTGATGTCGCCCCGACGTCCGACTGTGGCATTTCTTTTCAAGCCCTTTCTGTGATGTCGCCCCGACGTCCGACTGTGGCATTTCTTTTCAAGCCCTTTCTGTGATGTCGCCCCGACGTCCGACTGTGGCATTTCTTTTCAAGCCCTTTCTGTGACGTCGCCCCGACGTCCGACTGAGGTATTTCTTTTTAAGCCCTTTATGTGGTGTCGCTAAGACGCCCGACTGTGGCATCTTTTTCTTTATATTTATTTGTTCACCTTTCGAGGCGTCGCTTCAGACACCCGATCGGAAATTATTTATGTTCTGTTGGGATTTCAGGCGGACTACCGCCGTTTCCCTTTTACTGACCTTGTTATGATAATTTTGAATGTACATTGGTGAATTTATTCATGACGCATCCATGCATGCATTTGTTATATCTTACGTCCGAACTGTCTTGCAAGTACTTTCAAAGTACTCACTGGCTTGTTGATTTGGCCAGATGCTGACGAAGAAGATTTCATGGATGAAGAGTTCGATAGCGAGTCCGACACTTAGAGGAGTCCCAGTCAGTCTCGTACGACCCTGGATTTGGTCACTGTTTTATATCCGCTTCCGCTACCAAATAAATTCATCGAGCCTCACCTCGACGCTCGATGAGATGATAGACTTAGAGTCTTGTATTTCTCTCCCCGCTGTGTTTTTCCACCACCGCCCTATCCTCGAGTCAGTAGTATGTCTCCACACCACTGTGTCATGTCCGCCATTATGTATAATTATTGGCGTGCTTGTAATAATTTGGTTGAGCAACCGCAGTTCAACCCTGTAATATATTTTATGCTACTGGCTTATTGTATCAAGAAATTGTCTACCAGTGAGGAGGATTTCTCTCATACTGGACTCAAAAGATTGGTTTCTCAATAAATATTTTTATTGGAAAACCGGTCGTGACATTATGCTATTGATATGAGTAATTATGAGACCTGAAAATTATTGCAAATGTGGTTAGTTATGATCTATGCTGAAAACTTGAATGCTGGCTTGACATAGTTACAATAACAAGAGCAAACCGAGTTCGTAAAAGTTTTTCTTTCTTTCTTTCAGTTTGTCAACTGAATTGCTTGAGGACAAGCAAGGGTTTAAGCTTGGGGGAGTTGATACGTCTCCATCATATCTACTTTTCCAAACACGTTTGCCCTTGTTTTGGACTCTAACTTGTATGATTTGAATGGAACTAACACGGACTGACGCTGTTTTCAGCAGAATTGCCATGGTGTTGTTTTATGTGCAGAAAACAAATATTCTCGGAATGACCTGAAACTCCACGGCACATCTTAGAAAAAATAAAAAAAATCCTCGCCAAAGATGAAGACCAGGGGGCCCACACCCTTCTCACGAGGGTGGGGGGCGCCCCCCCCTAGGGCGCGCCCCCCTATCTCGTGGGCCCCATGGATGCCCTCTGACGCCAACTCCAACTCTATATATTTTCTTTCGGAGAGAAAAAATAAGAGAGAAGAAATCATCACATTTTACGATACGTAGCCGCCGCCAAGCCCTAAAACCTCTCAGGAGGGCTAATCTGGAGTCCATTCAGGGCTCCAGAGAGGGGGATTCGTCGTCGTCGTCATCATCAACCATCCTCCATCACCAATTTCATGATGCTCACCGCCGTGCATTAGTAATTCCATCGTAGGCTTGCTGGACGGTGATGGGTTGGATGAGATTTATCATGTAATCGAGTTATTTTTGTTAGGGTTTGATCCCTAGTATCCACTATGTTCTGAGATTGATGTTGCTATGACTTTGCTATGCTTAATGTTTGTCACTAGGGCCCGAGTGCCATGATTTCAGATCTGAACCTATTATGTTTTCATGAATATATGTGAGTTCTTGATCCTATCATGCGAGTCTATAGTCACCTACTATGTGTTATGATCTGGCAACCCCGAAGTGACAATAATCGGGACCACTCCCGGTGATGACCATAGTTTGAGGAGTTCATGTATTCACTATGTGCTAATGCTTTGTTCTGGTTCTCTATTAAAAGGAGGCCTTAATATCCCTTAGTTTCCAATAGGACCCCGCTGCCACGAGAGGGCAGGACAAAAGATGTCATGCAAGTTCTTTTCCATAAGCATGTATGGCTATATACAGAATACAAGCCTACATTACATTGATGAATTGGAGCTAGTTCTGTGTCACCCTATGTTATGACTGTTACATGATGAACCGCATCTGGCATAATTATCCATCACTGATCCGGTGCCTACGAGTTTTCCATATACTGGTTCTCGCTTATTTACTTTTCCGCTGCTACTGTTACAATCACTACAAAAAACCAAAAACATTACTTTTCCTGTCTTTACTTTTGTTGCCGCTACCACCACTATCATATTACTTGGCTAGTAAACACTTTGCTGCAGATACTAAGTTTCCAGGTGTGGTTGAATTGACAACTCAGCTGCTAATACTTGAGAATATTCTTTGGCTCCCCTTGTATCGAATCAATAAATTTGGGTTGAATACTCTACCCTCGAAAGCTGTTGCGATCCCCTATACTTGTGGTTTATCAAATGTCATCAGCTGGAATTCTGGGCTGGAAAAGGAGCAAATATTAGAGACCTATTCCGCGCAACTCCAAAAGTCCTGAAACTCCATAGAACATCTTAAAATAAATAAAGAAAAATCCTCGCCAAAGATGAAGGCCAGGGGGCCCACACCCTGCTCACGAGGGTGGGGGGCACCCCCCCTAGGACGTGCCCCCCTACCTCGTTGGCCCCATGGTGGCTCTCCGATGTCCATCTTCTCCTATATGAAGTCTTTTGATGAGAAAAAATCAGAAGGAACTTTTCGGGACGAGAATCCGCCGCCACGAGGCGGAACCTTGGCGGAACCAATCTAGAGCTCCGGCAGAGCTGTTCTGCCGGGGATACTTCCCTCCGGGAGGGGGAAATCATCACCATCGTCATCACCAACGCTCCTCTCATCGGGAGAGGGCAATCTCCATCAACATCATCACTAGCACCATCTCATCTCCAAACCCAAGTTCATCTCTTGTATCCAATTCTTGTCTCGAAGTCCGGGATTGGTGCTAGTAGGTTGCTAGTAGTGTTGATTACTCCTTGTAGTTGATGCTAATTGGTTTATTTGGTGGAAGATCATATGTTCAGATCCTATATGCATATTATTACCCCTCTGATTATGAACATGAAGATGCTTTGTGAGTAATTACGTTTGCTCCTGAGGACAAGGGAGAAGTCTTGCTATGAGTAGTCATGTGAATTTGGTATTCGTTTGATATTTTGATAAGATGTATGTTGTCTAGCCTCTAGTGGTGTTATGTGAACGTCGAATACATAACACTTCACCATTATTTGGGCCTAGAGGAAGGCATTGGTAAGTAATAAATAGATTATGAGTTGCTAGAGTGACAGAAGCTTAAACCCTAGTTTATGTGTTGCTTCGTAAGGGGCTGATTTGGATCCATATGATTCATGCTATGGTTAGGTTTACCTTAATACATTTGTTGTAGTTGCGGATGCTTGCAATAGAGGTTAATAATAAGTGGGATGCTTGTTCAAGTAAGAACAGCACCCAAGCACCGGTGCACCCACATATCAAATTATCAAAGTATCGAACGCGAATCATATGAATGTGATGAAAACTAGCTTGACGATATTCCCATGTGTCCTCGGGAGCGATTTTCCTATTATAAGAGTTTGTTCTGGCTTGTCCTTTGCTAGAAAAAGGATTGGGCCACCTTGCTGCACTTTATTTACTTTTACTACTTGTTGCTCGTTACACTTTATCTTATTACAAAACTATCTGTTACCACTTATTTCAGTACTTGCAGAGGATACCTTGCTGAAAACCGCTTATCATTTCCTTCTGCTCCTCATTGGGTTCGACACTCTTACTTATCGAAAGGACTAAGATAGACCCCCTAAACTTGTGGGTCATCAAGACTCTTTTCTAGCGTCGTTGCCGGGGAGTGTAGCGCCTTTGGTAGGTGGAATTTGGTAAGGAAAAATTTATATAGTGTGCTAAAATTTACTGTCACTTGTTACTATGGAAAGTAATTCTCTGAGGGGCTTGTTCGGGGTATCTTCACCCCCTCCAGTAGAGCAAAGAGTTGCTCCTCAACCTACTGAACCTATTGAAAATGAAACTCCTTTTGAATTTCCTTTGGGTATGATGGAAAAACTGCTAGCTAACCCTTTTACAGGAGATGGAACGAAGCATCCTGATGAGCACTTAATATATGTGGATGAAGTTTGTGGATTATTTAAGCTTGCAGGTATACCCGATGATGTTGCTAAGAAGAAGGTCTTCCCTTTATCTTTGAAGGGAGACGCATTGATATGGTATAGGCTATGTGATGATATGAGATCATGGGACTATAAAAGATTGAAGTTGGAATTTCATCAAAAGTATTACCCTATGCATCTTGTTCACCATGATCGCAATTATATATATAATTTCTGGCCTCGCGAAGGAGAAAGCATCGCTCAAGCTTGGGGAGGCTTAAATCAATGTTATATTCATGCCCCAATCATGAGCTCCCGAGAGAAATAATTATGCAAAGTTTTTATGCTCGGCTTTCTGAAAACAATCGCACCATGCTCGATACTTCTTGTGCTGGCTGTTTTATGATGAAGACTATTGCATTCAAATGGAATTTATTGGATAGAATTAAACACAACTCTGAAGATTGGGACCTCGACGAAGGTAAGGAGTCAGGTATGACACCTAAGTTTGATTGTGTTAAATCTTTTATGGATACCAATATTTTCCGTAAGTTTAGCACTAAATATGGACTTGACTCTGAGATAGTAGCTTCTTTCTGTGAATCTTTTGCTACTTATGTTGATCTCCCTAAGGAGAAGTGGTTTAAATATCATCCTCCCATAGTAGTATAAGTAGCTGCACCTTTTAAAGTTGAAGAAAAGACTGTCACTTATAATGATCCTATTGTTTCTAGTTCTTATGTTGAGAAACCACCTTTCCCTGTTAGAGTAAAGGATCATGCTAAAGCTTCAACTGTTGTTCGTAAAAGCAATATTAGAACTTATACACCTCCTGAGCAAGTTAAAGTAGAACCTAATATTGCTATTGTTAAAGATCTCTTGTCTGATAATATTTATGGGCATGTTATCCAGTTCGAAGGTGAAACTACTAGAATTGCTAAACCTTGTGATAAAGATAAACATAGACCTGTGGGTAGGCGTGCCTGTTATTTCTGTTAAAATAGGAGATCATTGTTATCATGGCTTATGTGATATGGGTGCTAGTGCTAGTGCAATACCTATTGACTTATACAAAGAAATTATGCATGACATTGCACCTGTTGAGTTAGAAGAAATTGATATTACTATTAAACTAGCTAATAGAGATACTATTTTACCAATGGGAATTGTTAGAGATGTTGACGTCTTGTGTGGGAAAACTAAATATACTGCTGATTTTCTTGTTCTCAGGTTCCCCACAAGATAGATTTTGTCCCACTATATTTGGTAGACCCTTCTTAAATACTGTCAATGCTACCATAGATTGCACAAAGAATGTTGTTACTGTTGGCTTGCATGATATGGTTCATGAGTTTAATTTCTCTAAATTTAGTAAACAACATTGTGAGGAAGAATTACCTAGTAAGGATGAAATTATTGGTCTTGCTTCTATTGCCGTACCTCCTAGTGATCCTTTAGAACACTATTTGCTAGACCATTAAAATGATATGTTCATGAATGAAAGAAGGGAAATAGATGAAGAATTCTTTAAACAGGAACCTATTGTGCAACACAATTTGCCTGTCAAAATTTTAGGGGATCCTCCTCCACCCAAGGGTGATCCCGTGTTTGAGCTTAAACCTTTGCCAGATAATCTTAAATATGCTTATCTTGATGAAAAGAAGATATATACTGTTATTATTAGTGCTAACCTTTCAGAGCATGAAGAAGAAAGATTATTGAAAACTCTGAAGAAGCATCATGCTGCTATTGGATATACTCTTGATGATCTTAAGGGCATTAGTCCCACTCTATGTCAACATAAAATAAATTTGGAAGCAGATGCCAAACCAGTTCGTGATCCTCAACGACGTCTGAATCCTAAAACGGAAGACGTGGTAAGAAAAGAAATACTCAAGCTTCTGGAGGCAGGTATAATTTATCCTGTTGCTAATAGTGAGTGGGTAATTCATGTCCATTGTGTCCCTAAGAAGGGAGGTATTACTGTTGTTCCTAATGATAAAGAAGAATTGATTCCACAAAGAATTATCACAGGTTATAGGATGGTAATTGATTTCCGCAAATTAAATAAAGCTACTAAGAAAGATCATTACCCCTTACCTTTTATTGATCAAATGCTAGAAAGGTTATGCAAACATACACACTATTGCTTTCTAGATGGTTATTTTGGATTCTCTCAAATACCTGTGTCGGCTAGAGATCAATCAAAGACTACTTTTACATGCCATTTTGGTACTTTTGCTTATAGACGTATGCCTTTTGGTTTATGTAATGCACCTGCTACCTTTAAAAGATGCATGATGGCTATATTCTCTGACTTTTGTGAAAAGATTTGTGAGGTTTTCATGGACGACTTTTCCGTCTATGGTTCCTCTTTTGATGATTGCTTGAGCAATCTTGATAGAGTTTTGCAGAGATGTGAAGAAACTAATCTTGTCTTGAATTGGGAAAAGTGCCACTTTATGGTGAATGAAGGTATTGTCTTGGGGCATAAAGTTTCTCAAAGAGGTATTGAAGTTGATAAGGCCAAGGTCGATGCTATTGAAAAGATGCCATGTCCCAAGGACATCAAAGGTATAAGAATTTTCCTTGGTCACGCCGGATTTTACAGGAGGTTCATTAAGGACTTCTCAAAAATTTCCCGGCCCCTGACTAATTTATTGCAAAAATATATACCATTTGTCTTTGATGATGATTGTGTAGAAGCATTTGAAATACTTAAGAAAGCATTAGTATCTACACCTGTTGTTCAGCAACCTGATTGGAATTTACCCTTTGAAATTATGTGTGATGCTAGTGATTATGCTGTAGGTGCTGTTCTAGGGCAAAGAGTTGATAGGAAATTAAATGTTATTCATTATGCTAGTAAGACTCTAGACAATGCTCAAAGAAATTATGCTACTAATGAAAAAGAGCTTTTAGCAGTTGTATTTGCTTGTGATAAGTTCAAATCTTATATTGTTGATTCTAAAGTAACTATTCACACTGATCATGCTGCTATTAAATATCTTATGGAAAAGAAAGATGCTAAACCTAGACTTATTAGATGGGTTCTCTTGCTACAAGAATTTGATTTGAATATTGTTGATAGAAAGGGAGCTGAGAACCCCGTTGCAGACAACTTGTCTAGGTTAGAGAATGTTCTTGATGACCCACTACCTATTAATGATAGCTTTCCTGATGAACAATTAAATGTTATAAGTACTTCTCGTAGTACTCCATGGTATGATGATTATGCTAATTATATTGTTGCTAAGTTTATACCACCTAGATTCACATACCAACAAAAGAAAAAGTTTTTCTATGATTTAAGACATTACTTTTGTGATGACCCACGTCTTTATAAAGAAGGAGTAGATGGTGTTATTAGGCGTTGTGTACCTGAGCATGAACAGGAACAGATCCTACGCAAGTGTCATTCCGAGGCTTATGGAGGACACCACGCTGGAGATAGAACTGCACATAAGGTATTGCAATCTGCTTTTTAGTGGCCTAATCTCTTCAAGGATGCCCATAAGTTTGTCTTGTCTTGTGATGAATGTCAAAGAATTGGTAATATTAGTATACGTCAAGAAATGCCTATGAATTATTCTCTTGTTATTGAACTGTTTGATGTTTGGGGCTTTGATTATATGGGACCTTTTCCTGCCTCTAATGGATACACCAATATTCTAGTTGCTGTTGATTACGTTACTAAGTGGGTAGAAGCTATTCCAACTAGTAGTGTTGATCATAACACCTCTATTAAAATGCTTAAAGAAGTTATTTTCCCGAGGTTCGGAGTCCCTAGATATTTAATGACTGATGGTGGTTCACACTTTATTCATGGTGCCTTCCGTAAAATGCTTGCTAAATATGATGTTAATCATAGAATTGCATCTCCTTATCACCCACAGTCTAGTGGTCAAGTAGAGTTGAGAAATAGAGAGCTCAAATTAATTTTGTAAAAGACTGTTAATAGGTCTAGAAAGAATTGGTCCAAGAAACTTGATGATGCATTATGGGCTTATAGAACTGCATACAAAAATCCTATGGGTATGTCTCCGTATAAAATGGTTTATGGAAAAGCATGTCACTTACCTCTCGAACTAGAACATAAGGCATATTGGGCTATTAAAGAGCTTAACTATGATTTCAAACTTGCCGGTGGAAAGAGGTTATTTGATATTAGCTCACTTGATGAATGGAGAACCCAAGCTTATGAAAATGCCAAGTTGTTTAAAGAAAAAGTTAAAAGATGGCATGACAAAAGGATACAAAAGCGTGAGTTTAATGTAGGTGATTATGTATTGCTATACAACTCTCATTTAAGATTTTTTGCAGGAAAACTTCTCTCTAAATGGGAAGGCCCCTATGTTATTGAAGAGGTTTATTGTTCCAGTGCCATAAAATCAACAACTTTGAGGGCACAAATCCGAAGGTGGTAAACGGTCAAAGAATCAAACATTATATCTCAGGTAATCCCATAAATGTTGAAACTAATATTATTGAAACCGTAACCTCGGAGGAATACATAAGGGACACTTTCCGGAGCGTTTCATACTCCGAAAAGGAATAGGTATGTGGTACGGTAAGTAAACCGACTCCAAAACAATTTTTAAGGCAATATTTCTTCGTTTTGGAATATTTAGAAAAATAGAAAAATAAGTAGCAGTCCGGGAAGGACACGAGGGCCCCACGAGGGTGGTGGGCGCGCCCTACCCACCTGGGCGCGCCCCCCTACCTCGTGAGCACCTCGTGTGCCTTCCGGACTCCGTTTTCTTGCACATTAATATTTTGGTCAGTAAAAAATCATTATATAACCTCCCGAAGGTTTTGACTCCCGTATCACGCAAACCTCCTCTGTTCTTGTTTCGAGCTGTTTTTGTCAGGGTTTTCCAGGCTATGCATCATGTCGTCTCCCTCCTCCAACAATGATGACAACGATGCTTCGCTAATGAAGATAGATTTGAAGAGGGAAGAACCCACGAGGGTCAACAAGGATGAAAGGATCAAGAAGGCCACAGAGGATCAAGTTCCGACAGCAAAAGACATCGTTCAACTTGATCATAACCTTCTTACCCCAACTGATATCGAAGCTTTCAAGATGATTGAGTTAGCTCGTATACAAAACAAGTATCTCACACAAGAAAATATTTTGTTGAAGTAGCATATTGTCACACTCAAGGGCATTATTCGCAAGCTGGAGGACCTCTTACGCTCGATGTGCGATTATCCGTCACCACCACCTTCTTCACCGACAAAGGAGATATAATCACATGGGTATGGGCACTCCCCTTGGCAACTGCCAAGCTTGGGGGAGGTGCCCCGGTATCGTATCACAATCACAACTCCAATCTTTATCGTTTTTCTTAGTTCGATCCTATTAGTAGTATCTTGATCTAGTAGAATAAAGTTTATGGCATGATCTAGTTTTGAGTTTTGCTTTATGATCTCTCTATATAATCACGTCCGTGAGCTATATGTAATAGAAGATTAGTGTTGAGTCAAGGGCTTGATTATTTTGCCATGATCTTGGGTGAATAAAAGAAAAGAGAAAAAGAATAAAAAGAAACAAAAAGTTCATATTGATCTTATTGAGAGTAATGACTTCACATAGAAAGAGCATGATGATTAAAAGTTGTTGGGAGTTGGCAAACATAGCTTTGGTCATTGTTGCTATTAATAGGAAGTAATAAGGAAAGAGCGTTTTTCACATATAGATATATTATCGTTGACATCTTTTATGATTGGGAGCACTCATTAAAATATGGCATGCTAATGAGTTGATGTTGGACAAGGAAGACAAGAGTTGATGTTGGACAAGGAAGACAACGTAATGAGTTATGTCTTTCTTATATCTGAGATAAAGTATGTTGTCATGGATCCTCTAACTTGTTAACCTTGCCTTTCCCCCTCATTCTAGCCAATTCTCAGCACCAAGTAGAAATACTACTTGTGCTTCCAAATACCCTTAAACCAGTTTTGCCATGAGAGTCCACCATATCTACCTATGGATTGAGGAAGATCCTTCAAGTAAGTTGTCATCGGTGCAAATCAATAAAAATTGCTCTAAATATATATGATTGATTGGTGTGGGAGAAATAAGCTTTATACAATCTTGTGATGTCGAAGTAATAAAATCGACGGACTGCATAATAAAGGTTCATATCACAAGGGGCAATATAAAGTGACGTTCTTTTGCATTGAGATTTTATGCATCCAACCATAAAAGCGCATGGCAACCTCTGCTTCCCTCTGCAAAGGGCCTATCCTTTATTATTATCTTCTACCTTATGCAAGAGTCATGGTGATCTTCACCTTTTCTTTTTCATTTTATCCTTTGGCAAGCTCAGCATATTGGAAAGAACATGATATATAAACCTAATTGGATGTAGGGGAGCATGAACCATTATTGTTGACATAACCCTTGAGGTAAAAGGCTGTGGGGCAAAACTATAAGCCCCTATCTTTCTCTGTGTCTGATTAAAACTCCGTAACCACAAGTATTGCGTGAGTGTTAACAATTATGGAGGACTAAATGATAGTTGAGTATGTGGACTTGCTTTTTAGCTCTAACATAGACTCTTTCCGATGTTATGATAAATTGCAATTGCATCAATGACTGAGATTATAGTTTGTCGGAGCCCAATAAGGTTTATGATTTATACTTTTGCATTGTGAATAGATCATCACTTGAACATAAGTAATCATATGACAAAATCAATATATGTTGCTGTTATGAGAATAATCATGATGCCTTCATGTCCGTATTTTATTTTTATCGACGCCTCTACCTCTAAACATGAGGACATATTTATTGTTATCGGCTTTTCGCTTGAGGACAAGCGAGGTCTAAGCTTGGGGGAGTTGATACGTCCATTTTGCATCATGCTTTTATATTGATATTTATTGCATTATGGACCGTTATTTCACTTTATGTCACAATACTTATGGCTATTCTCTCTTATTTTACAAGGTTTACATAAGGAGGGAGAATGTCGGCGGCTAGAATTCTGGGCTGGAAAAGGAGCAAATATTAGAGACCTATTCTGCGCAACTCCAAAAGTCCTGAAACTCCACCGAACATCATAAAATAAATAAAGAAAAATCCTCGCCAAAGATGAAGGCCAGGGGGCCCACACCCTGCTCACGAGGGTGGGGCGCGCCCCCCCTAGGGCGCGCCCCCTACCTCGTGGGCCCCCTGGTGGCTCTCCGACGTCCATCTTCTCCTATATGAAGTCTTTTGATGAGAAAAAATCAGAAGGAACTTTTCGGGACGAGACTCCACCGCCACGAGGCGGAACCTTGGCGGAACCAATCTAGAGCTCCCGCAGAGCTGTTCTACCAGGGATACTTCCCTCTGGGAGGGGGAAATCATCACCATCGTCATCACCAATGCTCCTCTCATCGGAAGAGGGCAATCTCCATCAATATCTTCATCAGCACCATCTCATCTCCAAACCCTAGTTCATCTCTTGTATCCAATTTTTGTCTCAAAGTCCGGGATTGGTGCTAGTAGGTTGCTAGTAGTGTTGATTACTCCTTGTAATTGATGCTAATTGGTTTATTTGGTGGAATATCATATGTTCAGATCCTATATGCATATTATTACCCCTCTGATTATGAACATGAAGATGCTTTGTGAGTAATTATGTTTTCTCCTGAGGACAAGGGAGAAGTCTTGCTATGAGTAGTCATTTGAATTTGGTATTCGTTTGATATTTTGATAAGATGTATGTTTTCTCCTGAGGACAAGGGAGAACTCCTCTGATTATGAACATGAAGATGCTTTGTGGTGTTATGTGAACGTCGACTACATAACACTTCACCATTATTTGGGCCTAGAGGAAGGCATTGGGAAGTAATAAGTAGATGATGGGTTGCTAGAGTGACAGAAGCTTAAACGCTAGTTTATGCGTTGCTTCGTAAGGGGCTGATTTGGATCCATATGTTTCATGCTATGGTTAGGTTTACCTTAATTCTTTTGTTGTTGTTGCGGATGCTTGCAATAGAGGTTAATAATAAGTGGGATGCTTGTTCAATTAAGAACAGCACCCAAGCACCGGTCCACCCACATATCAAATTATCAAAGTATCGAACGCGAATCATACGAACGTGATGAAAACTAGCTTGATGATATTCCCATGTGTCCTCGGGAGCGCTTTTCCTATTATAAGAGTTTGTTCCGGCTTGTCCTTTTCTACAAAAAGGATTGGGCCACCTTTCTGCACTTTATTTACTTTTACTACTTGTTGCTCGTTCTAATTTATCTTATTACAAAACTATCTGTTACCACTTATTTCAGTACTTGCAGAGAATACCTTGCTGAAAACCGCTTATCATTTCCTTCTGCTCCTCGTTGGGTTCGACACTCCTACTTATCTAAAGGACTACGATAGATCCCCTATACTTGTGGGTCATCAGTGCCCACCTTCTAATGAGAGTAACTCTTTGTATCATACATTATTTAATTTTTCTTCATGCTTACCGAAGGATAAATGCTATGATCCCTTTGATTCGTTTGAAATCTCCCTTTTTGATGACTTTGATGCTCGCTATGGCCATGATGCCAATATGAATGATGCTTATGGAGATGAACTTGCTATAGTTCCTTATGTTAAGAATGAAATTGTTTCTATTGCACACACACACTATAGTCCTATTATCTTTTTGAATTATTCCAACTACACTATATCGGAGAAGTTTACACTTATTAAGGATTATATTGATGGATTGTGTTTTGCCATTATAGATGATGATTTTAATGGATATAATATGCATGTGCTTGCTAGTCCTACTTGCAACTGTTATGTGAGAGGAACCACATATCCACCTCTCTATGTTTCTAATGCGATAAATTGCAAGAAATTGTTTACACTATGCATTGAGCTTTATTACGTGTGCATGAATTGTTCTTCCATGACATGCCGATTCATAGGAAGAGAGTTAGACTCCGTTGTTCTATGATATATGTTCCTTTGTGCTCACTACGAAATTATCAGTCATTATTAATTAAAATAGGCTTTGATATACCTTGGGATCCCAGAGGATTAATTACTTGAGCACTGTATGCCTAGTTTAATGGCTTTAAAGAAAGCGTTGCCTGGGGGACAACCCATAAGTCTTAGAGAGAAATTTTATTCTATTGTGTGATGTTAAGAAGCTCAAAAAGAAATAGAGGGGAACCTAAAACTTTTTCAGAAAGAGAAGCAATTGTAATGTTATGCACTAGAGAAGTGAGGATCGACCTTGAACACTTGTGTTCATGCTCATGGAAACAATGTAGGATTTTTCATGGAAGTTTCTCACAAAAATAACTATCACCTTGTACAAATCCATCGTATTATAAAAATAATGTGCCAAGATTTACCTTTAGGATGTTTGAATTGCTTGTTTGGTATGTGCTGCACAGAAACAAAAACTTCAGTTGTACTGTTTGAATTTTCATGTTTTACTTGAATGCCGAAAGTTTCTGAATTTGTTACAAAGTACTTCTAAACAAAAAATTATCATGTCCTAATTTTCTAGATTTTTTTAGAGTTAAAGAGGTATATTTTTCATCCGCATCTTTATAGATTGTCCCGTTTTCACAGATTGTTGTTATAGTTTCTTTATATGCTTTTGTTTGCAATTTTGCCAAGACCCAAGTTTTGTGTGGATTAAGTGTTTGAATACCAAGGAGGTATCAATATGAGAAGAATAAGGAGAGGTAGGAATTCAAGCTTGGGAATGCCCAAGGCACCCCAAGTAAATATTCAAGAAGACTCAAGCGTCTAAGCTCGAGGATGCCACAGAAGGCATCTCATCTTTCTTCCATGAAAATTATCAGTATGCCTCTAATTTTGTTTTGTTCACATGATATGCATAAATTCTCGGAGTGTCGTATGCTCTTTATTTTCTTTTAGTGATGCAACATGCTAGTATGATATAGTCCTTGGTTGGTTTATAGAATGCTATTTGTACTTCACTTATATCTTTGAGTATGGCTTTATAGAATGCTTCATGTGCTTCACTTATATCTTTTGAAGTTTGGATACTCGTTTCTCTACATTGGAATACCGTTATTATAGAAAGCTCTTTTGCTTCACTTATACTTGTTAAAGCTTGGTCGAGTGTTTTGTAGAAAGAATTAAACTCTTATGTTTCACTTATATCTATTTACATAGTTAACAAGAATTGGTCATTCACATGGTTAGTCTTAAAACTAGCACAAAACTTGTAGATTGCTGAATATGATAAGTTTGATTCTTTGCAATGGTTTTGCGATATTGAGGTGGTAATATGGGGGCATACTATTAGAAGAATTAAAGTTGAGTATTAATAATGTTGTTGAAAAAGTGAGTCCTCACGCATGTAAAGTGGTGCTTGCTGACATTAGTACTGAGGTCGGAGCATAATTTATCATTGATTGAGTCTTTGTGTTGTCTGGATCAGGGGCACGTGATGGTTAACTCCTCCCAACCTCCTCCCTAGGGGCATGCAAGTAGTACTTTGCTTCGAGGGAAGATAGGGTTCACAATAAGTATATGAGTTCTTTATGTGTAATTTGAGATTGTAGACTTATTATAGCACTCTCACCTATCCATATTTTGCTAGCCTCTACGGTACCGCACATTTACCTCTCTCACCTAGAGACTTGGTGCAATATTTGTCCAGTGCATCCAAATCCCATGAAATGGATCGCTCTTTCACACATAGGCCTTAGTATATCCTTGCTCAAAACAGCCACCATACCTAACTATAATGGCCTTTCCATAGCCACTCCGAGATATATTCCCATGCAACTTCCACTGTTACTATCTACCTAACTTAAGCATTCATTGTTAGATTGCTTAGCATGGTCATACGATAGGTAGCATGATATTTTCATGGCTCGTCCATTTTTTGATATCTTCGCTATTCTAGATCATTGCACATCCTCGCACACTGTTAGAGGCATCCATATAGAGTCATTGTATTTTAGTTTATCGAGTTGTAAGTACATAAAAGTGTGATGGATTCAGGAGTATTGCCCCTACCTATGAGGATATAAAAAAGGAGCACACTAAAAAAAGGAAAAAAAAGAAAAATAGAGAGATAGGGCACACTACTATCCTTTTACCACACTTGTGCTTTAAAGTAGGACCATGTTCTTCATATAGAGAGTCTCCATGATTTGTCACTTTCATATACTAGTGGGAATTTCATTATAGAACCTGGCTTGTATATTCCGATGACGAGCTTCCTCAAATGCTCAAGGACTTCACGAGAAAGCAAGTTGAATGCACACCCACTTAGTTTCATATAAAGAGCTTTCACACACTTATAGGTCTAGTGCATATGTTGCATGGCAATCCATACTTGCATTAATATCGATTGTAAGGCCTCTCCATTTACTAATGATCCTCCGAGTTAATGCGAGACTTTCTCCACTTTTGTCTTCCCTTATATACGCCTACCAACACTCTCTTTGCCACACATAATGCCAAGTCCATGGCTCGCGCTCATATATTGAGTGAAGTTAAAAAAGCTGAAGCGAGAAAAAAGTACGAGGCAATTGCTTGGTTTGGCACTGGGTTACTCTGATTTGATATTTCTATGGAAGGAAGACCGAGCATGTCATGCTTATCATAACTAAGTGAACAGAGGTTTCTTTCTTTAGCTTCATTATTATGAAACGCAATGATGAATTACATGCATGTTTTGTATTATTGTTTCAATATCAAATTGATAGACTATTGCCTTGAATCAATCGTATCTTAGAAACCATGCCATGATTATATTATTTGATGAAGATTGTGATAGGCAACATTCCACATCAAAAATTATCTTTGTTTTATCACTTACCTGCTTGAGGATGAGTAGGAATTAAACTTAGGGATGCTGATACGTCTCCGTTCAATCTATAATTTTGATTGTCTCATGCCATTATTTTACAAATTTCACATACTTTTGGCAACAATTTATATTAATTTGGGGCTAACATATTGGTCTAGTGCCCAGTGCCAGTTCCTGTTTTTTTGCATGTTTTTATATTTCATAGAAAATCCAAATCCAATATTTCAATGAAGTCCAAATCCGATATAATTTTACGGAGAATTTTTATGGAATATATGAATTTTTTTGGCACAAGAATCAATAGAAGGAAGGACAAATAGGCCCCACAAGATCGGGTGGCGAACCCCCTACACTTGCTAATATCTGGATAAAAATCCCTTCAAAATTTCAGCTCAATCGGAGTTATGAATCTCCGGATATTAAAGAAATGGTGAAGGGCAAGAAAACAAAGACGCAAAATAGAGAAACACACACACACACACACACACACACAGAGAGAGAGATCCAATCTAGAGGGGTTCTTGCCCCTCGGCGGCCATTGTGGCCAAGGACCAGAGGGGAAATGCTTCTCCTATCTAGGGAGAAGGCCAAGCAATAAGAAAGAGGGGGGACCTCTCCCCCTCTCTTCCGGTGGTGCTAGATCACCTCCAGGGTAACCATTGTGACGGTGATCTACACTAACAATTTTTCCGCCATCATCACCAACTCTCCCCCTCTCCTTACAGTGGTGTAACCTCTCGTTTCCCATTGTAGTCTATACTTGAACATGGTGCTTTATGCCACATATTATTATCCGATGATGTGTTGTCATACTATCACTACTGCAAGATGGTCCAAACGCGATAGTACAATCAGAGACCCTTCGACCAAACTGTGTGTGATACATTAATCGCAAACGGTGGTGTAAAAAAACTGTATAAAATGATACGAAATGTTTGCGATTGTAGAGATATCAAACACGTTTCAGATTATAGTTGCATGTGCGATACATGGCACACAGTTCACTCGCATGAACTGTTTTGATGAGCATAACAACAGAAATGGTCAACAAGATGAAAGTGTGTGCGATATATGGCATACAGTTCACTCGGATGAACTGTTTGTGACTAGGCAACACAATAGAAACGGTCAATCAGATCAAAGGTGTGTGCAATATACAACATATAGTTCACTCGGATGAACTGTTTGCGTTGAGCCAAGAGAATATAAATGATTCAACTTAACAAGATGTGTGTGGTACGCGGCAAACAGGTGTGTAATCAAAAATGTGCAAAGACCGGTAATAACACAGACGATTGCTGCTAATAAGACGTGTGTGTTGTGGGCAAACGCATCCTGGTATACAATTGCTAGCGATTGATGAATTCATCACCGATAGTTTCCCTATTATGGTATGTGTGTGATGTGATTACATACAGAACATCAACAATGTACTAATAAGGACATGATTGCACAACCAAATTAAAAATCCAATTACATAGCCTTGGGCGAGCAATGTGCCCGCACACGTCATGCTATAGCTCATTGTTCCTTCTATGCTAAGTTTCTATTAACCGATGGAGTTTTATGAACACGCCACTGTTTCACGCTATTTCCTCGCCGGTTTCCTGCTGCCGCCCAGTGATATTGCAAATATAAACCTGGGCGGTGCATGACACACCGAGGCAACAAGCATAGCCTATAGCACATCCACCTTTTCCAAGACTGCCAACCCACCGATGCACCGTCTCTGTCATCAACCTCCTCGACAAGGAAAACGAGAAGGCGCCATGGCCCATCGAGGCCAAGGCGCTCCCCGGCAACGCGATGGATGACTGCTTGTATCTGCGTTGGTAATTCCCTGAAGAGGATAGGATGTTGCAACACAACAATGGCAAGTATTTCCCTCAGTTATGAAACCAAGCTTATCAATCTAGTAGGAGAACCAAGCAACACTACGTAAACATCACCTGCACACAAACCATAAAAAACTTGCAACCCAACGCATAACAAGGCTTATCAATTCCTCCTCGGTATTGAGAAAGATTAAATTCTACGAGATTGGATAAATAGATCTAGCAAAACCAAAAAAATAAAATAAGTAAATAAAAAGTGCAGCAAGGTATTTTTGGATTTTTGGATAAATAGATCTGAAAATAATATGATAGGAAATAGACCGGGGGCTATAGATTTCACAAGAGGCTTCTCTCAAGAAAAAAGCATTCGGTGGGTAAACAAATTACTATTGGGCAATTGATAGAAGAGCAAATAATTATGACGATATCCAAGGAAATGATCATGTATATAGGCATCAAGTCCAAGATAAGTAGACCGACTCCCGCCTATGTCTACTACTATTACTACACACATCGACCGCTATCCAGCATGCATATAGTGTATTAGTGATGCAATAAGAACGATGACATGATTTAGACAAGATCTATTAATGTAGGAATAGACCCCATCTTTTTTATCCTTAATGGCAATGATACATGTGTGTCATGACTGCTTCTGTCACTGATATTGAGCACCGCAAGATCGAACCCATCACAAAGCACCTCTTCCCATGGCAAGAAAAATCAATCTAGTTGGCCAAACCGAACAAAGATTCGGAGAAGAAATACAAGGACATAACAATCATGCATAAGAGAGTTCAACAAAGACTCAAATAATATTCACGGAGAGATCTGATCATAAACTCACAATTCATGGGATCCCAACAAATGCACCTTAAAAAGTCATTACATCAAATAGATGTCCAAGAACATTGTGTTGAAGGTAAAAAAGAGAGAAGAAGCCATCTAGCTACTACCTACGGACCTGTAGGTCTATGGTACACTACTCACACATCATCGGAGGGGCAAGGGTGATGATGAAGAAGCCCTCCATGATCGCTGACCCCTCCGACAGAGTGCCAGAAAAGTCCTCTAGATTGGATCTCGTGGTTCTGGAACTTGCGGCGGCTGGAATTGCGTTTCGTCAACTCCCCAAGGGATTTTGGGATTTTAGAGTATTTCTAGAGCCAGAGGTTGGTGGAGGGGGTGCCTGTGGGCGCCACTACCCACCAGGGCGCGCTTGGGGGCCATGGCACACCCTGGTTCCTAGTGGGCCGCACAGTCCCCCTATGGTGCACTTCTTAGCCTACCAGGTGTCTTCTGGGCAGAAAAAAGTCTGCAAAAATTTTCGTGGCATTTGGACTCCATTTGGTATTGTTATTCTGCGAAGTAAAAAACAAGCGAAAAACAACAACTGGCACTAGGAACTATGTCAATAGGTTAGTCTAGAAAAATGATATAAAGTTGCTAGTAAATGAGTATAAAACATCCAACAATGATAGTTTAATAGCATGGATCAATAAAAAACTATAGATACGTTGGAGATGTATCAACATACCAAAGCTTAATTCCTGCTCGTCCTTGAGTAGGTAATTGATGAAAACAGAATTTTTGAGGTGGAATTCTACCCATCATATTTATCACATATTCCTTTCATTGTAGCATGGACATTTGGACTTTAGATGATTCAAAGCAATAGTCTATAATTTGACATGAAGACCTCAATACTCAAGCATATCAATAAATAACCATGTCTTTCACAATATCAACGCAAAAGAAAGCTATCCCTAGCCCATTATGCTCAATCATTGATCCATTCATGAAACTCACTCAAATATTAGCTACATCCAATGCACAAGTATGATCATAATGCTTCCTAGTTGGTGCTTTCATAAGAAAAGATGGAGACTCAATAAAAATAAAAATTCCATAAAAGTAAATAGATAGGCCCTTCATAGAGGGAAGCAAAGATTTGTAGAGGTGCTAGAGCTCAAAGTTTAAATTGAGAGATAAAATTGTTTTGAGAGGCATGCTTTTCCCGTCAACGAAAACGACTGAGAATTCCCAATACTTTCCATGCTAGACACATCATAGGCGGTTTCCAAACATAAAATGAAGCTTATTCCTTTTTCCAACATTCTTTGACACTCCATGGCTAGCTGTATGCATGGGTCTCTTCCATACCAACACTTTCTAAGGAATTTATTATTGACAACATAGAGTAAATTTCTTTTTTATTTCGGGACTGGGCATCCCTATTACCGGTCGTAGTCTCATGCAATAACAAGTGAACAAACACTCATCTTGAGAATAGCAAATATAGCATGGAAAAGTATTGGCCACCCCCTGCCGCTTCATGAGCAGTACGGGCACAAAAAAGGAAATTCATATTGAAAATAAGAGTTGGCACGTACAAATTTACTTGGAACGGCATGGAAATATCGCATATAGGTAGTTACGGTGGACTCATTTGGCACAACTTGTTTTAAGGAGTTGGATGCACAAGCAGTATTCCCACATAGTACAAGGAAAGGGTAGCAAGTAGATTGAGAAGCAACCAACCAAGAAACAAAAACGATCATAAACGAGCATTAAACATACCTAACATAGAATAATGCACCCCAAGTTTGATGTAACTTCATTGCATAACTATTGACTTTCGTGCTTGCATAGGGAATCACAAAAATTTAACACCAATATTCTTACTAAAGCATAATTACTCACCAACATGACTCACATATTACTATCTCCATATCTCAAAACTATTGCAAGGAATCAAGTTTTAATATCCAATGATCTCCATGATAGCTTTTATTATCCTTCTTGAATATCTATCACTTTGGAACTAGTTTCATATATTACCATTGCTTATAACAAGTCTCAAAGAAATTTATGTGAAGAACAAGAGCATAAATATTTCTTCAAAATTTTCATCTCCCAAAATAATATAAGTGAAGCATGAGAGTATATTTCTTCAAAATTAAAGCATCGCCATGCTCAGAAAGATATAAGTGAAGCACTAGAGAAATTCCATAGCACAAAAATTTAAGTGAAACACATAGAGCAATTCTAACAAATCATGGCATCATTATGGCACTCTCAAATAGGTGCCTCCAGCAAGGATGACTGTGAAAAACTCAAAAGAAAAACAAGCAAACACTCATATTATACAAGACGCTCCAAGCAAAACTCATGATATGTGACAAGTACAAATATAGTTCCAAGTAAAAATACCGATTGTCGTTAGAAGAAACAGGGGATAACTTCTGGGGCATCCCCAAGCTGAGTTGTTTGGTTCTACTTGAATGTCACCTTGGGGTGCCATGGGCATCCCCGGTCTTAGGCTCTTTTCACTCCTTATTCCTTCATCCATCGTTATCTCACTCAAAACTTGAAAACTTCAATCACACAAAACTTAATAAAACCTTCGTGAGATCCATTAGTATAATAAAGCAAATCACCACTTTAAGTGCTACCACTATATTATAACTTTACCATGGCTTATACTCGCCGATGCAATCCATAGATTCATAAAAATAAGCACACAATGCAACAAAAAACAGAATCTGTCAAAAACAGAACAGTCTGTAGTAATCTGGATTTTGACCATAATTTTGTAACTCCAAAAATTCCAAAAAATTAGAACAGCGTAGGAAATTTGTATATCAATTTTGTGTAAAAAATCGGAAATTTATCACGGTTATGTGATTTTTAACAATTCTGCTACTCGGCACAAAAGTTTCTGTTTTCCGACAAGATCAAATCAACTATCACCCAACATGATCCTAAAGGCTTTACTTGGCACAAACACTAATTAAAACATAAAAAAACAATCATAACAGTAGCATAATTGTGTCAACACACAGAATATAAAGAAAAAGAGAAAAATATTTTATTCATTGGGTTGCCTCCCAATAAGCGCTATCATTTTATACCCCTAGCTAGGTAGAATGCATAGATTCAAGTATTGTCATATTTAGTTTTTGCTATATTTGTGAGTGTCTTCTTGGACCTAGGGGGCTCTTTACTCTTCCCATTATTCCCAGGAATAGAGACCATCTTAAGATCTAAAATATCCTACCACTTATTACAAAGAGTAATCAAAGTATTCATGTGATTGAGGTTTCCACTAATATGTTTGAGCGGTTCATTAGATTTTTGCAACTCAACCAAATATTTCTGTAGATCACCCAATTTGTCTAATATTTGAATCCCTTCTTGTGTAAAAGTAAATCCCTTTTTCAATGGTTGAACTCCCAATATTCCCTCTATTGTTTCATAGGCAGCATTACCATCAATTTCAACAAAATTCCTTTTAACGGCAAAATCCAAGAGCTGCCTATGGTGCAAGGTTAAACCAATATAAAAATTACGAAGCAAAATCATTGCATCTCCTATTATATTGAAGATGCGGAAAGATTCCATCAACCTATACCAAACATCTTTCAAATTTTCTCCTTGCTTCTATTAGAAGTATAGAACATCAAAATCTGGTGACAAAGGAGTGGTAGTCATGTTGGCGAGATGACCAAAAAAGGGAAAATGAAAAGAAGGCAAATAAAAAGGCAATTTTTTTGTGTTTTTTCTGAAAACGCTTTAGAAGTGGGGCAGATGAAAATGAGACGCATATGGCAAATAAAGTAATTGCCAGGACATGAAAGTTTGTGCGTAGGAACCTGATAGATGTTGATGATGTCTCACCTGCAATGGCGCCAGAAATTCTTCCTGATTGCTTGTATCTGCGTTGGTAATTCCCCAAAGAGCAGAGGATGACGCAGCACAACAACAGTAACTATTTCCCTGAGTTATGAAACCACTGTTATCAATCTAGTAGGAGAACCAAGCAACACTATATAAACAGCACCTGCACACAAACCACGAAAACTTGCAACCCAACGTGTAAGAGGGGTTGTGAATCCCTCCTTGCCATTGAGATAGATTAAATTGTATGAGATTGGATAAATAGATCTAGCAAAAACAGAAAATAAAATAAGTAAATAAAAAGTGCAGCAAGGTATTTTTGGATTTTTGGATAAATAGATCTCAAAATAATATGATAGGAAATAGACCCAGGGGCTGTCGATTTCACTAGAGGTTTCTCTCAAGAAAATAGCATATGGTGGGTAAGCAAATTACTATTGGGCAATTTATAGAAGAGCAAATAATTATGACGATATCAAAGGCAATGATCATGTATATAGGCATCACGTCCGCGATTAGTAGACCGACTCCTACCTGCATCTACTACTATTACTCCACACATCGTCCGCCATCTAGCATGCATCTATTGTATTAAGTACATGAAAAACAGAGTAATGCAATAAGAACAATGACATGTTGTAGACAATATCTATTCATGTAGGAATATATACCACATCTTTTTATCCTATGGCAATGATACATGCATGTCATGTCTCCTTCTATCACGGAGATTGAGCACCGCATGATTGAACCCATCACAAAGCACCTCTTCCCATGGCAATAAAAATCAATCTAGTTGGCCAAACCAAACCAAAGTTTCAGAGAAGAAATATGAGGCTACAACAATCATGCATAAGAGAGTTCAACAAGAACTCAAATAATATTCATGGATAGACCTCATCATAAACTCATAGTTCATCGGATCCCAAGAAACACATCACAAAAAGTCATTATCAAATAGATCTCCAAGAACATCAAGGAGAACATTGTATTGAAGATTAAAAAGAGAGAAGAAGCGATCTAGATACTGCCTACGGATCCGTAGGTCTGTGGTATACTACTCACGCATCATCGGAGGGGCAAGGGTGACGATGAAGAACCCCTCTGTGATCATTGACCCCTCTAGCAGAGTGCCGAAAAGGCCTCTAGATTGGATCTCGTGGTTCTGGAAATTTTGGCGGCTGGAATTGTGTTTCATTGACTCCCCTAGGGTTTTGGGATTGTGGAGTATTTATAGAGCTAGAGGTCGGTGGAGGGGGTGCCTGTGGTCCCCACTACCCACCAGGGCGCGCCTAGGGCCCTAGCTTGCCCTGGTGCCTAGTGGGCCCCACAGGCCCTCTCAGGTGCACTTGTTGGGTCTCCTAGGTGTCTTCTGGGCAGATAAATTCTCCAAAATGTTTTGTGGCATTTGGACTCCGTTTGGTACTGATATTCTGCAGTGTGAAAAACAAGCAAAAAATAGCAAATAGCACTGGGCACTATGTCAATAGGTTAGTCCCAAAAAATGATATAAAGTTGCTAGTAAATGAGTATAAAACATCCAAGAATGATACTTTAATAGAATGGAACAATAAAAATTTATAGATATGTTGGAGACATATCAGCATCTTGCGAAAAGCTTCACCCAGACTCAAAGAGACGGAAGAATACTTCATGCGCGGAAGCTTACCTGTGCAATCGCAAGTCATTATGGGCTCTCGCTTGGTTGACCCTAGTTGTGACTCTAGCTGGGACGGTGCCAGCAGATGTAGAACTACAGTAGGATTGGATGGGCATCTGGTAGTGGTTATAGGAACTCTTCGAAAGACCATGTTTTGATCATCCTATTCTCAAACAATCTGAAGTTCGAGGATGAAAAGGGAGGAATCGAATCTTTCGAGTAAAGTGTACAAACCTCTGTACAGTGTTAAAACCTAATCGATTAGCCGTGTTCCTGGTGAGGAACAATTTGAGCCTCTGGACTTGGATCTATCTCAGAACTCTCAACACTGGATTGATAATTAATTGTGGGCTACTTATAATGATTTAGGCTGTGAGACATCGGTTGGCAGAACCATGTCATAGTAGATAACTCTGTAGTGAAGACTCCTTCTATTTCTTTGTTGTAGGGAAATAAAATCAGCTTTTATGCAAAACAAAACTCAGACAGAAAGCCACAAAGCCTCATTGCATATAGAATATTTTTATCATCTACTATCTTATTTTGATCTTCCCGGTACATTCAATGTACCGACCTACATGGCTGCAATGTCTCATGTTGCGGGTAATTATATGAGGAGAAAGAGTTATGAGATAGGGTTATGGTCTACAATCAACTTGCTGATGGCGTTGATGGGACTCCACACCTGATTGACTGTTTCTGTTGTGTCGGGACCCCGATCCTAAGTCACACCGACCTAGCATGTAACACATCATATCACTTTGCGGCCTCACGCACGGTATTCCCATGAGTGCCACCTTACCTGGCCCGGGACCGTTTGCGCCTTTTGGCTCACGCACATGATAGTGTTGCTAGCATACATATGACAGAGAACCTGGGCTGCCATGACTAGTCGTGAATCCAAAGTGGCACTAACTTACAGGGGCATGCATACATGACCCATCAATGAACTTGTCGGTCATCAACGTATGAAACCAGCAAGCTACAAGGACTTAAAGGAACAACACATGACATTCCCCTGAAGGGATAGACACAGGAACGAAGAATAAACAACTAGATTGTCGGATCCCACACATAGCAATACATGTTACACATATGCATAACATGTAAGTATGTGTTGTACAACATGGCATCACAACATAACTCTACAACTCATATATATAAAGGCCTAGAAGAGCCACATAGCATTTTTTACAAACAGGGGTCACATGACCCGACAAACAGAGCATACAAGCAACGGAGCATAACATGTCTGAGTACATACAACTACAAATGAAAACGACTGAGAAGCCTGACTATCTACAAGACCGTCGCAAGGGTATAAGATCGTAGCTGAGGTAACAAGTTAAACATCGAAGTCCATGCGTAACTACTAGTGAGACCAAAGTCTCTCTGCAAAAACATAAATTAAGCAAACGTGAGTACAAATGTACCCAGCAAGACTTACATCAGAACTAGCTACATATGCATCAGTATCAACAAAGGGGTGGTGGAGTTTAACTGCAACAAGCCAGCTTTGACTCAGTGGCTATCCTATACTACGTCTACTGGTAACTGTTTCAGGTGGCGCACATGAGTCCACATATTCTCCATATCAATACACCACTATGGATCCGCTCTCGTCTCCCTACGAGAAGGCCATCCATAGCACTCATGCTTATCTTGTGCATTTTAGAGTATCCACTTTCACTTGTCTATGACCTGTATAAGCAACCCAGTAGTCTTTTACCACGGACGCGGCTATCCAAATAGATCATGTTAACCCTACAGGGGTGTACTTCACACACTCTCTCGCCACTTACCGACATTTACACGTCATGTATCTCAACAACCTTCAAGCAGAAGCCTAGAGAGGGTGTCAGCCACGACCTGACTAACCATGCAAATCTCTAGTCCAGGTTTATCGCATATTCAGTTCCATCCGCAAGGAGATCCGGCCGGGGTGTTGCTCATGGCCCCAAACGATGTGAGCAGGGTTCCCAAGCCCACCAAACGGGCAACGCTTGGTACATCGTGCCACTGCACCTAGTCTGTCCCCAGCCCACCTGTACCGGGTGCCACTTGGTAGACTACCAGCACTACCTACAAACATGAGAAACTAGTTGCAACTCCTGGACAGAGATCTAGTTGATTAATAAGCCAAGAGGGGTTGAGTTACCGGAACCAAATTTGTGGTAGCAACTATCTTGGATCACAGACACAAAACTCAGTTCCTGAGGATGGTTTCAATGAGACAACCCACCATGTACTCCTACATGTCTTCTCACCGCTACCTTTACCAAACCATGTTCACACACACTTAGCTCTCAACAGTAGGACATGTTCACAACATTCCAATTCATCCCCGATGAATCAGACCTGACTCAACTCTAAGCAGTAGCAGGCATGACAAACAGGCATGAATGAGTAGGCACATCATGGCTCAAACAACTCGTACACATGCTAGTGGGTTTCAACTATTTACTGGGGCAAAGACAGGTCATGCAGAGGAAAGGGGTTCAACTACCACAACATGTAACAGTTGAATCATTGTTGTCCTAATGCAGTAAAAGAGAACATGAGTGAAAGAGTGGAATTGTATCGGAATGAACAAGGGGGTTTTGCTTGCCTGGCACTTCTGAAGATGATATAGCTCTTCATCGGTGTCATCGATCACATCGTCGGAACAACGTCTACTGAGAGGGGACAAACACCGGCAAACGAGAGGGAACACAATCAATGTAATGCAACAATATGATGCACGAATGTCACATGGCAACATGCTGTGATTTGAGCTAATGCAGCTAGCAACAAGTTAAATGATGTTGGTTTGAACCCTACGTTCAAATTCGAACTCCATATGTGAAATTCAAATGCCATTTATTTGATTTGTCCAATTCAGCAACTATAAGTTTTTCCAACATGCATGAAAATGGTATATATGGATAGATTGAATTTTTCTGATCATTTTTCATATATAAATTATTTCATTTGGAGTTATGGTTGAATTTCTATGAATTTTAGAAGTTTTAACTATTTTATGGAATTTCTAAATTATTTTAAATCCAGAAAATTATTAATTGCATCAGCACTGTGTCATCCTGCGTCAGCAGGTCAACAGTGTTGACCAGGGTCAAACCTGACGTGTGGGACCCACACATCAGGGGCACATGGTTAACAGGGGTTATTTCTAATCTAACTAAAAATTAGGGGCGTTGGGGCCCACTCTCAGTGAAGGTGGGTGGTTAATTAGCGCCTTACTAAGGCCACGTCAGCTCGCCGGGGTTTGGCCAGTGGCAACGTGCCGGACTTGCGCTAAAGGTGACGGGGGCGGCAGCTGAGGGCAATGGGCGTAGCTCGGGCTCGCCTGCATCCAGGGAGGTAAGTGGGAGTCCGCGGGGCCACAAGAGCTCGCCGGAGCAGAGCTCATGGCGGCAGCCAGAGTGCGGCCAGGTTTGGCTCGGCGCTAGGGTGCATGGGAGGGGAAACGGGTGGTGGAGTTGGCCTTCTGGGAGCTCTTGAGCACGAGCCTGAGGTAGGACGCGAGATGCGGTGGCTAGAGAGACAGTGGCAACATGGACATCGATGGTGGGGTCTCGGCCTCCGTAGATAACCAAGCTATGGCACGCGAACAATGAAACGGAGAGGCAGAAATGGACAGTGAGCTCACGTCGATCCCGTAGAGGTGGATGGCGAGCTCGAGGGAGGCAGGACAGCGACGGATTTGACGGCGGTGATCCGCGGCACCGATGAGGAAGACAACATCAGGGGCAACTCTGCAGGGCGTCCTGGCTTGCGTGGGTCGCCGGAGAGGTCGATGGTGAGTAGGCGGAGCTTCCTGGTGCGTTGGAAGGCATGGGGTGGCCGGTGGCCATGGCTACGGCAAGCGGCGGTATCGGGTGTGCTCGGCGACGCGAGGAAGAGAGGCTAGAGGAAGGGGGCGAGGCAGAGGAAGGAGGGGAAAGTGAGAGGGGGTCGTCCTCATCTCATGGGCGTGCAGGTGGACTCGGGGGAGGCTAGCCAGTGCGAAGCAGGAGGTGGAGTGCTCGGCCGCGTTCGAAGTCTCTCCCTCTTCCTACTGGCAGAGGTTGAAGATGACTGGCAAGTCCCCAGGTGGGCTGGGCCGGCAACTTGGGCTCCAGGTGGGCTGCATAGGTAAGGTTTCCTCTCTCTCTCTCTCTCTCTCTCTCTCTTCCATTTCTATTTTCTATTTCTGTAATTGTTTTTGAATTAGTTTGACACTAAACCATTTTGTGAACTTTTGAAACTTTTTATGGGCGCTAACTTAATTATTTCAGAGACGCTCAACAAGTTTCAAAATATTTGGAGCTATAAAAATATTTATAGAATTTTAAATCTCCAATTCAAATACATATTGGATTGATGCAAAGCCCATTTTGTCCTGGAAAAATGTCCACCATTTTGGGTTTAGGTTTTCACCTTGTTCCATAAATTATGAACAATTTTGAATGGCATTTTGGGTTCATTGAAAAAGATTTTACTTGAGACTATTTGATTCAATTTGATGCTAGGGTTTGTTCAACCCCCATTTCATATTTAATAGAAATTTAGACATGATGTCTTGATGATCATGCAAGCAAGCAAAGGCTAAGCTAGGGCTGTGACAACTCACCCCCACCAAACAAGAATCTCGTCCCGAGATTCAAGACATGAGGTAAGAAGACAAAGGGGACAACAAAGCCAACACAATCTTCACGATCCAGATTGCACTTCACAAGAATGTTGATTCCTTGCATCATGTTGATCTTGACATACTTGCCTTCGAGATCTTCATCCAACACAACGACATAGAAAGGGAAACTCTATAAGAATCAATCTTCAAGAAGATCGTGCAACTTTGTATCAACTCATGGATTGAGACGTAAAAACATCTCTCGAGTTGAGACACAGAACACACACCGGGGGTGATGGTATGGAGCTGAAGACGGAGGTTCAATTTGGTAAGCAATAATTCCATGCTTTAAGTAGACGGTCAGTCTGTGTCAAGGTAGCGAGGAGATAAATTGCCATGATTCCATAACAGGGCACCCTAGGAGAGGTGACTCGTATAGTTATTTCCTTAAGTGGCAAAAAGAATTACATTTGATCCATAGATCACTAAAACTCTTCATACCAGCCTGACGCAATTCACAATTGATCGTTTGAAGGAATTCGAAAGAATGGCATACTCAATTTTGAAAGGAAACTAGAGTTATAAGAGAACTAGGTAAATGGAAGGCACATTCCAATTGATACCGAGGATATAACCTAGTGTCTGAGCGTGCTCTCATGAACTTGAGCACTTCCATATTCATCAGAGTCTTACCAACATTCGTGCTGAGGATCCTGGCAACACATCATACTATCATGATGAATAGTGATGGATGATGCAGATGCAAAGGAGGACATCATTTTCTCAGATTTTGCCTCAGCAATGCCAAGAAAACAAAATCTGGATGATCGACCGAGAGACAAGCACTCCGCTTCTAATGTTCTCCTTAATGTTATAGGTACCACGATCATTCTTAAAGCACCAACATGGCCATGAAGTAAAGGTCGGACTTTAGGAGCTCAAGAATCCATAAGGATCAACTTCTAGAATAAGTCATGCGAGATCCTCATGGGGAGTGACCAAACGGCTTAATCAAGATACTACAACAATAGTGCTTCCAACTGGGTGTGTCCACTTCACTGGAACCTATATCATAGTTCTTGGAAGAAGTTCCAACCATCATATCTGCCTGAGGTTCAGATCTGGTTGGTAACAGGATAATTCAGACAACGTGTCTGGAAAGAAAGTTTGCAACACAAACCGACGAGATGACGTTGCGAGATTCTTGGGAAATGAACTATGATAGCAGGCTCCAAAACATGAGCTGGTTCTACTACATACATGTGAACATGATGTCCAAGACAAGCATGACCACGTAGAAGTCTTACAACAAAACACTACCGAGTTCAGGTGGGGAACCATCATTGAAGATAACGAAGTCTTGTGCATGTCCTTCTGTCCCTTCGGGAGTAGCATTTGAACTTCTTATCCTTGAACAAATCTATCAGGGGCTTTGTGTACTAGGAGATACATATGGAATGGAGGTAGCGAGCCTGTCAAACCATAGCATACTTCGCACATGCATGACTGACTTGGAATGGTACCAAACGAAAACAAAAACAGTCTTCCTTGAACTCACGGCAGCAACTTCTTTCACCCAACATATGCTTCATGAATGGGACATGAAGTTAATGCTTCCAGACGTTTCCAACACTAGCTGGATGTTCAACACGAATCATGGAGGAGATAATATTTTTGATGATGTGCTCAACAACAATTCATCACGATTCCCATGAAGATGGAATTCCACAACTATGTGAACAAGACGATTGCATTGGTCAGAACAAAAGATATAATGGAGTATGCTCGAGGAAAAACCACGAGTAAGACAACAATATGAACATCATTGGTTCTGATACAATTTGGGGATAGCCCACACTCAAATTAAAGTTTTGATAAGACAATAGGTCCAACAACTGATCACAGGGACCAATCGATGAAGATATCATCTTTCTTCAACACACATAAATATATCCCTTGAAATGAACTAAGATAGGCAAGCTTTATCTTCCAACTCTCCAAGTCATTGTTTGGCTTAACCAACTAGCTCAGGGGTATCCAACACGGATTGTTGGAGAAGGGGCGGTTTACAAGAAACCAACTTGATCACAAACTCAACATAGCGGTCAGGAGACAACCTGGTAACACTTCCGAGAAGATATTCAGAAAATCGTGAACCACCAATATGTTACTAAGCTTGTGAGAAATCTTGCTTTCCAGGCAAGATGATATGATCAAAAAGTGAGAGATTGATACAATCCTAACTCATGGATCGAAGAGTGCACGAAGAAAATGGACTAGATCGCACGATCAATCTAAGGATGATGATTCAATAACCAACATGATAAGAATGAGTTTCTAGGAGTATTGATTTCATACATCATGATTCTTTTGTCGGCATTCCGGTTACAATAACACAGGAACCGAGGGATGAACAATGATGGCGAGAAGTATCACTACATCAAAAATTCAAATGAGGTGGTACAATTCTCATGAAAATCCTGACATAAAGGGGGTAATGCTCCAAGGTAGAATAGAACAAGAGCTGGTTTAGCATTTTCATCTACGGAATACAACCCCTTTGACCCAATCGAAGAAATGGATGAAGTACTGGAGTTTGTTTCTCCTACTCTTTCTGAACTAGACCGGCTTGGTGGACCACAAGAGTAAAAGGCATCGATGAACATAAATGCACACATGTGCTCTTGACTATCAACTGATAGATGAAGGCCGGAATACAACTAAAGAGGGGCAATGTCGGTGTCAAAACTGGCGGATCTCGGGTAGGGGGTCCTGGACTGTGCCTCTAAAGTTGATGGTAAAAGGAGACGGGGACACAATGTTTACCCAGGTTTAGGCCCTCTCTATGGAGGTAATACCCTACTTCCTGCTTGATTGACCTTGATGAATATGAGTATTACAAGAGTTGATCTACCACGAGATCGTAATGGCTAAACCCTAAAAGCCTAGCATGTCTAACTATGATTATGAGGAAATATCTCTACGGACCTAGCCCTCCGGTTTATATAGACACCGGAGGGATCTAGGGTTACACAAGGTCGGTTACAGAGAAAGGAATCTTCATGTTTGGTCGCGAAGCTTGCCTTCCACGCTAACGAGAGTCCCATCCAGACACAGGTAGAATCTTTGGTCTTTGTATCTTCACAGCCCATCAGTCCGACCCATGTCTAATAGGTCGGACGCCCGAGGACCCCTTAGTCCAGGACTCCCTCAGTAGACCCTGAACCAGGCTTCAATGACGAGGTGTCCGGCGCGCAGATTGTCTTCGGCATTGCAAGGCGGGTTCCCCTTTCCGAATACTCCAAGATAGTCTTGGGACGTAATGAGCGTGTCCGGATCTGCAACACAAGTACCACGCACAACCGCAGAGAATATAATATTTGTACGAGTCCAATCCGCTGATAAACTTTTGTAACATGACATCATGTTTGCCCGGTCATTATTTCGAACCATTTCTTGTCTCACCGTTCCATGTTTCGAGGCACGGTTTTTATTTGCATGTCTTGTCGAAGCAGAGATCGTGTTCCCTTATCACGCGATTCTCATCAATGCGAGCGTGGATAACCCAACCATTCCATTGGTATGATTCCTTAGGAATAGGCGGGTTTTCAGGCTTAGCTGGAGGCGTTCGATATCCGTTGCCTTTATAAAGGAGCCAAGGGCCGCCTTGTTTTGCGCCAACCTTTTCCCTAGCCCTTCCAACTTCGATTTCTAGCACCCAAGGGTCGACTTCATCACTTCAAGATTCCCAATCATGTCCAGTCCCAGCCCACAGGGCCGATGGGTGGCCTCCTCTGTTACGGAGGAGGACATCACGAAGCTTCGTGTAGCCAGATACCTGACCGCAGAGATCCCCTACAGGCTTCCAGCTCGAGGACAGGTTATTCCTACTCCCAGATCCAGCGATAGGGTAGTATTCATCTCACACTTCCTACGAGGGCTAGGATTCGCTCTTCACCCCTTCGTCCGGGGGCTCATGTTTTACTATGGACTAGATTTTCACGATCTAGCCTCAGATTCTCTCCTTCACATCTCAACTTTCATTATCACGTGCTAGGCCTTTCTCCGCACTCCCCCACACTTTAGATTATGGCTCAAGACCTTTACTGTGAAGCCGAAGGTAGTTGATGGGGAATAAGCGGAGTGCGGAGGTGCTATAGTGGGAAAACTTATCAATGCTCCCTGGCCAAAAGGTTCTTTCACCGAAACTACTGACCTATGGCAGCGGGAGTGGTTTTATGTCACTGAACCCCGTGGTACCACGTGGGTGCCTATACCTGCGTTTCGATCTAGACCTCCGTTACAGATTGCGCCATGGATTAATAAAGGACTGGACTGGGGATCAATTGACGAAGTGTAGACTCTATAGAGCCGCATCCATAGCCTCCTTGAGAAGGACATCAGTCTTATCAACGTGGTTCAAGTAATGCTGGTCTGCCGGGTTCTGCCGTGCCAGTGACGGCCTCTCCGTATGTGGGATTTTAATCTGGAAGGGCCACGGACCCTCCAAGACTTCTTCGGCATTACACAAAAAGGAATGTGGAAGCTGTTTTTCGGGAAACAAAAACAGTGGCCAAACACCACCGAGAACATCGGCCTGGACCACAACTGTCCTGATACCTCGGTAAGCGCTCTATTTCTGAACAATTTTTCAGCAATGTATGATGTAGTGCATCACTGATCAAACTATCCTCTTCCAATGTTGGATAAAGAAAGTAGAGCAAATGAGGTGTTCGGCCCCCCTTCCTGAAGACTCAGCGGATTTCGTATTAACAAGGATGCTGGCCCCGACACCATACCAAATGCTTGTGAAGGAGGACAAGACGGAGAGCGGGGGGACAGAAGGTGGCCTCCATCCTGAAGATATATTAGATGATGTGTCCGGGGAGACGAAAATCCCATCGCTCGAAGACAAAAGTAAAGGAGAAGCCAATGTTCATTCTCCCCATGGAAAGAAAAGGGTCGTTGTCGGTGTCAAAACCGACAGATCTCAGGTAGGGGGTCCCAAACTGTGCGTCTAAGGCTGATGGTAACATGAAGCGGGGGACAAAGTGTTTACCCAGCTTCGGGCCGTCTCGATGGAGGTAATACCCTACTTCCTGCTTGATTGATCTTGATGATATGAGTATTACAACAGTTGATCTACCACGAGATCGGAGAGGCTAAACCCTAGAAGCTAGCCTATGGTATGATTGTTTTTGTCCTACGGACTAAAACCCTCCGGTTTATATAGACACCGGAGGAGGCTAGGGTTACACAGAGTCGGTTACAAGGGAGGAGATCTACATATACAAATTGCCAAGCTTGCCTTCCACGCAAAGGAGAGTCCCATCCGGACATGGGATGAAGTCTTCAATCTGGTATCTTCATAGTCCAACAGTCCGGCCAAAGTATATACTCCGGCTATCCGAAGACCCCCTAATCCAGGACTCCCTCAGTAGCCCCTGAACTAGGCTTCAATGACGACGAGTCCGGCGCGCATGTTGTCTTCGGCATTGCAAGGCGGGTTCCTCCTCCGAATACTCCATAGAAGATTTTGAACACAAGGATAGTGTCCGGCTTTGCAAAACAAATTCCACATACCACCGTAGAGAGTATAATATTTCCACAAATCTAATCTCCTGACAACTTTTCATAACGTGTCATCACGCCATGGCTCCGGTAAATATTTGAACCGTTTTTCTCAACCAGCTACTTCACACATTGCGAGGTGGTTTTCTTGGCACGTCTTGTCGAAGCAGAGATCATGTCCCCTTATCCTGGGATCCTCATCAATACTGGTGTGGGTAACCCAACCGGGCCATCAATCACGACGCTTGGGGAATAAGCAAGTTTTACGAGGCAAGTGGGGAGGCCGCAGTTTCTACCGCCCTTATAAAGGGATAAGGACTCCTCCTTTTTTACCCACGCCTTGTTCTTCCCTGCCCATCCATTTTCGCGCACTCGAGCTCCAGCGCCCAAGTTCGCATCTTCTTCGCAAAAACACTCCGAACATGTCCGGAGCGAGAGGCAAGTGGATGGCCTCCTTCGTTACGGAGTAGAACATCACGATGCTGCGGGAAGCCGGATACCTGGCCACAGATATCGCGCACCGGCTCCCAGGCGCTGGGCAGATCGTTCCTACCCCCAAGCCCCACGAAAGGGTTGTATTCCTTACCCATTTCATCCAAGGGCTAGGATTTCCCCTCCACCCATTTGTTCGCGGGCTCATGTTGTATTACGGGCTGGACTTCCATGATCTGGCCCCCAGTTTCATCCTCAACATGTCGGCGTTTATCGTGGTGTGCGAGGCCTTCCTCCGCATCAAGCCCCACTTCGGCCTGTGGCTAAAGACCTTCAATGTTAAACCGAAGGTGGTGGTCGGCCAGCAAGCAGAATGCGGAGGCACCATGGTGGGAAAAATGCCCAACGTCACCTGGCTCGAAAGCTCCTATGTGGAGACCATAAAGGGGTGGCAATCAAGGTGGTTCTACATCACCGAGCCAGGCGACACCAACTGGGCGGCGGCCCCTGAATTCCGATCCGGCATCCCCATGCGGCTCACCTCCTGGAAAGAGAAGGGCTTATCTTGGTGTTCATCGGTGGAGCTGACCGGACTCCAGATCTGTGTTAAAAACATGATAAGCAAGAAAATCAAGCTTGTCAAACGTGGTCCAGGTCATGCTCTTCCGCCGGATCCTCCCGTGTCAAAGACGGGCATTCAATATGTGGGAGTTCGACTCGGCAAGGCACCAGACACTGCGAGAGCTCTTTGACACGATGCACCAGGACATCTGGAGGGTGCTGTTCAAGTCTGTCGAGGTACCTCCTTCTCTTACCGAGGACCACGGACTCAGCGCAAAGCGCCCTACTAATCCGGTAAGCTCCTTATATCTCATAAGGCGTTTCTTTCCCTAGTATAATTATGTGAGGGATCTCAACCTCCACATTATTTGACAGGAATGGGTTGCGACAGCGGAGCAGATCGATTGTCCGGCCCCACTGCCCGAAGATCTAGCAAGTACTCTCCTAACGGAGATGCCGGCACCCTATGAGGCGTTGGAGAAGAAGGCCAAGAAGAAGGCCCGGGGACCAGGAAAGGTGTCCGGCGCAAGGTTGTATCGGAATCGTCGTCCGATAACACCGAGACGCCCTCCTCCCCCGAAGACGAGGAGGAAGAGCAAAATTCTCCCCATCCAGCCGGGGGAGATAAGAAAAGGAAGGCAGGCCCATCCGGGGAGGCCGAAGGGTCCAAGAAGGGAAGAGCCCTCCTTCTGGACTGCTCCATCACGGCCGCGTTCAACAGCGAGGAGTGGTTGCCCAGGGACAAGCCCCTGGCGAAGTCGTAAGTATCCGGATACCATAACAGTTCTGGTATATTTCGTTTTATTGTTTCTTATCATGCCGAACATGATCATGCAACCCACCCAAGGACCGTCTCGACGTATCCTCTTCGGATGGGTCTCTGGGCCTGTCGGAGATGAACAATGATTCGCTCCCGACCGCCTCCTCCCCCGCCCTATGGACGACGCCGAGGTGTTGTCCCGAAGGGCACCAAGCCAACGGAAGGTAGTTCTGGGGGCGCCCCAAGGCGACCTCCCAGACACCGGGCGCATGGGAGGCAAGGCTCCCAGGGGCCCTATTGACGGGGGCAGCAAGTCCGGCCCCTGGCCGAATACTGCGCCGGAACCTCCCGTGGTTCCGACTCTGTTGGGCGACCCCTCACAAAGGGGGGTGAGCCATCTGTGCAGATGGCCTTTGTCCATTCAGAGGCACCGGACAACTTGCTGGAAGCTCTTCGCGGCGCTTCCATTGACGAAGAGCACCACACTGTCATGAGTGCGGTGGTAGAGAAGGTTCAGTCTGCTAAAAGCAGACTGACTGAAGCCTGTGCCAGCCTCCTAACAGGCTTGGAGGTAGGTAATCATTTTATAAGAAAATGTTATAGCATAGACAGTAGCCCCTGATGCTCTGTTTGGCGTTCGCAAAGAAAGGCCGAAAAGAGATCAAATAATAATCACAGGAGTCTAATTAGAATGTGTCTTATGTGAATAAGCAGGCTTCGCTACTGGCCGCTGCCGCTCGCACTTCGGAGGTCTCCGCACTGACGCGGGACCTTGAGCGGTCCGAAAAAGAGCTCGGCCTCACGAAGAGGCGGCTCGAAGAGAACAAAGGTAAGTAATACCCGTCCGTATATTGATAAGGAATAAAAAAGAATGTGGTTGTTAAGTCACATGATCATCATGAATTATGCTAGGGGCCAAGACTGAAGTGGCGGCCCTGAAGGAGGCGTTTTCCAAGGCCGAAGACAAAGCGGCCAAGGAGCGCACCGAGCGCGAGAAGCAAGAGGCTCGAGTCGGCGAGGTGCAGCAAGAGCTCCAGGATTTCATCAAAAAATACGAGTCCTTGGAGCGTGACTCTAAGACGCAAGGATCTGAGCTTGCGAAGGCCCTTGAGAACACAAAAAATGCCAAGGCCGAAGCCCACAAGGCCCTCCAGGATCTTTAGGCGGTCCAGAAGATAGCGGCGGGTAAGGAATTCATTATGAAAAGCAAGCATGTGAAGGAAACTTTCCGTTTACTTACCCGAGTTCGGAGCTCTCCACGAGCGTTCGTAGATCTTCCTCGCAGTGTGTCCGATGCCGCGGAATTTTACCGGGTCGAGGAAGGGAGCTCGACGAAGAAGTTGTTCTGGTGTCAGTATACTGGGACCGAACATCCGATGCCCTTGAGCAACCAGTTGAAGCAATTGGTCGAGCTCCACAAGGCGGCCGAACAGGCCATGAAGGGCTTCATAGTCCGGATGTGGCCTAGTGAGCCCCTGCCTGGCAGCTACTTCAGCCTGGTGAGACGGCTTGTGAATGCCTGCCCACGGCTTGAAGTCATAAAGCGGTCCGTCTGCATTGAGGGTGCGCGCATGGCTTTTGCCCGATCGAAAGTGCACTTGGCGAAGATGGACCCCGAGAAGCTGGTGAAGGAGGAGCCGCCGCAGGGCAAGGAGCATCGCCGCCCCAAAAAGTATTATGATAGCGTCCTGAAGGGTGCCCGCCTTGTGGCGGAGGAATGTTCTAAGGATATAATATTTGAATGAATGTACTCATGTGATCCAGTAATATGAAAACAAGTTCATCTGCGCTATATAATGCTTGTTGATTTAAATTATTACCTTCTGTGCGGCCGTTTATAAAATCTGAGAGTCGGCTAGTCGTGGGCTACTACCCCCATGTAGCTAGTACTGAGGTGTTCGGGATAAATCTAATCACTCTTTATCCCAGTTTTGGGTCCTTCGAAGGAGGTGTTCAGCACAACGAACCAGGCAATCAGACCATAAAGCTTTATCACTCTCACTTAGCCATAGAAGTCTAAAATTTTAAATTTTGGCGAAGCCCTTGGTATTCGGAAGGCCGAACTTGGGGCGCTATGAATGCCTAAATCGGACAAGGCCGACTCCTCTCCTGAAGCGAAAAAAATCTTTAGGGATTTGGGACCTCTCGAACAGCGACCAGCTCTCGCCGCATCATGATAGTCAGTTTTCGGCTTTCTCTACTGTGGTGCTCGTCCGGAAGAACCGGGACACAATCGCAGTAGTTCTCCTAGTGCTACCTTAGCCGGTATAGCGGATCGTAAGGCACCAAAACATGGGAGCCGGGCAAGCCCAACTATTGACCCAAGACATGATTCGGAGCTGATGCATATAATGCGATAAGTTCGGGGTGCCGCACTGTCGAAAGTGTTCAGACTTTTCTTGTCGTGTTATGGGGTACACTGAAGCCCCTGGCGTACTGAACGTACCCGAATGTACGGGAGCAACTTGTCATGAATAGACAAACAAGGAAAAAAAAGATGAAGAAATGTAATAATAAGCTGACGCTGTGCATTGTTATTTATAGGATACGTCAAAGTGTATGTGTATAAGTAGTACAATAAGCAAAAATGGGACTATCTGACATGTCCAATCCAAAGGCGAGCTGCGTGCGGGGTTCTGTGTTTCCGTTAACTGTTATAACCCTGTGAGGTCCTGGCATTTTGAGCTTGAGGAATGCATAATGCGGTACCGCATTGAATCCAGCGAATGTGGTTCGTCCGAGTAGTGCGTGATAGCCACTATGGAAGGGGACGATATCGAAGATTAACTCTTCGCTTCGGACGTTATCCGGAGATCCGAAGACCACTTCCAGTGTGATTGAGCCCATGCAACAGGCCTCTACACCTGGTATGACACCTTTGAAGGTGGTTTTTGTGGGTTTGATCCTCAAGGGGTCTATACCCATTTTGCGCATCGTATCCTGATAAAGTAGGTTCAGGCTGCTGCCACCATCCATAAGGACTCGAGTGAGGTGGAATCCGTCAATGATAGGATAAAGTACCAATGCGGTAGAACTGCTGATACGTCTCCGTCGTATCTACTTTTCCAAACACTTTTCACTTGTTTTGGACTCTAACTTGCATGATTTGAATGGAACTAACCAGGACTAACGTTGTTTTCAACAGAATTACCATGGTGTTATTTATGTGCAGAAACAAACGTTCTCGGAATGACCTGAAACTTCATGGAGAAACTTTTTGGAAAATATAAAAAATACCTGCAAAAGATGAAGGCCAGGGGGCCCACGACCTATCCATGAGGGTGGGGGCGCGCCTCCCCCCTAAGGCGCGCCCCCTACCTCGTGGGCCCCCTGGTGCCTCTCTGACTCCAACTCCAACTCCATATATTGTGTTTCAGGGAGAAAAAATATCAGAGAGAAGAATTCATCACATTTTACAATATGGAGCCGCCGCCAAGCCCTAAAACCTCTTGGGAGGGCTGATCTGGAGTCCGTTCGGGGCTCCGAAGAGGGGAATCCGTCGCCATCGTCATCATCAACCATCCTCCATCACCAATTTCATGATGCTCACCACCGTGTGTAAGTAATTCCATCGTAGGCTTTCTGGATGGTGATGGGTTGGATGGGATCTATCATGTAATCGAGTTAGTTTTGTTAGGGTTTGATCCCTAGTATCCACTATGTTCTGAGATTGATGTTGCTATGACTTTGCTATGCTTAATGCTTGTCACTAGGGCCCGAGTGCCATGATTTCCGATCTTAACCTATTATGTTTTCATCAATATATGAGTGTTCTTGATCCTATCTTGCAAGTCTATAGTCACCTATTATGTGTTATGATCCGTTAACCCCGAAGTGACAATAATCGGGATACTTACCGGTGATGACCGTAGTTTGAGGAGTTCATGTATTCATTATGTGTTAATGCTTTGTTCCGGTTCTATATTAAAAGGAGGCCTTAATATCCCTTAGTTTCCATAAAGACCCCGCTGCCACGGGAGGGTAGGACAAAAGATGTCATGCAAGTTGTTTTCCATAAGCACGTATGACTATGTTCGGAATACATGCCTACATTATATCAATGAACTGGAGCTAGTTCTGTGTAACCCTAGGTTATGACTGTTACATGATGAACCACATCTGGCATAATTCTCCATCACCGATCCATTGCCTACAAGATTTCCATATATTGTTCTTCGCTTATGTACTTTTCTGTTGCTATTGCTATCATCACTACAAAATACCAAAAACACAACTTTTACTACTGTTACCTTTTGCTACCGTTACCACTACTATCATATTACTTTGCTACTAAATACTTTGCTGCAGATATTAAGTTTCCAAGTGTGGTTGAATTGACAACTCAGCTGCTAATACTTGAGAATATTCTTTGGCTCCCCTAGTGTCGAATCAATAAATTTGGCTTGAATACTCTACCCTCGAAAACTGTTGCGATCCCCTATACTTGTGGGTTATCAAGAACATTTTCTAGCTCTATTCTTTGAGTCACTTGGGATTTATATATGTTTATCATTATGAAGAACTTGAAAGATCCGAGAACCAAGATTTATCCCTCAACTTCGAGGGGAGGTAAGGAACTGCCATCTAGCTCTGCACTTGATTCACCTTCTGTTTTGAGTAAGCTTGCGACACCTATACCTGCTTCTGCTATTCGTTCTAATATGTCACATGTTATTGATGATGCCACTTCTGCTATACATGATACTTATGATGAAACTAGTTCTATGCTTGATACTACTATGCCACTTTGTAAATTTCACGATGAACAACTTGCTAGGGCTAGAGAGATTGAAATATCGAATCTGATAATACTGATGAAAGTGATGATGAAGAATCACTTGTTATTCCTGAGGGTTATGTTTTTGATCAAGAAGCTTCTTTAGCTATTTTAGTTTGCAAAGATAGAAACGAACTTAAGAGGTTGTTAGCTAAATGGAATAAGCAATCTCTAAATGCTAGAATGAAACCTGACCCTGCTTTTGCTACTTCACCTATCTGTGTTACTGATAAGGATTATGAATTCTCTATTGATCCTGATATAATTACTTTGGTTGAATCTGATCCTTTCCATGGCTATGAATCAGAAACTATTGTGGCACATCTTACTAAATTAAATGATATAGCCACCCTGTTCACTACTGATGAGAGAACTCATTAGTTTTATATCCTTAAAATATTTCTGTTCTCATTAAAGGGTGATGCTAAGATATGGTTTAATTATCTTGATCCTGGTTATGTGCATAGTCCCCAGGATATGATTTATTACTTCTCTGCTAAATATTTCCCTGCTCATAAGAAACAAGATGCTTTAAGGGATATATATAATTTTGTGCAAATTGAAGAAGAGAGTCTCCCACAAGCTTGGGGGAGGCTTCTCCAATTACTTAATGCTTTGCCTCATCATCCTCTTAAGAAAAATGAAATACTTGATATCTTTTATAATGGACTAACCTATGCTTCCAGAGATTACCTGGATAGTTGTGATGGTTCTGTTTTTAGGGAAAGAACACCGGATGAAGCTGAAATTCTATTGAATAATATGTTGGCAAATGAAAATAATTGGACACCTCCTGAGCCAGTTCCTGAGCCTATTCCTAAACCAACTCCAAAGAAGAGGGGTATTCTATTTCTCAGTCCTGAAGATATGCAAGAGGCAAAGAAATCTATGAAAGAAAAAGGTATTAAAGCTGAAGATGTTAAGAATTTACCTCCTATTGAAGAAATACATGGTCTTAATTTACCGCCTGTTGAAGAAACAAATGATCTTAATCCTTTACCTATTGAAGAAACTCATGGTCTTGATAACCCGACACAAGTAGTAAAGGTAAATTCTCTCTATAGATATGATAAAGCTGAAATCCCATTTACTAAATTTGCTAGCACATGCTTAGATGAGTTTGATAAATTTATGGCTAAGCAAGAAGATTTTAATGCTTATTTTGGTAGACAATTGAAATACAATTCAAATATGCTTGAACACTTGGGTGATTATATGGCTAATGTTAAAGGTGAACATAAATTTATTAGTAAACATGATTCTATGATTACCACTAACGTAGAACAAGTACTTAAAGCTCAAAATGATTTGCTCAATGAATTGAATAGTAAGGATAATGATAATGCTGTTAGAGTTATGACTAGAACTGGTAAAATGACTCAGGAACTTTTGTATCATGAAGGCCACCCAAAGAGAATTGAGCAAGATTCTCAGAGGAATAATATAGATGCACCTAGTCCTCCTAAAAGGAAGAAAAAGAAAAATGATAAGACTTTGCATGCTTCTAGTGATCCTATTACTGAAACACCTGAGAATCCAAATAATATTTCTATTTCTGATGCTGAAACACAATATGGTAATGAACCTGAAACTAGTGGTAATGCTTATAATAATGTTCATGATGATGCTCAACCTAGTAATGATAATGATATAGAAATTGAACCTGCTGTTGATCTCGATAACCCACAATCAAAGAATCAACGTTATGCTAAGAAAGACTTTGTTGCTAGGAAACATGGTAAATAAAGAGAACCATGGGTTCAGAAACCCATGCCTTTTCCTACCAAACCATCCAAGAAAAAGGATGATGAGGATTTTGAGTGCTTTGCTAAAATGATTAGACCTATCTTTTTATGTATGCGGTTAACTGATATGCTCAAAATGAATCCTTATGCTAAGTATATGAAAGATATTGTTACAAATAAAAGAAAGATACTGGAAGCTGAAATTTCCACCATGCTTGCTAATTACACTTTTAAGGGTGGAATACCAAAGAAACTTGGAGCTCCAGGTGTACCCACTATACCATGCTCTATTAAAACAAACTGTGTTAAAACTGTTTTATGTGATCTTGGAGCCGGGGTTAGTGTTATGCCTCTCTCTTTATATCGTAGACTTGATTTGAATAAGTTGACACCTACTGAAATATCTTTGCAAATGGCTGATAAATCAGTTGCTATACCTGTCGGTATTTGTGAGGATGTGCCTATTGTAGTTGCAAATGTTACTATTTTAACGGACTTTGTTATTCTTGATATTCACGAGGACGATAGTATTTCTATTATTCTTGGAAGACCCTTTTTGAATACTGCAGGGGCTGTTATTGATTGCACTAAAGGCAATGTCAGTTTTCATGTTTATGGTAATGAGCATATGGTACACTTTCCGAAGAAACAACCTCAAGTTCACAGTATCAATTCTATTGGAAAATTTTAATCAATTATATTTGGAGGTTTTGAATTTCCTCTTCCTACTGTCAAGAAGAAATATGATATTCTTATTATGGGGGATGTGCATATCCCCGTTGAGGTAACATAGTGTTATTCAAAATTTCTCCAGTTCCATGTTATTCGGAATGAGTTCGTTAACAAGACTTGATCAACCTTGTTAGTGGATTCCTTTTGATGATCATGACATGGATGAAACTAGAAGGCACAACCTTGTGTACCCTCCTTTTACTTTCTGTTATTTATATTAAATAAAATAAAAATAAATATTTTTCTGTCTGTTATCTGATTATCCGTGCAATATAAAAATACCCCGAAAATAAAAGTTCTCCAAATGCCCTGAAATTTAAATATGATATTTTCCAGAATATTTGAGAATATTTGGCACTGAGAACACATCAGGGGGGGTCAACCACCTGCCCACGAGGGTGGAGGGCGCGCCCTACCCCGCTGGGCGCGCCCCCCTGCCTCGTGGGCCCATGTTGGCCCTCCTCCACTTATCCTTTTACCCACACACTCCTTCTTCCTCCCCCAAACACGAATAACCAGCTCAAACCCGAGTCCAAGCTCGTTTTTCTGCCATTTTCGATCTCCTTGCTCAAAGCACTTCTCGCAAAACTGCTTGGGGAGACTATTCCTTTAAAATGATGAGGAGACTTTTGAGGGGCTCATCGAGCCAAAGCTCAAAGGAAAAGGCACTAAAGCCTAAGTATAATCTGCCTCTCACCGCGGAGGTTCGTTGTGTGAATGTCCTTCTGATGATTTCTTGAGAGCAGCCGGGATTTATGAAGATTTTCATGAATTGGCTAAGAATGCAGGCCTCACGCTTTCCTCCACGACCAATGCGATCAATATCTCTTACTCACAAATATCTTTGTGCAAAACTTTCATTTCCATTCTAGGAGCTCACCACCTACGGTGGAGTTTTATTTATATGATGAGCATAAGGAGATGTCACTTTATGATTTTTGTCGGGTTTGTTTAGTCCCTTTTGAGGGCAAGACAAAAGAACCACATCGCAATGATGTGGAGGGGTTTATTGATACTATCACTGTAGGGGAAACAAGGAAGGTTTCCGATGCACGAATCACTAGCATACATTTTCCTGTTTTATGTTATTTTGCATTATTTGCTAGTCGTTGTTTAATTTGTCGCGGAAACTGAACCTTAGTATCCCATCTTTGGAGGCATCTATGCTTCACGCCTAGCTGCACATTTAACATACCTATTAGGCATTATGAGAAGAAATAAAAAGTGATGCCTCGTGTTTATCTAGATTATAAAAGTATGGTGGCACATGATTTTATTGTTAAGAATAGGGAAGGAGAGCTTAAATACCAATTGTTCTTTAATAAAAATCATCTTGAGACTATTACCCTGCCTGCTCCTTCTTTGTTTGATTTATCTGCAGGCCAGTACCTTGTTCCATTAAAGGCTATTCACGCCTACCGGAACCCTGCACCAGCCATGGAGCCAGAGCCGGAACCACAAGTTGATCCTTCACGATAGTCTAATTATCAGTGGGATCCGGAGATGATTGTCAGCCAGTGGCAATCAGAGTCTTCCTCTTCTTCATCTCAGTACGACCCCAACTATTATTATGGATATCCGCCAGGCCAGCCGTGGCCATAGACCAACTTAGCCAAAAGCCTAAGCTTGGGGGAGTACGTATTTCCCACCGACATTACATTTATGTTCACACACTCATTGCTAGATGTCGGTGCTCATACTTTTTCAATTGTATCATCCATGCTAGTTTATTTCCTTTTTATGCTTTCTTCTTGTGTGTTTGATAAACCTTAAGAAAAAACCAAAAAAAATTAGTTGTAGCTTTTAGTTAGTTTAATTTCCATGCTTGTAGTAGTAATTAAAAAGAAAACCCAAAAAGATTTCTTGTTCTTCTTTTACTTGTTGGGAGCTCTTCCTTGTAAATAGCTTTATTTCTTTTCTTTTCTTTGGGGTCGATAGGAGAAGACCATGATTAAATTGTTGAAGTGGCTCTTATATACATTATTGTTGATCTGACAAAAGAGCCCATATTGCCTTGTCTTCTCCTGTTTATTGAATGCTTGCAGATTCCAGCTTAGTCCAATGCACTTGCACAATTATTATTATTCACATCGTTCGGTCATGCAAGTGAAAGGCAATTATGACGATATATGATGGACTAACTGAGATGAGAAAAGCTGGTATGAACTCGACCTCTTTTGTTTTTGTAAATATGATTAGTTCATCATTCCTGATTCAACCTATTATGAATAAACATGTTTGCAATGACAACTAGAGATCATAGTTTCTTCTGCCATGCTTGATTAGCTAGGAGCTTATAATGGTTTACCTTGCGTGCCAACATGATATTAAAATGGTTGTGATGTGGTATGATAGGGTGGTATCCTCCTCTGAATGATTTAAGTGACTTGACTTGGCGCATGTTCACGCATGTAGTTGAAACAAAATCAACATAGCCTTCATGATATTTATGTTCATGGTGGATTATATCCTACTCATGCTTGCATTTGGTGTTGATTAATTTTAATGCATGTTCATGACTGTTGTCGCTCTCTAGCTGGCCGCTTCCCAGTATTTTTGCTAGCCTTCACCTGTACTAAGCGGGAATACTGCTTGTGCATCCAATCCCTTAAAACCCAAAGTTATTCCATAAGAGTCCACTATACCTACCTATATACAGTATCTACCTGCCGTTCCAAGTAAATTTGTATGTGCCAAACTCTAAACCTTCAAATATATATCCTGTTTTGTATGCTCGAATAGCTCATGTATCAACTAGGGATGTCTGTATCTTCCATGTTAGGCGGGTTATTCTCAAGAGGAGTGGACTCCGCTCCTCACTCACGAGATAAATGGCTGGTCACCGGGATACCCAGTCCCATGCTTTATGCAAACTAAATCAAAATAATTGCAAACAAAACTCCCCCTGGGACTCTTGTTAGTTGGAGGCACTCGTTGTTTCGAGCAAGCCATAGATTGATGCTTGTTGGTGGAAGGGGGAGTATAAACTTTACCATTCTGTTTGGGAACCGCCTATAATGTGTGTAGCATGGAAGATATCGCCATCTCTTGGTTGTTATGTTGACAATGAAAGTATACCGCTCAAAATATTATTCACCTCTGTTTCAAAACCTAGCTCTGGCACCTCTACAAATCCCTGCTTCCCTCTGCGAAGGGCCTATCTATTTACTTTTATGCTGAGTCATCATCCTCTTATTAAAAAGCACCAGTTGGAGAGCACTGTTGTCATTTGCATTCATTATTGTTAGTTTACATTGGGTATGACTTGACTAGATCTCTTTTACCATGAATTACAATGTCTAGTCAGTCCTTGGTCTTTAAAGCTGCTCTGCATTTATGTTTTGCGGTCTCGGAATGGGCTAGCGAGATACCACCTTGTTATATCATATTATGATTCTTTTGAGAAAGTGTTGTCATCCGAGATTTATTATTATTGCTCGCTAGTTGATTATGCCATTGATATGAGTAAACTTGAGACCTATGCGTTATTGTGAATCTTGTTAGTTATAATCTTTGTTGAAAACTTGAATGCTGGCTTTACATATTTACAACAACAAGAGCAAACAGAGTTTGTAGAAGTTTTTCTTTCTTTCTTTCAGTTTTTCAACTGAATTGCTTGAGGACAACCAAAGGTTTAAGCTTGGGGGAGTTGATACGTCTCCGCCGTATCTACTTTTCCAAACAATTTTGCCCTTGTTTTGGACTCTAACTTGCATGATTTGAATGGAACTAACCCGGACTGATGCTCTTTTCAGCAGAATTGCCATGGTGTTATTTATGTGCAGAAACAAACGTTCTCGGAATGACCTAAAACTTCACGGAGAACTTTTTGGAAAATATAAAAAATACCTGGAAAAGATGAAGGGTTTCAGTGAGTATCGGGTAATATCAGGTATTACCGATAAATTATATATTGGTGGAAAAAGTTTCTGGAGTTGTTAATATATATGTATATATATATAATGGTCTAGAAGTATTTAGAACATCTTATATTTAATTTAAATATCAGCAGGCCTAAAAAGGCCAAGAGGTGGAAGGCAATTTGGGCCAAAAAGGCCCAAGTGGGAAAGTTCCTCCTTCCCTAAGGAAGCAGGCCGAATTGGGGAAGGGGAGAAGTCAGACTCCTCCTCCCCTAGGCAAGTGCACCAAGGGGGACTCCTTCCCCTTGGTGGCTGGCCTCCCTCTGCCTCCAAGCTATATATACATGAGGATTTTGCTCTTTTTTGGATATACAAGTTTTGCAGCCTCCTCTAGTTCTAGTTGGTCCTAGTTGACTAATTAGAGCTAGGATAATACTTTTGTCCTCATAATTATAAGCCATATGTGGTTGTAATTTCCTCCCTCTAATTCTTTGGCGATGTTAGCTGTAGATGGCGAATCAATGTCACATCGTGAAGGTTGCAGGCTTGCAACCAAGTAGAGAGGCCGTGCTCTCGACCCACGGTTCAAGGGACTATTCATGGGCGGTATGAGGAATCGTTCATCGATGGTTCATGGGACTCCAAGTATGATCTGCACTGACACGTTCTTCATCCGTTGCAACTCGGTGATAGTAACGATCATGATCTCAACCAGTTATGCATCTTCATATTAACTTTGGGTGATCGCAGGAGATTTTTTTATAGTACATTTCCAACACATCCATATCCCCGAGAACCAGGGGGCTACTCACACATGGGAACAACAAACATCATAGAAATTGTAATGGCATACATGGATGGATGAGTCAAATGATACACCGATGGATCCACTCGGGTTCTTGATGTTGTAGATGATAAGGATGTGGATGATGATGATGGAGTGGATGATGATGATGATGGTGGCAATGATGTTTCCCCCCGTCTCGTGGTGGAGTTCTCCCCCTTCTTACCCTTGCCAATCCCTCCTCCACACGAACTCCAGAGGCCAGGGTTCTACCTTCCAGATGAGTTTCTGGTGTCTCTGCGTGTATGATCCAAGATCCGATTCGAGGGGATGGAAATAGTTGATCTGGTAGCAGCGGCGGCTTGCCATACGACCGCTCATATGGGCGCTCGCGGTCGTATGGAACGGCCTTTTGCTCTAGAAGCACGATGACACCTGTTTCTTTGGCCTTCTTGCTTGTTTCTTTTATGGTAGGTGATTATCACATTAAAGACATGATTCCACTACCATTTCAAAGGATTTTCTCCATTAATGATAATTGATACAAAAGATGTTACCTAAAGGATTATCAACAAAAATAAGTGCACGAGTGCGGTAAAATTCTTCAAAGCCTACTATGTAGGCACAAATTACTTAGTAAAACTATCACATAAATTTGACTCATCTGGGGCTGATAAAACTTTCACAATAAGTATATGAGTTCTTTATGACTAATGTGACTTCATGGACTATTACGCACTCCCACCTATCCACATATTGCTAGCCTCTTTGGTATCGTACATTTCCCTTTCTCACCTCAAGAGTTGGTGCAAGCTTCGCTGGTGCATCCAAACCCTGTGATATGATACACTCTATCACATATAAGCCTCCTTATATCTTCCTCAAAACAGCCACCATACCTACCTATCATGGCATTTCCATAGTCATTCCAAGATATATTGCCATGCAACTTTGACCGTCCCGGCTTATGACATGTGTGCTCATCATCATATTTCTTTGCATGATCATACAGAGCTGACATGATATTTGTGGCAAAGCTACCATTCATCCTTGTTATACATGTTATGCTAGATTATTGCACATCCTAGTACACTGCCAGAGGCATTCATATAGAGTCATGTTGTTTCAGTTTATTGAGTTGTAAGTAAATACAAGTGTGATGACCATCATTATTATAGCATTGTCCAAATGAGGTAAAGTATGGTGGAAACTAATGAGTCCTCAAGAAAATGAGGATGAAGTTCAAACTTCAAACAAAATAAAAGACGCCAAAAAGAGCCCAACAAAAAAGAGAGAAAAAGAGAGAAGGGGCAATGCTAATATCCTTTTACCACACTTGTGCTTCAAAGTACTAGCATGTTCTTCATATAGAGAGTCTCTTGATTTGTCACTTTCATATACTGGTGGGAATTTTTCATTATAGACTTTCGTCCTTTCTGACTTCCCTTATAAATCTCTACCACCGTGTTCTATTCCAGCCAAAGTGCTAATGTCCGTGGCTCACAGTCATGTACTGAGTGGAGTTGAAAATGCCGACGCACGTGAAAAAGTATGATCCAATTGCTTGGTTTGACACCGAGGTGCTGATGATTTATATTTATGCGTTGAGGCGGAGTCATGCCATGTTGCTTACATAATTCAATGAGTAGGGATAACATCGTCGAGCATCGTATATTTTGAAAAAGTAATGATTATGTTCCTGTATTCATGGATATTATTATGTTGATATGAATTCCTTCACCATTTCTTAGTATTTATACCGTAACAAGATTACATGATAGACTTTATATCTATTTTGGGGACTAACCTATTAACCTAGTGCTAGTTGTTGTTTTTATTTTTGGTTTTATAACAAATCAGTACAAAGAGGGAATGAGGACACTGTGCTCGCTGGCGCCATCCTGGTCTTGATCGTCATGGCTTATGTCATTGGAACCTCGCGAGGTTCACCTTGCCTTAATCTCTCCACCCCTCGCGAGCCAGCCTGGTGAGGCCGCCCCCGAGGAGGTCTTGCATCATCCGCCTCATGAGGCTTGGCCCCTCGCGAGGGTCTTGGGTGTTTTCTAGTGAAGATAGGCCGTAAGGGGCCGCTGGAGGAGCCACGCTGCGGGCCGCATGCAGGCATGTCTGAGGACCGCCGTTCCGAGAACGCCGATAGTAGCCCCCGGGCCCAAGGCGTGCTCGGGCTTGGTTTCGAGGCGAAGCCAAAGGGCAAGCGTGGAGCGCCGCGGGCCCTAATAGCCTCCGGGCTTGGTCGACGCGTGGCGACTGATTGGACGTGGGTGTCTCCGCTTCCCCATGCAGCCTCGACAACTGCCCGACTGACAAAAGGCCAGTGCGGGGAACGCCCGCCTTCATTGCCTTCCTTCGTCTTACTCCAGATCCCCTCTCTTGCCCCTTTCTTCTAAAATCTCCAGATCTGCTCCAATCTCCTTCCAAGCTTCCGTCCAATGGTGCCCCGAAAGACCAAGGTTGACTCACCGCCCGCCTGGTACGAGTCGGACCTAGAGGTGCCCAATGTCTCGGCGGAAAACATTGCTGTCATGCAGCTGCTGATGGCGGGGGAGAACAACGAGAAGGGGGAGACCATGCTCCGGGCTGGCTCCGTCGTGCCCGAAGCTCTGAAGAGCTCCTTCTACCCCGTCTTCTACCCCGTCTGAAAGTGGACGGTGATACGAAGCACTCGATCTTGGAGCTTGAGACGAAGTCTTGTTCTGAAAGCCAGGGTTGGGTGGGTGGGAAGATCCACTGCCACCTTTGCTCTTCTGTTGATAAGGCTGACGGAACGGAGGAGGAGGAAACCAATACTTCTGTTGCTTAGCCACTTGAGTAGAGGAAGAAGGAGTAGCATCTCTGACTCGCTTCTTGGAAGCATCACACTTCAGTTGAGCAGCCTCTTGCTTCAATGCCATGTTGTAAAACTCATCGTACCTCATGGGCTCAAAGAGAACAAGAGCTAGCTAGATTTCTTCTCTGAGACCACCCCTGAACTGGTATATCATGCTCTTCTCGTCAGGGACGTCCTGCTTAGCAAAGCGGGTGAGCTTCTGAAACATCTTGTTGTACTCATAGACAGACATAGAGCCTTGCTTCAGGTTGCGGAATTCCTCATGCTTGCTTTCAACCACACTCAGAGGAATATGATGAGCTTTGAAGTCTTGAGCTTTGAAGTCTTGACGGAATTCATCCCAGGTAATCACACGGCCTCCTCTGGAATCTTTGTACTGCTGAAACCATTCTGCAGCTTGGTCTTTGAGTTGGAAGGAAGCAAACTTGACAAAGTCCTCAGGCCTGACGTTACTGCACTCGAAATGCTTGCATAAGTCCACGAGCCAATCATCAGCGTCAGTTGCCTCAACACAATTGCTGAAAGTCTTTGGCTAGTTAGCAAGGAACTGGTTGAGTGTAGCAAAGTGATTCTGATTGTTGCCCTGGTTGAATTGGTTCGCTTGGTTGCGCTCTTGAAGAAGTTGCATGATCAGCTGCGTGTTTGCATTGGTAGCGGCCATCACAGCTTGCCATGCCTCCGGAGGTGGAGGTGGTGGTGGCGAAGCAGGATTCGGAGTTGTGCGCATTGGAGGAGCCATCCTGAAGAGGTTGACATCCATTAGCACATTGACAGATAAATATTGAAGTTGAATCAAACGGGTTGAAATTGCAACATATAGTCTTCACATCCGAACAAAATGAACGAATGCATTACAATTGAAATGGTCACATATCCATAAATTGAGAAGCCACTTAGAATTGATGTAGAAGAATAAAATCAACAAGGTATGGAACAAGAACGAATACTTGGTAAGGATCACCCAATCTCAAACCAAATATCCATGGAAGAAGAACTAGAGCTACAAGAATTCCCACCTATGAAACTCCTGAACCTTTTCGGTTATGCAATCAGGTGTTGGGGATATAGGGGAAGCATAATATCTCGCCGAAATCTAGCAAATCCTACATCCGGCTGTATCCATCCTTCAACACATAACCGAGAAAACTTCGGAAATCGTCTACCTCAACCTTCGAAAAGCATCTGTTATACAAGTTATGGCAATACTCCCGAACTCCCGCCCCAGTACTGGGTGGCGTCGAGGCTATCTAACCAACAACTGCATAAAAGAGATTTCGATGTCGGCGAAACTAAACTCAGGTATTCCAGAACTGCAACGATAAAATTGTGACGACAACACCTCGGAGCTCAACTCCCCGGGACACTACCACAACCCCTAAATGACAGGAGGCACCAAGAACAATGTTCTCGTCACAAATCGATCGGAATGATTCCAAGATACCCGCGTGATCCTAAAAAAATTAGTGAAATTTAGGAAGAGAAGAGTCAAAACTCTACGTCAGGATGCCTTACCAGAGCGATGAAGGGACTGGGGAGTAAAAAGAATTCCTAAAACTCTCCGATATACAATTCCTAAATGACTCAAAACATTTTTCTAGACTCAACAGCGTCAGCTAATTCGATCAAGCAGTGGGGGCTCCTAAGGTCGGGGAAGGCTCTGATACCAACTTGTAACGCCCTCGATGCGGCTATATCTCCTACGTGTCGAAGCACGACTTAGAGGCATAACCGCATTGAAAGCAATGTCGCAAGTAAGGCAATCTTCACAACAACCCATGTAAATAGATAATAGGGGACAAAGGTACGTAGTTGGCTTACACTCGCCACGTCACACAAATACATAAATAACATTACAATCATCCAATACACTCATGGTCCGACTATGGCACCAAAATAAAAGATCAACCCCAGCATGAGACACGGTCCCGATCGCCCCAACTGGGCACCACTACTGATCATCAGGGAAAGACACATAGTAATGGCGTGAGTCTTCGTCGAACTCCCACTTGAGCTCAAGCGCATCATCTGGAACGGAATCATCGGGCCCTGCATCTGGTTTCAAAGTAATCTGTGAGTCACGGGGACTCAGCAATCTCGCACCCTTGCGATCAAGACTATTTAAGCTTATAGGTAAGGCAAGGTAATATGTGGAGCCGCAGCAAGCGACTAGCATATATGGTGGCTAACCTGTTCGCAAAAGACAGCGAGAAGAGAAGGCAATGCACGAACGAAGAACTATAGAACAACTTACGGCAAACATTACTCCAACACCGTGTTCACTTCCCGGACTCCGCCGAGAAGAGACCATCACGGTTACACATGCAGTTGATTCATTTTAATTAAGTTAAGGTTCATGTTATCTACAATCGGACATTAACAAATTCTCATCTGCCCATAACCGCGGGCACGGCTCTCGAAAGTTCAAATCCCTGCAGGGGAGTCCCAACTTAGCCCATCACAAGCTCTCACGGTCAACGAAGGATAAACCTTCTCCCGAGACATTCCGATCAGACTCGGCATCCAGGTTCTACAAGACAACTTCGACAAAGGTAAAACAAGTCCAGCAACACCGCCCGAATGTGCCGACTAATCCCGATAGGAGCTGCACATATCTCGTTCTTAGGGCACACTCAGATGAGCTCTCCATACAACTAAAACCAAACCTCGATTTTCCCCGAGGGGGCGCTGCACAGGGCTCTAGTTTGGACCAACACTCAGAGGAGCACTGGCCCGGGGGGTTTAAATAAAGATGACTGTCGGGCTCCGGAAACCCAAGGGAAAAAGAGGCTAGGTGGAAAATGGTAAAACCAAGGTTGGGCATTGCTGAGGGAGTTTTATTCAAGGCGAACTGTCAAGGGGTTCCCATTATCACCCAACCGCATAAGGAACGCAAAATCTGGGAACATAACACCGATATGACGTAAACTAGGGCGGCAAGAGTGGAACAAATCACTAGGCAAAAGGCCGAGCCTTCCACCCTTTACCAAGTATATAGATGCATTAAGATAACAAGATAATATAGTGATATCCCAACAATAAACAATGTTCCAACAAGGAACGATCTCCAGTCTTCACCTGCAACTAGCAACGCTATAAGAGGGGCTGAGCAAAGTAACATAGCCAATCAACGGTTTGCTAGGACATGGTGGGTTAGAGGTTTGACATGGCAATTTGGGAGGCATGATAAGCAAGTGGTAGGCATCATAGCATAGGCATAGCAAAAGAGCGAGCATCTAGCAAGCAAAGATAGAAGTGATTTCGAGGGTACGATCATCTTGCCTGCAAAGTTGTCAGAGTTGACTTGGTCCTTGTAAGCAAACTCAATGGGCTCCTCGTTAGTGAACTCGTCTCCCGACTCTACCCAAACAAGACAAACAAGCAAAAGGAACACAATCAACCATGTGCAAAGCTCAAACAACATGATGCAAACATGGTATGCTATGCGGGATGCGATATGTGATGCATATGCAAGATTTGACAAGGAATGATTGAACCTGGCCTCAACTTGGAAATACAATAGTTCCACTGGAAAGATGAGGTGATTTCGGTTGAAATCGATATAAAGATCACCGGAATCGGATGCACGGTTTGGAAATGGCAAGCAAAACAAATATGGCACTGGTCTGCGATAAACAGCAAGTAGCCATCTAAATGCATCAAGATAATTATGCTACAACATTCAAACATGGCAACAAAATACATGGCAGGGATCCACTCATGATGCTCGACAAAATATGCACACTGAGCTATGGCCAATTCATCCATTAACGGGTTCAAACAAGCATGGAAAAAACGCAAACGATAAACAGGTTTCAGACTTGGTGAAATTAACACAAACCTGGAATTTCAGATCAGGTAGCACACTTTTGAGCACGAAAACTACATGATAAAGGAACTTAACATGGCAAAGCAAGGCATGACATGAAGCTACTCAAATCACTTAACAAAAGTCCCTTAGTGACCTTGAGTCAAAAGGGATCATAAAATACAATTGCAAGCATGTGAACATGGCAAAAACATAATCAGGTTACAGACTTAGTGAAAAACTGGAGCATGGAAATAGGTTAACGAGTAGGCATGTTCATGAGCTCAAAGCACTCACTACAGAGCATGGCATGACAAACTAAGCATACACCCATCAAGAATACATATTATAGAAGCTAGACATGGCAAGAACAACAACATAGCATGCACGGATCAACAACAACATCCTCGGCAAAATCGCTAACAAGTAAACAATCTGCCAAGATTCACGAAATAGCAAAAGTAGAGCTCGATTGACTCAAGCTAGGATGCTCCATAATTGCAAACAAATACATGGATGGACAGAGCACCACAAGATTAACAAATCATCCTTACTGATCATCCTCAAAAGAGGCACGGATCACTCGGAAACAACATGAACATATGTCATATTAATAAAATCAGATCAAGTCCCTGAAATCAGCATTAACGAATGCACTACTTTGCAAGCTTGTGCTAGTCACCACACGTCACAAAAATACATGGTAAGCACCTCTGTAAAGATGGCATGGCATATAACAAAACTCATGTAGAACTCAGGAGCATATCATGCACACAATAAACATGGCAAAAATAACAAATAGCTATTTGGTGCAGCAGATCTGACAATTATCTCAAATAGCTCTCTTCCAACAGCATTTCAGGCATCAAGATGAGCTCAAATGAAAATCATGCAATGACATGAAATGATGTACTCACTGAGTCGAACATTTTGATATGCTACACGCGCAAAACGGAGCTACGGATTCGGAGTTACAACATGATGAAGTATGCAAAAAAATATGCAAAACTGGGACAAAACGAGGTCAACCCTAGGGTTTACTATAGCAGCGGATCTGGATCTTAGCGCGCACACCGTTCGAGGTTCGTTGACCGGAGTTCCTGTTCACCGGGGAGGAGAGGTCGCCGGACTTAGGGCTTGCCGGGGCGAGAAGAGGCCGGGGCGGTGGAGAGGCTGGAGGAGCTCGGAGGAAGCGCGGGCCGGTGAGGTGCGACCGGTGGAGGCGAGGCCTTGTCGCGGCGGAGCTTGCTCCGGCCGGCGATGGCTCGGGGCGGCGCGGTGATGTGGGCGCGGGATGGCGGCGAATGGAGGGTTGACACGTGGTGGTGGCGCTCGGGTCGGACACGTCCGGCTCGGCGGTTTTCGTCCGGCGGCACGAGGGGATGGGGAGGTTAGGGTTTCATCTGGATTTCGGGGAAGGGATCTTTATATAGGCATAGGGGGATCTAGGAGAGTCCAAATGAGGTGCGGTTTTCGGCCACGCGATCATGATCAAACGCTCTAGATGATGGAGAAGGTTTTGGTGGGTTTTGGACCAAATTGGAAGGGTGTTGGGCTGCAACACACATGAGGCCTTCTCGGTCCCTCGGTTAACCGTTGGAGTATCAAATGAAGTCCGAATGGCACGAAACTTGACAGGCGGTCTACCGGTAGTAAACCAAGGCCGCTTGGCAAGTCTCCGTCCAATCCGGAAATGTTTAATCCCCACACACGAAAAGAGGTAGAAAGGACCACCGGAGGAGATAGGAGCGCCGGAATGCAAAACGGACAGCGGGGAAAATGCTCGGATGCATGAGACGAACACGTATGCAAATGCAGTGCACATGATGACATGATATGAGATGCATGACAAAGACAACAACACACGGAGACAACAAAACCCAAACCCGAGGAAATAAAATAACTTAGCGCTGAAAACGGCAAGAGTTGGAGTACATATAAGGTAAATTACATCCGGGGTGTTACATGCTGACGGCGGGGGAGAACAACGAGAAGGGGGATATCGTGCTCCAGGCTGGCTCCGTCGTGCCCGAAGCTCCGAAGAGCTCCTTCTACCCGGTCTTCATGAGAAGCATCACCGCCGGCCTTGTTCCCCCCTTCTCTAACTTCTTCTACGCGGTCCTCCGGCAATACGGGTTACATGCTCTTCATCTCCATCCTAACTCCGTTCTTCTCTTGTCCATCTTTGCCTTCTACTACGAGGCGTACGTCGTTGTGATGCCGTCCATGGCATTGCTGCGCCACTTTTTCTACCTCTGGATCAACGAAGGCCACACCACGGGCTGCGCCAACTTCATCGCAGCCGGCAAGGCCAACGCGATTTCGAAGACTGGGAAGAAGGCCGAGGGCTTCAGGAGCACGTGGGTTATGATGGATGCCAAGTGTGTTCATCCATGGATGAAGCTGCCGACGGGGATGCCCCGGCCTGATGAGGGGTGGTCCTGCGCGAAGCTTACCGGCGACCGGGCGAAGCTGGTGCTGGAGAAGATGAACGCCGACCTAAGGCCAGACAGCGCGAAGGCGGCAAAATTGACGGGGGCCATGCTCCTGAAGGAATTCTTGGCGCAGCGGGTGGCTCTTCTCCAAGCGCGCACGCGCCCCCTGTGGATGCTTGTGGATGGCGAAGACAAGCTCCGCTTGAGCCCGAAGGCCTTGTCCGACGAGGAGCTAGCCGTGGCCCTCCGTCTCCTGGTCGGAGACGACCAAGAGTATCCGCTGAATCCCCACGCTCCCTTGTTCCTCCAAAAGGACAGGGCACAGGTCGTGGCCGCCATGCCCACCTTTGACGGACGCGGCCTGGTGCCGCCGGCCCCATCTGAGGTCCCTGTGGAGACGACAGCGGTGGACGTATCTTCTGGTGAATCCCGTAGGGACGGAGAGGAGGAGGAGGAAGAGGATGAGGAGCGCGACCTAGAGGTAGCCCCCGAGGAAATGGGGGAGACCTCCCCCTTGCGCAAGGTCGACATCCTCCGCCTCCTGCCTGACGATGATGGCGAGGACGATATCCTCCTGGAGAAGGGGAAGCCGCCCGTGGTTCCAACGAAGAGCAGGTCGGCGCTGATCTCCCTAGATGTTGCTGCTGTTCCAGCACCGCCTGGAGCCACCTCCGGCCCATCTCCTGCTCCTTCTTCTACCCTCGGAGCCCGTGCGCCAGCGCGCCAGGCTGTGAGGCTCTCGGGCTTCAAGCTTACCAAGAGGAAGGTGGACTATGCCGCAGTGGACCAGTAAGTGTTCGTGCTCCATCTTGTTCTTGATCATGCTGTTGATCATTGACGTTTGCCATTGGTTGGCTAGGCCGCCGTCTACGGCAAAGAAGAGGAAGGCGGACACGATGACACTGCTCGGGGCCGATCCTCCCACGGTGGCCGCACCTCCCTCCGCGGGGAAGGAGAGCGACGGCGCTCGCACCTCCCTAGCTCGGTCGTCCTCGCGAGGCCCGGAAGGGTGTCCTTGTGAGGAGTCAGCCCTCGTGACCCCACTGGCTCCGGAGGTGCTGATGTCCGGCGCGGCTGCTGAGCTCCCCAAAGCTTAGGAGCCTCCAGCCTCTCAGGCCATGGTGACGTTGCCGCCTCTTCCTCCTCTAGCTACGTCGCTTGTTCCAGGTTCTTCCGCCATGCCTGATGTCTTGGAGCGTGCCCTTTCTGAGATGACTCGGCTGCGAGAAGATATTCAGGGCACCGAACCCCACCTGGTGGTTGGGTGCCTGGAGCTGGTCTCTGGCTAGCTTCATTCTGACGTGTCCGTTCGGGCGGCGCTGAGCCAGGCCATGGCGACCTCCGAGGAGGAGAAGCGAGCCGCCGCTCAGGCGGCAGTTGCTCGCGAGGCGGCACTGAAGGACGTCGAGGCCGCCCAAGATCACTGCTGGGTGCTGGAGGCCGAGCTGAAGACCCTACGTGGAGAGCGTGCAGAAGATGTTCGTGGCCGTAAGGCGGAGGAAGAGAGGATGAAGGCCCGGGAGGACGCCATCAAGGGTCGCGATGCCGAGCTGGAGCAGTGGCATAGGCGCAGGCTGCTGAGCATGGCCGGCTGGAGGAGCTGGAGCAAAAGGTGCAAGTGGAGAAAGCCGAACTTGATGCCAAGGCGAAGGTGCTGGCCGAGGACCGTGCAGCATTCGCGCTCCTCGAGAAGAAGGCCCGCGAGGCGCTGAAGACACTTTATGACAAGGGCTTGGAGAAGCCGCTGGCCACTAATGGGGACGGCCCCGCCCAGTTGCTTCCCTACTTGGTTGAGGCGCTTGAGGAAGTCGTGAGCGGCATCGGTCCCATGGAAGAGGAAGAGGCTCGCGTCCTTTCTTCAGTCGCGCTGAAGCGCGTCTTCAGCCACCTCCATCTTCGTGATCCTGCCGCCCGCCTTGACGAGCTACTGCAGCCTGTGGACGACGAGTGCTATGCAGCTGCTGCCGCAGCCATGAAGGGTCAGGTCGAGGCCCTGATGCAGATGTTTCGCGCCTTCGGCCGATGGTATAGGTGAAGGCGACGCCACCAAGGAGGGGGCACCTCTTGCGGGCGTTGGCGGTGTCCAGGGATGACTTGCTTGCGACTCCTTTCCTGTTTAAACTCTTGCAGCATGTACCGTGCCTCGTGGAGGCGTTTAAACTTGTGTTTGATAATTAGATAACAATATGTCTTGTAATATTTGTTATGATATTTTGCAATTTCCTTCCCATTTTCTTTACGTTCTACGTCGGTAGAGCCCGACCCCGCGCATACCTCAGCCGCCATTGGGCCGATCGGATCACCAGGACAGACCAAGGAGTGAGGGGCTACGTGGTCAGTTAGGCTCCTGAGTCGCGATGCTCAAGAGTCCCCCTTGACGCGCAAACAGCTTGTGGAAAGGAGACGCAAGGGTAGGTCTAGTGTTCTACGTCAGCAGGGCCTGACCCCGCGCATACCTCAGCCGCCATTGGGCCGACCGGATCACCAGGACGGACCAAGGAGTGAGGGGCTACGTGGTCAGTTAGGCTCCCGAGTCACGATGCTCGGGAGTCCCCCTTCACATTCAAACGAACTTCGTACCTTAGCTTTGCTTGGGAGGGCGCGCGATGACCAGGTCCGAGGGACCTGGTGGGGTGGCGTACGCTTGGGTGTGACCCAAGCGCAGCCCCCGTGCCGAGCCCCCTTGCACGACTCTACCGAGGACAGGTGTTGCGATGAGGCCAGACACCGATCCCGGAGGCTCCCTGAGGTTGGTATGGCCGTGAGGCCGCCCTCAGTTGTTTATCACCAGGACGAACCATGGCACTTCCGCACTTGCACGGGCATAGCCGCGCCTCGGCAGTGTCGACTGCCAGCACAGAGCATGGTGCTTCCACTAGTACGTGGGAGGGGACTCCCTACTGCGGAGAGCCACCGGGGCGTGTACAGCCCCGCCCTGACACGTGGCTTGCATGGCATGGATGGAGGAGGTGTATCTGGGCACTCGTGAGCCAGCGCAGAACTCACGAGGCCCTACCTCAAGGAGGGTTGCGCCTGGTCTTGGTTCTTGATGGTTGTTCCTACAAGATGGTTAGACAACCCACGGCGAGTGGATCTCCTAAGGCTATGGTACGAGAAGGCCAAGCACCAACAACCCCAGGAGGTGACATGAACGGGGTCGGCCCGCCAAACAAAGCTCATCCATTGGATTTATCGACACTACAGGGACGGGCCCGAGCACAAACGCCATGCCTAGCCTTCTAATACATAGGATCCTGAAGAAAGACGATTGGTGCACGGCTCCCATGGTGGGTCACAATCAAGCAGGTGATAACCATAGATAGATGACGTATGAAAAGCAACTAGCTTAGGTAAATGCGAGAACAATACATGCCACGGGGTTGCACCCGAGCGGCCTGGGGTTAATGCTGCCCATGGGGCGCTCCCAGCAGAGTGAACTGAAGATGCAAGCAGATACATGCCACAGGGATGGACCCATGCGGCCTGGGGATGATGCAGCCTAGGGGCGCTCCCAGCTAAATGAACTTCGAAAGATGTCACCTGGTTTGGTTGCCGAAGGGGTGTTGGGGTAGCTGAAGACGCGTAGAGAAGAAGTTGCTTCTCACGAGCCACCGGGGCCATGAGCCTTAGGAGGCTCTGGAGGCTTAGGTGGCCTCTGGAGGGTCGTCTCCATCTTCGCCAGGACTGCGTGATGCCTGGCCTCCTGACCCGCCATGACGCTCCACAGGTTGCGCTGGAGGGCGCAGCCATGCTCGGCAGGCCGAGCTACATGCGAACGTAGCTGTGAGGAGGGCCCTCACACCGGCCTGCACGCGAAGGTCAGAAGCGCTCCTGAGATGCGGCCCGGTTGAGCCCTAGGATGTCGATGCAAACGTGCAGCTCACCACCCTCGCGTAGGTGGGGAGCGACGCCAGGTGGGTGGCGGTCGCCGCGTATTGCTCTTGCTTCCTGAAGCTCCTGATATGCCTTGGTGATGAACTCCTGAGCACCGGGCGCTCCTCCCTCGCGATACTGGCCAGGTCTGAGGCCCTCTAGAAGAGAGCCCATGAGCCCTGCCCGAGGACGGCACCGAGCACGCCTCCCTATGCTAGGGAGATATGCGCCCCAGGCACGGGCGTAGATCCTGAAGTGGTGTCGCCGGAGGTGCTACTCCCTGGAGGTCCAGTGTGGAGCAGTTGCTTCTTCTTCTTAGGGTTGGCCTTAGGACGGTACTGTGCTGCATTGCTGTCGGGGTCTTCGATTGATGCAGCTTGGAAGGCGCGCTCGAGGGAGCACACCGCGTCTCCTTCTTCGCAGGGGACGGTGATGATTCCGCCGCTTCCAGGCATCTTGAGGACGTTGTAGCCATGGTGGGTGACTGCCATGAATTTGGCCAGCGCTAGGTACTCGAGGATGGCATTGTACAGCAGACGGATGTGGGTGCCGTCGAAGTCGATGAGCTCGGCGTGGTAGTTGTTGCGCTGACCGAAGGTGACAGGGAGGTGAACCTGCCCTATCGGGGTGGTAGAGCCGTCAGTCACTCCTAATAAAGGCTTGGTAGGCTGAAGCTGATCATATGGCACTTGAAGGCTGTCGAAGGTCTCGACTGACAGGAAATTGAGCCTTGTGCCGCCGTCGATGAGGGTGTTGGTGACTTGGACATTGCTGATGACGGGTGAACAGAGCATCGGCAGAACGCCAGCCGTTGCCGCACACTTGAGCTGGTCCGCCGAGCTAAAGGTGATGGCATACTTGGACCATCCGAGCGGGCATGTGGCCTCGAGCCTAGGAAGGAATGCGTTCACCTTGTGAGCAAACTGCTTGAAGACTCGTTGAGAGGCTAGGACTTGAGCTCCGCCTAAGATGCAGATGATAGCTCGCGACTCTTGGAAGCCCCCAGCCCCCTCGTCCTATTAATGGTCATCGTTCCTTCTTAGTGGCGGCAATGGAGGGAGACCAGGGTTTCCCTGAGGATGGTCCTCACGAGGCTGGTCCCTCCAGGCACCCTCACAAGGCTGGTCCTGCCAATGATCCTCACGAGGCAGATCGCGCCACTCTTGGCGGGGCCCACGGTCGTCCCAACGTCCTCCACCACGTCCACCTCCTTGGTCGTAGCCCCGGTCGTTGCGCTTGGGGTGTCGACCGAAGCATCCATCTTGAATGGCCCTGACCTCTTGGCAGTCATTAGTGTTGTGCGTACGGACGTTGTGGAAGGCGCAGAACGTACGAGTGCCCTTGGACGACTCGGGAAGATCTCGGCCGCGCTTGGTGTCTGGTTCTGCCACGAGCACGGCCACTCCGTTGCGCTTCACATCCTTGACCTTGGCCTTCTTCTCCTCTGGATCTGCAGTTGGGTGCTCGAGGAGGGAGAGGCGCCCGTCCTCAGCTCTTGCACACTTGGTCGCGATGTTGAACAGCTCCAAGGTCGTGCACAACTCTTCATGGATAGCGAGCTCCTCCTTCATCTTGACATCGCGGACGCCGTCGGAGAACGCGGAGATGATGGCCTCGTCTGTTACCTTGGGGATCTTGATTCACGCGTTGTTGAAGCGCTGGATGTACTTCCGCAGGGTTTCTCCCGGTTGATTCTTGATGCGGCGTAAGTCACCCGCGACCGGGGGGCGGTCGCGAGTGCCCTGGAAGTTGGCGATGAAGTGGTCGCGCATCTCGTCCAAAGAGGAAATCGAGCCTGGGGGCAGGTTCAAGAGGCATGAGCGGCCACCGTCCTTGAGAGCCATGGGAAACCAGTTCGCCATGACTTTTATGTCACTGTTGGCCACTTTGACGCTCAGCTCGTAGAGCTACAGAAACTTTGCAGGGTCGGGGGTGCCGTCGTAGCGAGGGGGCAGATCTGGCTTGAACTTGCCCGGCCAGACGATGCTACGCAACTCAGGAGTGAAGGCACGGCAGCCCGCCGTGGCCACCGCGGCCCGTCATGGAGGTAGGGCTTGGTCGTGGTTCCCCTGCACCGCCACGGCACGCGGCGCATGGCCCTGTCGCAGCAAGCAATCATGGTGTAGTGGAGCTGGGAGTGGTTGAGCGTTTCCTTGTGGATGGGGAATCTCTTGGCAGCTTCTTTCTTCGTGCGTGGGAACACTGCACAGAGGATCATGGCGCTGGGCCGCGCATCTTGGAGCGAGGATGCTGTCTTGACACTGGGGGGGCTAAGGTGCTCCCCGAGCCGTGTGTCTCGGTGCGAGGGCGCCATCTTGGTGCTGAGGGGGTGGAGGCTCTTCATGAGCCACATCGCCCACAGCCGGGGGCGGGCGAGGCAGCGAGAGGGATGGCGCCGAAGAGCCCCCCGCGGCGCTGAAGAGCTCGGCGATGCAATCCAACCAGTCCTCGTAGAGGTCGTCGACCAGGCGGTAGAGCAGGAGTTCGCGTGCCATGAGCAGCATGGCATGCGCGTCCATGGGGGCGCGGCGAGCGTGAGACAATGAGACGGCCGGAGTCAGCGACGGGGTGGCGGTGCGACCATCTCGTCGCATAGAGGGATGCAGCAAAGAGGCTTGTTGCTCGTTTGCCGCCGGACCGGTGACGGCGTTGGCGGCGGGTGACGGAGAAAGACGGGGAGGCCCGCCTACTGGGGCCATCTGAGCGACATGGGCGGCGAGAGCGGCCCGGCGCTCCGCACGAGCCCGGCGAGCGTCGGCCATGAGCTTCGTGGAGTGATGAAGCGTGGGTCGACAAAGAAGAAGGCTTCGGCGCACCCCTACCTGGCGCGCCAAATGTCAGATTTTGGGTTCCACTAAAACCCTTGAGGTTCGGACCCTGGGGTGTGCACGAAGATCTCCCCCCTCTCTAGCTCGCACACTCAACGATCTCACGGCCTAGCTTAATGGACCCAAAGAACATGAGGCACAAGATTTTTACTGGTCCGGGCCACCGTTGTGGTGTAATAACCTACTCCAGTGTGGTGTGGTGGATTGCCTCTTGGGCTAAGGATGAACAGTTACAAGGGAAGAACAGCCTCCTGAGGGGAGGTGTTCTTGTGCTTGGTGAACTTGTGTGAGGCTTAGGATGGAATGGCTCTGATCCAAGATTAGATGCCCCGACCCAAGATTCGATCCCTAGATATGGTGGTGGCTAGTCCTATTTATAGAGGCCCTGGTCCTGTTCCCAAATATTGAGCGGGAAGGGATCCCACAATGGCCAATTTGAAGGGGGGAAGCTAGTACAAGCTATCCTGACAAAAGTAGTCTTCGCCTGCTAAAGGCTCTGGTGGTGATGCCGTCTTGGGCTCCATGGTGACCTCTATCCTGCCATCCTTCTAGTCTTGGTCTTGTCACACCGATACGGAAACCTTTGCCTGATGCCCCGGAACTCCTCACATGCGCTTGCCTCCTTAAGACTAAAGAGGGAACATGGACACTATGCTCGCTGGCGCCCGCCTAGTCTTGATCGTCATGGATTACGTCATTGGAACCTCGCGAGGTTTGCCTGGCCTTGATATCTCCGCCCCTCCCGAGCCAGCCTGGTGAGGCCACCGCTGAGGAGGTCTTGCATCGTCCGCCTCGCGAGGTTTGGCCCCTCGCGAGGGTCTTGGGTGTTTGCTGGTGAAGATGGGACATACGGGGCCGCTGGAAGAGCCATGCTGCGGGCCGCAGGCAGGTAAGTCTGGGGACCCCTTGAGGGAGTCCTGGACTAAGGGGTCCTCGGGTGTCTGGCGTGTTATCTATGGGCCGGAGTGATGCGCTATGAAGACTTGAAGACCGAAGACTGTACTTGTGTCTGGGTTGGACTCTCCTTGGCGTCGAAGGCAAGCTTGGCGACCGATATGAAGATTCCTTCTTACATAACCGACTCTATCTAAACCCTAGATTCCCCCCTGGTGTCTATATAAACCGGAGGGGTTAGTCCAGAAAGAATATACACATTACCTTAGTCATATAGGCTAGGCTTTTAAGGTTTAGCCATTACGATCTCGTGGTAGATCAACTCTTGTAACAATCATATTCATCAAGATCAATCAAGCAGGACGTAGGGTATTACCTCCATAGAGAGGGCCGAAACCTGGTTAAACATCATGTCCCCCTTCTCCCGTTACCATCAATCCTAGACTTCATAGTTCAGGAACCCCTACCTGAGATCCGCCGGTTTTGACACCGACATTGGTGCTTTCATTGAGAGTTCCACTATGCCGTCGATGAAAGGTTCAATGGCCCCTTCAATCGTCTATAACAACGCTGTCCAAGGATAAACCTTCCTCCCCGGACAGATTTTCGTGTTCGGCGGCTTCGTACTGCGGGCCAACTCACTTGGCCATCTGGAGCAGATCGATAGTTACGCCCGTGGCCATCAGGTCAGATTTGAAAGCTCGAACTACGTCGCAGATATCCGTGGAGACTTGATCTTCTATGGATTTGAGACCGCAGCGATCGCTCCCCCTCGCTCTGATGAATATGACTTAAATCTATTATCGGATCACATCCAGGAGATGGTCCCTGTTGCTGCAACGGCCTTAGAAGCGGAGCAGATCGTGCCATCCGAAGCCACAGAGTCTGCGGTGTTGGAGCCGCACACGGACTTGGCACCTCGCAATATTTGCGTCAATGGAACTCCGGATTCGTCTCCGGCAATAAGTCCCGGACCGGGTATGCCTACGGACACCGAGCTAGATCGGTTATCAATTTTCGCATTTAGCGCCGCAGATATCTTCCATTACTCACCTTTGGGTGATGTGCTAAACTCTTTAAGGAACTTTTCCTTGGAGAAGGACTCATAACTAAAATATGTTTGGTTCAATCCAGAGGCTGATGATGGGAAATTTCATTTCCCACCCGCCACCCACTTCATAGCCACTATCAATGACTTAACTGACGTGCTCGATTACGCCTTGAAGACATCGACGGTATGGACGACGATGCCGACCAGGAGCAAGGACAAAACCCTCCATTTACTAGACGTAGGACGGCCACATCTTCGTACGATGTGTACATGGTCGACACACCTAAAAAAGCTACTGACGAAGACAAAGGAGATCCATTTGCAAATAAACCTTCTGAGACACAGTCCAAGTGCCGGCGCCCCAAACGTCGCTCTAAGCCTTGTCGCTCAAATGATGGAAACACTGGAACCAGAGAGAATAGTACTCCGGGCGATGCCGAAAACAATGAAGACCCTGTCGGGGTTGCATCCGAACAGGAGGAACAAGACAACGGGCAAGATAACCCTGATAAACAGGCCATGCCCAATGACCCAAACGATGATAGTTATCATCCAGTCTTCGAGGATGATGAGAGCCTCGGCAATGAGGACTTCATCGTGCTTGAGGCACCCCTCGAGCAGGAGCGCTTCAAGCGCCAGCTAATAGCCACTGCAAGAAGCCTGAAGAAGAAGCAGTAGCAGCTTCAAGCTGATCAAGACCTGCTCATTGATAGGTGGACTGATGTCCTGGCAGCCGAAGAATACGGCCTCAAGCGCCCAGCCAAGGGTTACCCAAAGCGTAGACTTCTACCTCAGTTCAATGAGGAGGCACCAGATCCCATACCTCCCTCACGCAATGCAGACCGACCACCACGTGATTGGGATAGCGTGGCAGACCGACCACCCCGCGGTCGGGATAAAGCGGCAACTCAGGTCAAACACAAGACCGCCCCACCACCTCGCAAAAATAGGGACATCATAGCTCAGGACCATACATATGACCTTCGGTGGGAGCTGGACAGTAGAGCAGAACACACCAGATCAATATACGGATCGCGAGGACGCTTCCCGACTCGGGATGACGGCTACCTACTCAGGCGTGAAAAACCTAGTCACACCCGGGCCGATAACCGCAGACGCAATCCATCGGAGGTGCGTCATGATGCGGCCCGATATAGAGGCGCCGCACACCCTCTCTGCTTCACAGATGAGGTGCTGGATCATGAATTCCCCGAGGGGTTGAAGCCCGTCAATATTGAATCATACGACGGAACAACCGACCCCACAGTATGGATTGAGGACTTTATTCTCCAAATCCACATGGCCTGTGGAGACGACCTCCACGCCATCAAATACCTCCCATTGAAAGTCAAAGGGCCAGCTAGACACTGGCTGAATAGCCTGCCCGAGAATTCCATCGGCAACTAGGAGGACTTGGAAGAGGCCTTTCTCAACAACTTCCAAGGTACATATGTCCGGCCACCCGATGCCGATGACTCAATCCAGAAAATTCTGGCTTAGGTTCCTAACCAAAAAGAACCATATCGTTGATTGTCCGGATACTGAAGCCCTAGCGGCCTTTAAACATAGCATGTGTGAGGAAATGGCTAGCACGCCACCTAGGCCAAGAAAAGCCGAAGTCCATGGCATGTCTTACGGCACTCATGAACCGCTTTTGCGTGGGTGAGGACAGTTGGCTGGCTCGTACCAAAAACACAGCCAGCAAGACAGGCCCCTCCGAGGCCAAGAACAGCTCCGGAAAGCTCCAGCGCAACAGACACAAACGCCGAAGCAATGGCGACAATTCCGATGACACCACCGTTAACGTCGAATTCAGCGGCTCCAAGTCCGGACAGCGAAAGAAGCCCTACAAAAGGAACAGCGAGGGACTATCCAGCCTGGATCGCATACTCGATCATCCGTGCCAGATACATGGTACCCCAGATAAACAAGCCAATCACACCAATAGAGACTGTTGCGTTTTCAAACATGCTGGCAAGTTAAATGCCGAAAACAAAGAAAAGGGATTACAAAGTGAGGACAAGGACGAAGAGCCCCGGCAGCTGAACACCAGAGGGCATAAGAAATTTCCGCCTCAAGTCAAAATGGTGAACATGATATACGCTATACACATCCCCAAAAGGGGTGCGCAAGCGAGCACTTAGGGACGTCTACGCGGTAGAGCCAGTCACCCCAAAATTCAATCTATGGTCATCATTCCCGATCACCTTCGATCATTGAGATCACCCAACTAGTACCGGCATGGCATTTTAGCCGCACTGGTCCTCGACCCAATCATCGACGGATTTCACCTAACACGAGTCCTAATGCACGGTGGTAGCAGCCTCAACCTGCTCTATCAGGATAAAGTGCGGGAGATGGGAATTAATCCCTCACGAATCAAACCCACAAAGACTACCTTTAAAGAAGTCATACCAAGCGTTGAGGCCCGCTGCACGGGTTCAATCACGCTGGAGGTGGTCTTCGGTTCTCCGGACAACTTCCGAAGCGAGGAGTTAATCTTCGATATTGTCCCCTTCCACAGTGGCTACCACGCACTGCTCGGACGAACCGCGTTCGCTAGATTCAACGCAATGCCACACTATGCTTATCTCAAGCTGAAGATGCCCGGTCCGCGAGGCGTCATAACAGTAAACAGAAACACAGAACGCTTCCTCCGGACAGAGGAGCACACCGCCACCCTAGCAGTAGAGATACAAAGCGGCCTTCTCAAGCGGCATCATAGTCTGGCTGCCGAGCCCCTGGACATCAGTAAGAGGGTCCGTACTACACTACAACAGGACAGCGCGGCTCGTCAAGAGCTCGATTAGCAATTCGGCCTCCGTCCCAATCCCGATGAGGTAGTGGCATTCATAGCACGCGTCCATAACTATGCACTCAAAATTCCATGGGCATCGATGGACGCACAAGCTATCCCGGGATCCACGGTTCGGCTAGACTGATCTCGGACACACATATAACTTTACTATCTCCTTTTCCCTTGTTTTAGGTTTCTCCTATGGGGGCCTCCTTCGACGGCCTGATTAACAATCCCGTCAAAGGACAAACACACCGGATTGACACGGAGCACAGGCGCACATGGGAAGCCCTAGAGGCTAACCGTGTTTCAGGACCCACGCGCAGTCCGCCTTCGGGTATGGCATGTTAAATAGCCAGTTCTTTATTGCATTATTTTGTACCAATGTGCTTGGACGCATTAACCCAACTATAATGGAAACAGTTCATGATCCAAGCTCAAGGGATCCAGATCTTATCTCTGTTCTCCCCATGTTTTCCTTTCTATTACTTATTTCCTTGCAACCATACACTCTAGTACGTTTCATATTTGCCAGGGGCTCCCCATCGCCCCACGATACGGCAACAAAGTCTGAACAATCCTTAAAGATAAGTTCGGCACCCCGAATTTAGAATTATATGCATTGGCTCTGAATCATGTCTTTGGTCAATAGTTGGGTTGCCCAGCTCCTGTGCTTGCTACCCATGTTCCCCTAAATCGGCTAGGGTAGTAAAGGGAGAACTACTACGATTGTGCCTTGGCCTTGACCAAATGAGCACCTCAGTAGAGAAAGCCAAAAACTGACTGTCATGATACGGCGAGAGCCGGTCAGCTGTTCGAGGGTCACAAATCATTGGAGATTTTTTCCGCATTATGCGAATTATCGGCCTTCCCGATCAGATGCCGACTGCACCCTGGTTCGAACCAGGGGCTGCACCTATGCTTTATTATAAAACTACTATGGCTAAGTGAGGGCGTTTAAGCCATACAGTCGGATTGCCTTGTTCGTTGTGCTAAACAACTCCTTCAAGGACCATACAATTCGATCAAGATTGTTTAGATTCCACCCCAAACACCTCCGTACTACCTACGTGAGGGCAGAAGCCGACGACTGGCCAACCCTCAGATTACATACAACACGGCCGCACATGATGAAAAAATTCAAAGAATAACAAAATTACATTACAAAACAGGCTTTGTTCTCATAATACAAGGCAGAGGCAACATGAATACATTTATTCAAATACAATGTCCTGCGAACATTGTGATGGCGCAAGGCGAGACCCTCCAGGACATCCGCAAAATACCATTCGGGTGTGCGGTGTTCCTTGCCCTCCGGTGGCCCTCTGGTCACCTCGACGGTGTCCATCTTCGCCCACCACATCTTGCAACGGGCGAAGGCCATGGGCGCACCTCCAATGCAGGCCGAGCGCTTGACGACGTCTAGCCGAGGACAGGCATTCACCATCCGCCTCACGAGTCCGAAGTAGCTGCTTGGCATATCTTCTGTTGGCCATAGCTGGATTATGAAATCCTTCATGGCTAGTTCGGCCACCCTATGCAGCTCCACAAGTTGTTTCAGCTGATCGGTGAAGGACACAAGATGCTTTGGCGCCGCATACTGTGACCAGAATAGCTTCTCCATAGACCCCCCTCCTTCAGCTCGATAAAACTCCGCGGCGTTTGATACACTGCGTGGTAAATCCGCAAAAGCTCCCGGGGAACTCCGAACCCGGGTTAGTAAAAGGTACTGCTTCTCCGCATACTTGCTTTGCATCTTAAATTCCTTACCCGCCGTGATCTTCTTAGCCTCCTGGATCTCCTGGAGGGCGTCCTGGGCCTCATTCCGTGCAGCCTTCACGCTCTGACGAGCCTTGGCAAGTTTGGTCCCCTGAATCGACGTGTCATGCTCCAAGGCTTCGCATTTCTTGACCGCATCCTGGAGCTCCTGCTGGACTTCTTTGACCCGGGCCTTGGACTTCTTACGGGCGGCTTGCTGCTGGACAACCTTCTCCTCGGCCTCGCCTAGTGCCTTCTTCAGGGCCTCGACCTCCGTCGCGGCTCCTGCACATATTACGACACAACGGTCAATATATAGCGCCTATCCTTTCTAAACACACAGCAAGTCATCACCCACCTTGCTTCTCCTGGAGCCGAACCTTAACCTCGCCGAGCTCGTTCTCGGTCCGCTCCAGCCTCTGCCTCTGCTCAGAGACTTCGGCAGCATGGGAGGTCGCGGCCAACAGCGACGCCTGCTTATTCATACATATTATGTTAGTCTTCTACATCAGAAGAATGATCCTCTGTCCGGTTCTTCTTGCCGAACACCGGACAGTGCCTCAGGGGCTACTGGCTACAAGGGGTTTTTCTCTTTCTTACCTCGAAAACTGTCAACAAGCTGCTGCATGCTTCATTCAGTCCACTCTTGGCGGACTAAATCTTCTTGATCACCACACCCATAAGGACACGGTGCTCGTCCACAATGGAGGCGCCTCTGGATGGACAAGGGCCACTGGTGGAAGCGGTGCGTCCCCCTCCTTCAAAGAGGGTTGCTCGCCCGACTCCAGAGCAATATGGGCCTCTGGAATCGTATTCGGCTGAGGGACGAACTTGATGCGGCCCTCTTCGCCTATCTCCATGGGGATCGGCTCCCCCATGTGTCCGGCAGTGGAGGTCTCGCCTTGTGGCGCCTCCCGGATTGCGTCCTGGGCTCCTCCCCGGCTCAGGGCGGTCCTCCGGGATAACACTTCGGTGTCGTACCTAGCCCCGGGGGAATAAGCAGGCAGTGGTGACATCCTCGCCATCTCCGACGGAGCCAACAAACCTCCAGATGAGGATTGCTGGATAAGGTCGCGGGCCGGACTACAATAGCACAATTAATTATGTCATAATACTGAAGAGAAAGGGCCGGATGTGTGCATGAGCGAGCCGTGTCACTTACGATGTGGCCTGGGGCTTAGTACGGGGGCGTCTCTACGGACTGCTATCAACGTCCCATGCGGTTTTGACCACTGGGACGCTCTTCCCCTTCTTGGGCGTTTCCGCGTATGGATGCGCCTAAGCCGCCCTCTTCTTCTTCCTCACCTCAGGGGGAGGGTTGTTTTCCTCCTCATCCTCCTCTTCCTTGCCATTGTCCTCAGGGACAGAGGAATGGGCTTCGTCGTCTTCGGACGTCACGCCCGAAGTGCCCTTGCGACGGGGGCCACTCTTGGCCCCCTTGGCCTTCTTCTTGGCCTTCTTCTCCGGTGCCTTATAAGGCACCAACACCGGCATCTTCGCTAGACGCGGGATGACCGGTTCTTCAGGCAGTGGAGCCGGACACTAGATCCGCTTCACCCTCTCCATCCAGTCCTGGAAATGCAATGATAAGCTCAGACATCATCCTTTAAACAATTAAGTTGGGGATACATCTAAAAATAGCATACCTCGCTGGCAAGGTGTTTACAATCGTGACCACGGTCTGAATCCGTGGTCGGTGGTTTCTCATTGTCCTTAAAGAGAAACTTCCATGCGCCTTCGTCAGTAGTCTCGAAGAGCCTCACTAGGGTATGATCCTTCTTCGAGTTGAACTCCCACAAAGGACGGCTTCGGCGATGGCACGGAAGGATCCGGTGAACCAGCATCACCTGGATCACAGCAACGAGCTTGACTTTCTTGGTTGACATGCTCTAAACGCGCGTCTGTAGCGCTATCACCTCGTCAGGGGAACCCCAGTCCGGACTCTTCTCGACCCAGGAGGTCAGTCGCATGGGAGCGCCAGAGTGGAATTCGGCAGTTGTGGCCCAGGTGGTGCCGCGAGGTTCTGTGATGTAGAACCACTGCTTCTGCCACTCCTTCACTGTGTCCACAAAAGTGCCTTTGGGCCAGGATACGTTGGACAGCTTTCTCACGATAGCTCCTCCGCACTCCGCGTGCTGGCCGTCCACCACCTTCGGCTTCAAGTTGAAGACTTTGAGCCATAGCCCGAAGTGGGGTTGGATGCAGAGGAAGGCCTCACACACGACGATAAACGCCGAGATGTTGAGGAAGGAGTTTGGGGATAGATCATGGAAATCTATCTCGTAATAATACATCAACCCGCAGACGAAAGGGTGGAGTGGGAACCCTATCCCACGGAAGAAATGCGGGAGGAACACTACCCTCTCGGTGGGCCTCGGCGTGGGGACAACTTATCCCTCGGTCGGCAGGCGGTGAGTGATCTCCTTCGCCAAGTATCCGGCCGCCCGAAGCTCCGTAATGTTCTCCTCCTTGACGGAGGAGACTATCCACTTGCCCTGACCTCCGGATCCGGACATTGTTGCTTGGGTGGAGAGTAGATAAGAACTTGGGCGCTGGAGATCGAGATTGGAAAGGCGGAGACAGAGAGAGGGCGTGAGAGAGGAAGAGGGAATCCTTATCCCCTTATAAAGGCCACGAATATTAAATGCCTCCTCACTCGCCTTAAGATTCGTCTATTCCCAAGGGATGTATAAACGGCACGGTTGGGTTACCCACGCCCGCATTGATGAGAATCCCGCAATAAGGGGACACGATATCTTCTTTGACAAGACATGCTAATGGCAACCACATCTTGGGACGTGGGGCGTCGAAACATGAAAGCGGTTTGGAATTGTGACCGGGAAGACATGATGCCATGTTGTAAAAAGCCGTCAGCAGATTAGACTCTCTGCGGTTATGTATGGTGTGTGTGTGTGTGTGTGACAGGTCTGGATACTACCATCGCATCCGAAGACCATCTTGAAGTTCGGATAGAAGGGAACCCGCCTTGCAATGCCGAAGACAATCTGTGCGTCGGACTCCTCGTCATTGAAGACAGTTTCAGGGTCTACTGAGGGAGTCCTGGCTAAGGGGTCCTCGGGTGTCTGGCCTATTATCTATGGGCCGGACTAGTGGGCTGTGAAGACTTGAAGATCGAAGACTGTACCTGTGTCCGGATTGGACTCTCCTTGGCGTGGAAGGCAAGCTTGGCAGCCGACTATGAAGATTCCTTCTTATGTAACCGACTCTATGTAAACCCTAGATCCCCCCCCCCCCCGGTGTCTGTATAAACCGGAGGGGTTAGTCCTGAAAGGATATACAGATTACCTTATCATACAGGCTAGGTTTTTAGGGTTTAGCCATTAAAATCTCGTGGTAGATCAACTCTTGTAACACTCATATTCATCAAGATCAATCAAGCAGGATGTAGGGTATTACCTCCATAGAGAGGGCCCGAACCTGGGTAAACATCGTGTCCCCCTTCTCCCGTTACCATCGATCCTAGACGCACAGTTTGGGACCCCTACACGAGATCTGCCAGTTTTGACACCGACACCCCCGTTCCCAGAATGCCGACAAGGTATGAGGATACCGACTATTGAATCTCGGGCAAGTAACATACTGATGACAAAGGGAATAACGTATGTTGTTATGCGGTTTGACTGATAAAGATCTTCGTAGAATATGTACGAGCCAATATGAGCATCTAGGTTCCGCTATTGGTAATTGACCGAAGATGTGTCTCGGTCATGTCTACATAGTTCTCGAACCCGTAGGGTCCGCACGCTTAACGTTCGATGATGATTTGTATTATGAGTTATGTGATTTGATGACCGAAGTTTGTTCGGAGTCCCGAATGAGATCACGGACATGACGAGGATTCTCAAAATGGTCGAGAGGTAAAGATCGATATATTGGAAGGTTATATTCGGGCACCGGAATGGTTCCGAAGTGATTCGGTTTTTTTTCGGAGCACCGGGAGGTTATCGGAACCCCCTGGGGAAGTATTGGGCCTTAATGGGCTTTAGTGGAAAGGAGAGAAGGTCCACAAGGGGTAGCAGCTCCCCCCTCATGGAAAGTCCGAATTCGACAAGGGAGGGGGAGGCGCCCCCCTCTTTCCTTCTCCCTCTCCTCCTCCTTCCCTCTCTCCCCCTCTTTGAAAAGGAAGGGGACTCCAACTAGGATTGGGAATCCTAGTAGGACTCCCGTATGGCGCACGCCCCCTCGCCCTCAACTGGATCAAGAGCTCGAGGGACGTCATCGTGCTAAACGTGTGCTAAACATGGAGGTGCCATACATTCGGTGGTTGGAACGGTTGGATCGTGAAGACGTTCGACTACATCAACCACGTTAACCTAATGCTTCCGCTTTCGGTCTACGAGGGTACGTGGACGCACTCTCCCCCTCTCATTGCTATTCATCTCCTAGATAGATCTTGCCTGAGCATAGGATTTTTTTAAAATTGCATGCTACGTTCCCCAACACAAACCCCCAAGAGTAACAAGATCTGCAAGGGATTAGTGGGGGAAATCAAATTTCTCTTGGTGGAAGTGTAGACTCGGGCCTTCTCGACCAATCCCTAGAAAATCAACAAGTTTGATTGGCTAGGGAGAGAGATCGGGCGAAAATGAGCTTTGGAGCAACAATGGAGCTTGGGGGAAAAGAGGTGAGTCAACTTGGAGAAGAAGACCTCCTTTTATAGTGGGGGAACCAATCCAACTATTACCCCCTCTACAACCTGCACAGAGCGGTACTACTGCTTAGTGCGGTGGTACTACCATGACGCCCAGCAGTACTGCCGCGGTGACTGAGAGTAGAAGCAAAAGAGGGAGAGCATGAGAGAGAATGAGGGTATGGGCAACACTAATAGCGGTGGTATCCGCGGTACTACCGCTCACGGGAGGTACTACCGCTGCTACTACCGCTACTACTGCCGCACATCCCGACACGAGAAAAGGCATCCTCGAATCCGGGCGGTAGGGGTGCCAAACCAGGACAGTACTACCACCGATGCACCCAAGCGGTACTACCGCTGTAGGACAGCGATACTGCCGCTTGAGGACCATGGGCGGTACTACCACGCTGGCAGCGGTACTACCGCTATGTCCTCACTATCTCCACTTCCATTGAAACGACAACCTCTAAGGAGAGGAAAGGAGCTGGGGGCGTGATGTCTACTACACAACCTTCTTCTTGTAGACGTTGTTGGGCCTCCAAGTGCAGAGGTTTGTAGGACAGTAGCAAATTCCCTCAAGTGGATGACCTAAGGTTTATCAATCCGTAGGAGGCGTAGGATGAAGATGGTCTCTCTCAAACAACCCTGCAACCAAATAACAAAGAGTCTCTTGTGTCCCCAACACACCCAATACAATGGTAAACTAGTTCGGCGAAGAGATGGTGATACAAGTGGTATATGGATGGTAGATATAGGTTTTTGTAATCTGAAAATATAAAAACAGCAAGGTAACTAATGGTAAAAGTGAGCGTAAATGGTATTGCAATGCATTGAAACAAGGCCTAGGGTTCATACTTTCACTAGTGCAGGTTCCCTCAACAATAATAACATAATTGGATCATATAACTATCCCTCAACATGCAACAAAGAGTCACTCCAAAGTCACTAATAGCAGAGAACAAACGAAGAGATTATGGTAGGGTACGAAACCACCTCAAAGTTATCCTTTCTGATCGATCTATTCAAGAGTCCGTAGTAAAATAACATGAAGCTATTATTTCCGTTCAATCTATCCTAGAGTTCGTACTAGAATAACACCTTAAGACACAAATCAACCAAAACCCTAATGTCACCTAGATACTCCAATGTCACCTCAAGTATCCGTGGGTATGATTATACGATATGCATCACACAATCTCAGATTCATCTATTCAAACCAACACAAAGTACTTCAAAGAGTGCCCCAAAGCTTCTACCAGAGAGTCAAGATGAAAACGTGTGCCAACCCCTATGCATAGATTCCCAAGATCACGGAGCCCGCAAGTTGATCACCAAAACATACATCAAGTGGATCAATAGAATACCCCATTGTCACCACCGGTATCCCACAAATACATACATCAAGTGTTCTCAAATCCTTAAAGAATCAATCCGATAAGATAAGTTCAAATGGAAAACTCAATCCATTACAAGAGAGTAGAGGGGGAGAAACATCATAAGATCCAACTATAATAGCAAAGCTCGCGATACATCAAGATCGTACCACCTCAAGAACACGATAGAGAGAGAGATTAAACACATAGCTACTGGTACATACCCTCAGCCCCGAGGGAGAAATACTCCTTCCTCATCATGGAGAGCACCGAGATGATGAAGATGTGCCGAAACGGGTCTAGATTGGTTTTAGGTGGCTACTGAGGCTTCTGGCGGCGAAACTCCCGATCTGTTCTCATCTTCGATAGTTTTAGGGTATATGGATACATATAGGCGGAAGAAATACATCAGGGGAGCCACGAGGGGCCCACAAGGGTGGAGGGCGCGCCCAGGGGGGGTGGGCGCGCCCCCCTACCTCGTGCTCTCCGCGTTGATCCCATGACGTGCACTCCAAGTCTCCTGTATTGCTTTCTTTCCAAAAATAACTTTTCCGAAGGTTTCATTCCGTTTGGACTCCGTTTGATATTCCTTTTCAGCGAAACACTGAAACAAGGGAAAAACAGAAACTGGCACTGGGCTCTAGGTTAATAGGTTAGTCCCAAAAATCATATAAAATAGCATATAAATGCATATAAAACATCCAAGGTTGATAATATAATAGCATGGAACAATCAAAAATTATAGATATGTTGGAGACATATCAGGGCGCATAGATGAAGTGTCCGTGTTGATTCCACCCTAGCCTTTCCAATACGGACCGCCTCTTGATAGTACGGTGTCTCCTACGACTCATCCACCAAAATCTAAACGAAGGAGACTACACCATCTTCACTTTACAACTCCGAGGGGAAAGAACTCATGCCAATGAATGAATCTCTGAAATACTCAAAGCACACGATTAGTCCGCAAAAACATTGTCATCAATCACCAAAACTACTTAGAGAGAGACATGCCCTAACAGTAATGCTTAAGGCTGCTGAGGTAGAAATCAAGAAGGAGCATCAAGTGTTGATGGTTAACAAGACCACTAGTTTCAAGAAAAAGGGCAAGGGAAAGAAACCGAACTTCAAGAAGAATGGCAAGCAAGTTGCTGCTCCCGTGAAGAAGCCCAAAGCTAGACCCAAGCCTGAAACTGAGTGCTTCTACTACAAAGGGAATGATCACTCGAAGCAGAACTGCCACAATACTTGGCGGATAAGAAGGATGGCAAAGTGAACAAAGGTATATTTGATATACATGTTATTGATGTGTACCTTACCAAGGCTCGTAGTTGCGCCTGGGTATTTGATACTGGTTCGGTTTCTCATATTTGTAACTCGAAACAGGAGCTGTGAAATAAACGAAGATTGGCTAAGGATGTGGTGACGGTGCGCGTCAGGAATGGATCCATGGTCGATGTGATCGTCGTTGGCACGCTACATCTACATCTACATTCGGGATTATTTTTAGACCTTAATAATTGTTATTTGGTGCCAACGTTGACAATGAACATCATATCTGGATCTTGTTTATTGCAAGACGGTTATTCATTTAAGTCAGAGAATAATGGTTGTTCTATTTATAAGAGTAATATCTTTTATGGTCATGCACCTTTGATGAATGGTTTATTCTTGTTGAATCTCGATCGTAGTGATACACATATTCATAATATTGATGCCAAAAGATGCAAAGTTGATAATGATAGTGCAAGATAGTTGTGGCACTGCCGTTTAGGTCATATTGGTGTAAAGCGCATGAAGAAACTCCACGCGGATGGACTTTTGGAATCACTTGATTATGAATCATTTGATACTTGCGAATCATGCCTCACGGGCAAGATGACTAAAACTCCATTCTCTGGAACAATGGAGCGAGCTAATAACTTAATGGAAATTGTACATACCGATGTATGAGATCCAATGAGTGTTGAGGCACGCGGTGGGTATCGTTATTTTTTGACCTCCATGGATGATTTGAGGAGGTATGGTTATATCTACTTGATGAAGCACAAGTCTAAAACATTTGAGAAGTTCAAAGAATTTTAGAGTGAAGTGGAAAATCATCATAACATGAAAATAAGTTTCTATGATCTGATCGCATAGGTGGATATTTGAGTTACGAGTTTGGCCTTCATTTAAAACAGTGTGGAATTGTTTCACAACTCACACCATCTGGAACACCACAGCGTAATGGTGTGTTTGAATGTTGTAACCGTACTTTATTAGATATGGTGTGTTCTATGATGTCTCTTCCCAATTTGCCTTTATCATTTTTGGGTTATGCACTAGAGACAGTCGCATTCACGTTAAATAGGGCACCATCTAAATCTGTTGAGACGACACCGTATGAACTATGGTTTGGCAAGAAACCTAAGCTATCATTTCTTAAAGTTTGGGGATGCGACACTTATGTCAAAAGGCATTAGCCTGATAAGCTCAAACCCAGATCGGAGAAGTGCGTCTTCATAGGGTATCCTAAGGAAACAATTGGGTACACCTTCTACCACGAATCTGAAGACAAGATCTTTATTACCAAGAATGGGTCCTTTCTAGAGAAGGGGTTTCTCTTGAAACAAGTGAGTGGGAGGAAAGTAGAACTCGATTAGGTAGTTATACCTTCTCTCGAATTGGAGAGTAGCACATCAGAGAAAATTGTTCCCGTGATGCCTACACCAACTAGAGAGGAAGCTAATGGTGATGACATGAAACTTCGGATCAAGTTACTACTGAACCTCGTAGGTCAACCAGGACACATTTTGTACCATAGTGGTATGGTAATCCTATCCTAGAAGTCATGTTATTAGATGATTGTGAACCTACAAACTATGAAGAAGCTATGATGAGTTGTTATTACACATTATATCACAATACTTATGCCTTTTCTCTCTTATTTAATAAGGTTTACATGAAGAGGGAGAATGCCGGCAACTGGAATTCTAGACTGGAAAAGGGGCAAATATTAGAGACTTATTCTGCACAGCTACAAAAGTCTTGAAACTTCATGGAAAATTAATTTGGAATATATAAAAAATATTGGGCGAAGAAAGCACCAGAGGGGGCCACATGCCATCCACAAGGGTGGGGGCGCGCCCCCTGCCTTGTGGGCCACCTGGGAGGCCCCTGATGCACATCTTCTGCTATATGATGTGTTTTGACCTGGAAAAAATCGAGAGGAAGCTTTCGGGATGAAGTGTCGCCGTCTTGAGGCGGAACTTGGGCAGAACTAATCTAGGGCTCCGGTGGAGCTGTTCTGCTGGGGAAACCTCTCTCCTGGAGGGGGAAATCGAAGCCATCGTCATCACCAATGATCCTCACATTGAGAGGGGGTCAATATCCACCAACATCTTCACCAGCACCATCTCGTCTCAAACCCTTGTTCATCTCTTGTATTCGATCTTTGTCTCAAAACCTCAGATTGGTACCTGTGGGTTGCTAGTAGTGTTGATTACTCCATGTAGTTGATGATAGTTGGTTTATTCGGTGGAAGATCATATGTTCAGATCCTTAATGATAATTAATACTCCTCTAATTATGAACATGAATATGCTTTGTGAGTAGTTATGTTTGTTCCTGGGGACATGGAAGAAGTCTTGTTATAAGTAATCATGTGAATTTTGATGAGATGTATGTTGTCTTTCCTCTAGTGGTGTTATGTGAACGTCGACTACATGACACTTCACCATGATTTGGGCCTAGGGAAGGCATTAGAATGTAATAAGTAGATGGGTTGCTAGAGTGACAGAAGTTTAAACCCTAGTTTATGTGTTGCTTCATAAGGGGCTGATTTGGATCCATATGTTTCATGCTATTGTTAGATTTATCTTTATTCTTCTTTCATAGTTGTGGATGCTTGTGAGAGGGGTTAATCATAAGTGTGAGGCTTGTCCAAGGAAGGACATCACCCAAGCACCGGTTCACCCACATATCAAATTATCAAGGTAACGAACGTGAATCATATGAGCATGATGAAAACTGACTTGACAACAATTCCCATGTGTCCTCGGGAGCGCTTTGCTTTATATAAGAGTTCGTCTAGGCTTGACCTTTGCTAAAAAAAGCATTGGGCCACCTTGCTGCACTTTATTTAATTTTGTTACTTGTTACCCATTATGAATTATCTTACTACACAAGTATCTATTACCGATAATTTTAGTGCTTGCAGAGAATATCTTGCTGAAAACCGCTTGTCATTTCCTTCTGCTCCTTGTTGGGTTCGACACTCTTACTTATCAAAAAGACTATGATAGATCCCCTATACTTGTGGGTCATCAAGACTCTTTTCTGGCGCCGTTGCTGGGGAGTGAGGCACCTTTGGCAACTGGAATTTGGTAAGCAAACATTTATATAGCATGCTGAAATTTACTGTCGCTTGTTACTAAGGAAAGTAATCCTTTGAGGGGCTTGTTCAGGGTATCTTCACCTCGACCAGAAGAGCAAAGAGTTGCTCCTCAACCTATGCACCTACTGAAAATATTTATTACGAAATTCCTTCGGGTATGTTAGAGAAACTGCTAGCTAATCGTTATGCAGGAGATGTGACATTACATCCTGATATGCACCTAATCTATGTGGATGAAGTTTGTGGATTATTTAAGCTTGCAGGTTTTCCCGAGGATGTTTTCAAGAAGAAGGTCTTCCCTTTATTTTTGAAGGGAAAGGCATTGATATGGTATATGCGATGTGATGATATTGGATCATGGAACTACAACCGATTGAAATTGGAATTTCATCAGAACTTTTATCCTATGCATCTAGTTCATCGTGATCAGAATTATATATATAATTTTCGCCTCATGAAGGAGAAAGTATTGCTCAAGATTGGGGGAGGCTTAAGTCAATGTTATATTCATACCACAATCATGAGCTCTCAAGAGAAATTATTATTCAAAAAAAATTATACTCAGCTTTCTCGTAATGATCAATCCATGCTCGATACTTCTTGTACTTGTTCTTTTATGAAGAAGGATATTGAATTCAAATGGGATTTATTGGAAAGAATTAAACGCAACTTTGAAGATTGGGAACTCGACGAAGGTAAGGAGTCAGGTATACACATTAAGTTTGATTGTGTTAAATCTTCATGGATACCGATGCTTTTCGTGATTTTACCACTAAATATGGACTTGACTCTGAGATAGTAGCTTGTTTCTGTGAATCCTTTGCTACTCATGTTGATCTACCTAAGGAGAAGCTGTTTAAATATCATCCTCCCATCGAAGTGAAAGTAGTAGAACCTATTAAAGTTCAAGAATAAACTATTACTTATAATATTGACCCTATTGTTCCTACTACTTATATTGAGAAACCACCTTTCCCTGTTAGAATTAAGGAACATGATAAAGCTTCAACCGTGGTTCGTAAGAGTTATACTAGAACACCTACACCTCCTGAACAAATTAAAGTTGAACCTATTATTTCTATGGTTAAAGATCTCTTGGTTGATAATATTGATGGGCATGTTATTTATTTCTGTGATGAAGCTGCCAGGATTGCTAAACCTGATATTAAAGATAGACATAGACCTGTTGTTGGCATTCCCGTTGTTTCTATTAAAATAGGAGATGAATTTTATCATGGATAATGTGATGTGGGTGCTAGTGTGAGTCCAATTCCTTTTACTCTATACAAATAAATTATGAATGATATTGCACCTGCTGAGATAAAAGATATTGATGTTACTATTCAGCTTGCCAATAGAGATACTATATCACCAATTGGGATTGTTAGAGATGTTGAAGTCTTGTGTGGGAAAATAAAATATCCTACCGATTTTCATGTTCTTGCTTCCCCACAAGATGATTTTTGTCCCATTATATTTGGTAGACCTTTCTTGAACACTGTTAATGCTAAGATAGACTGTGAGAAAGATATTGTTACTATTGGTCTAGGGGATATGTCTCATGATTTTAGTTTCTCTAAATTTCGTAGACAACCCCATGATAAAGAATTTCCTAGTAAGGACGAAATTATTGGTCTTGCTTGTATTTCCGTGCCTCCTACTAATACTTTAGAACAATATTTGATAGACCATGAAAATGATATGTTTATGAATGAAAGGAAGGAATTAGATGAAATATTCTTTAACCAAGGGCCTGTCTTGAAACACAATTTGCCTCTTGAAATCCTTGGTGATCCTCCTCCACCCAAGGGTGATCCCGTGTTTGAACTTAAACAATTACCTTATACTTTGAAATATGCTTATCTCGATGAAAAGAAGATATATCCTGTTATTATTAGTTCTAACCTTTCAGAGGATGACGAAAAGAAATTATTGAGAACTCTGAAGAAGCACCGTGTAGCTATTGGATATACTCTTGATGCTCTTAAGGCCATTAGTCCCACTCTATGTCAGCACAAAATTAATAAGGAGCCTAATGCTAAACTAGTTGTTCATCATCAACAATGGTTAAATCCTAAGATGAAAGAAGTGGTAAGAAGTTGTAACGACCCGACACCGACGCTCCATATGTCTTCCATGTATTCCGAATTTCGCCATGTGTTTTATTTGCTTGCTCTATTTTATTTGTGTCTCGCATCATGTCATCATGCCATCATGTCATTTAATTTTAAAAACTCAACTAAATAAATTGTGTTGCTCTTCAATCCATTTAAATCGAGGGAATTCACATGGTGATTTCTGTTTATAACATATCCTCCCCATATTTTGAGCTACAATAAATATTCCATTCGTATGGAATGAACCCAAACAAACTTGCATTTTTAATCTCTCTCATTTTCAAATATTCTAAGTACTTGATCTACTCCAAATACTTCAATTCCAATTGTGGCACTTTTAAATATGTCAAAGTAGCTCCATGCTAGTTTTCAACTCAACTTGTATTTATTTGGCCCTCCAAATAAATATTTCGCTTCTATCTCTTTTCTGTAAATAGAAAAAGGAAAATCATTTTTTCTTCTTTTCTTTTAATCCAGCCTGCTAGGCCTCCTAGCCTTTTCCCCCTCCACCAAGATGTCCCTAAGCCCAGCCGCTAGCCTCGCTCAGCCGCCCTTCCTAACCCTAGCCTCCCTGCGCTCGATCCCCATTTCTCCCAGCAATCCCTCCTCATTCCCTCGCGCCACTACAGACAACGCACACATCTCCAGGGAGAGGAGCTCCCCCGCCCTCAAGCCCCACGTCCACACAGCTCCATCCCCACAGCCCCTCCTCATGCAATCTCGAGCGCCCTAGCGTCGCTCCTCTTGATCCGCCCCGGATCCTTGTTGTTGCCCTCCTTCGGCAACCGAGCCCCGCCGGCGACCTTCATCCTACCATGCAACGCCGCACCCTTGTCCCGTTCCCCCTCTGCCTCCTCCTTGTTGCCTTGCAGCCTTGCACCAGAGCGCCGCCCACCTGCGTGCCTCGGCCTTCTTCGCCTGGTCGCCTCTCCCGCTCGAGGGCCTCTGCGCCTAGGACCAGCGGTTGAGCGCCATCCATCTCTTCTTTTTCTTCTCTGTCTCAAGCTCTCTGTCTCTGTTCGTCAGGGACGAACCAGCGACCCGTCGACTTATGCAGCTGTTGCTTCGCTGCCAATTCCCGCTCCTCTTGCCTCAGCCTCGAGCGCGAGGAACGAGTGCCTCCAGCCCTCCTCCATCATCGGAGCGCCCCTGTCACCGCGCCAAGTCCCTCCATGAACACAACCACGCGCCCATGCCTTCGTCCTCGTTTATTCGAGCTCCATCGTGACCTCAAGGTCATGGACGCCCTGCCTCCATGTCCACTATGTGCTTCATCGCCCACGGCCAAGCACCTCAAGACCAAGGCCCTTTTCCCATTGATGTGAACGACTACACGAGCATGACCCGGATTCAAAATGCAAGACGCTGCCTCCGTTGCACACTCCCCGAGCAGGAGCACTTTGGATTCGCCTAGTCTGACTACAATGTGACGCCCAAGTCCGGATATCGCCAAGTACCCCGACTACCGTTGTCGTGCTCGATTACCTTCCACGAAGGTTGCAAGTACCACTACTGTTGCCGTGTATCACTACCGCCGAAGTTGATCCGTTCCAAAGATGCACCCTTGGAAGGTATAACCGCCGGAATGATCGCACGTGTACGAATGCATGTGTGTTGTATGAGATGATCGTGTTTGCACCGTGTTCGAGTTTTCATTGCACGTTCCTCCTTGTTTGCCATGCCGTTGACTAGTGGGAAACTTGTAACCGGGATCACCCCACCATATTTTTGCATGTTTCATACATCCACACTTTCTTTTGCACTGACATCTCGATGAGTTGTCGGATCATCAAAATGTTGTCGTGGCACCATTTCCATTATCGTCGTCGTGGCACCCTTTCTTTCCACCACGGTGAAAAATTCGTCATAACATGCTCATGTCAACATTTTCATAAAATTGCATCAACTTGTACATGTCATTCACACCATCATAACAACATTTAAAATGGTTGAAATTGTTGTTTGATGTTTCCGGCCTCATTTAAATTGCCTAGATATGTAGTTTTGTTATGCTTCACCTCTTGCCATGATAACCAACATTTAGCCTTGTCTTGCACATGAATGAGAGCGAACTAAATAAATGAATGTGGTGATTCGTCAATATGGAACTCGTTGCATATTGAGCTCCACTTAATTTGTAGTATTGTTTGTTGGACTTTGCCATGCCATGCCTCATTAAACCGGACATGCATCATATTTGATTGTGCATCATGCCATGTTTATGCTTGGTTTTTTACCATGTCATATGCTTCTTTCCGGTTGTTCTTCTTCTCGATAGTTCTGGTCACTTGCGGTTGTGAGGATACGTTCGACTACATTGGGTCATCTACTTCATGGATTGAGTCTTCTTCCTAGCGGCATTTCTGGCAAGATGATCGTTACCCTGGATACCACTACTATCTTTGCTTTGCTAGTTGTCTCGATGCTATCGCTATGTCGTGCTACCTACCACTTGTTTATCAAGCCTCCCAAATTGCCATGATAAGCCTCTAACCTTTTCCACCATCCCAGCAAACCATCTTTTTAGAAACTTGACGGTAGGGTGAAAACCCCTACTATTTTTTCATATATCTATTAAATGGGGTGTTTACATAGACATGTCAGCCTGTCATGGTACAAGGTGCACCTTTGCACCTAGTGTGCAGCCAGGATGCTTTTAAACAGTGTAAGGTTTGGCTATACAATAGAGTTACAAAAAGTGACAAAGGCAGCTCTATGTGCTGCTTTTACCCTATGTTGGAGAAGTTCAAGGTCCTCTTTAAAGCATGTCAGCCAGGCCCCCACACTAGGATCCACCCCTCTGAAATGTTTATTATTTTGCTCTTTCCAAAAGCTCCAAGCCGAGGTTAGGAATGTTTCAGAGAAGAAAGGGTTCGGCCAATAGTCTCTTGCAGTTTGTAGAAGATCGAGGCGGCTGTCAGAGGGTGCCAAAACGATGTGGAGTTTAGCCTAGCAACTTTGACTAAAGGGGCAAGTGAAGATCATATGGTCAACGGGTCTCCTCGACGTGTTGGCCATAGAGGATGCAATCAAAGTTATCACCAATGTTATAATGCCTCCTTTTGAGCATATTGCGCGTGTTGAGTCTGTCAAGGAAGAGTAGCCAGCCGAACACTTTGATTTTCATAGTACACCACGATTTCCACAGATGTGTGAATGCAGGGTGCGCCTCCCCGTCCTTGAAGTAGTTGTTGTAATAGTCCTTTGGCTTGTAATACGCCGATCCCCAAGAGTAATGACATACATCGTGCAATGAGGTTGACGGGGATATCCAATGTGGAGGGGAATGCACATCCTGGATTTCTTCAAGCGCTTGTGGCGAGACTGGTAGGTGAAAGGTTTCGTGCAGATTCGTACTGGTCATTGCCTCGGCCACAGAAAGGTCCTCATGAATGGCACAGGAAAATGCTCGAGGGTGGGATGATTGGAGGATTTCCTCTTTCCAGAGGTCTTTCCAAAAGAGCGTGTTTTACCGTCAACCACCTAAACGCACGTGATTCCATGGAAAACGGGGGTGAGTTTTAAGATGTCTTTCCACCAAAACGAGCCGACTGTGTCCACCGCATGAGGTATTTTGTCCATGTAATGATTGTCCCAAATGAGATTCACCCAAGGAATATCCTGTTTGTTGAAGAATTTGTGCATGTTTAGCAATAGGGCCTCATTATGAATCTTTAAGTTGATCACTCCTAGTCCCCCCTTTTTCTTTGGTCTGCAGACCAAATCCCGTCCGGCCAAAGAGTTGCATTTGTCTCCTTGCTCCGTATTCTTAGTCCAAAGGCATCTACGTCTGATTTTGTCAAGGATCTCAATAAGTTTGGGTGGAAACTTAAGCGTGCACATGGCGAACATAAGGAGCGACGTGGCAGATGCATTAAGCCAAGAGAGTTTGCCTCCATATGACATCATCACAATTGTGGACATGAGTTGTCTCTCTAATCTGCAAACCAGAGGCATGAGCTCTTGAACCAAGGGTTTTGTCATGCCTAGCGGGAGGCTGAGGTAGGTGAAGGGCATTGTTCCAATTGCACATCCAAAAACTCTGGCCAGATTGTCCGTAGCTTCCAAGTCTAGGTTGATAGGTATTAGAGTGGATTTGTGGAAGTTGATCTTGAGCCCAATAGAGGAGGCATAAACAGAAAGGATTTGCTTGATCAATGTGGCTTGCTGAATGCATGCGGGAAGGACTATGAGTGTGTCATCCACATATTGCAGGACAGGGTAATCAGTTTGTCCTGTACAAGGGAAGGGGAGGTGGATTTTGACTTGTCTGAACACCTCATTAACTACAGCCTGGAGTAACTCAGCCGCGAGGACAAAGATGAGGGGGGGGAGTGGGTTGCCTTGCCGAGCCCCACACATACAGAGGAATTGACGGCCCGGCACTCCATTCACAAGAACTGAAGATCGAACAGAAGAAAAAAGGCAGTTGATCCATGCGATCCAACGATCGTTAAACCCCATATGCCAGATTATAGTGATCATGGGCTCGTGTGCAATGGTATCAAATGCTTTAGTGAAGTCTAGTTTAAGCAGAACAATCTCCCTGCCTGAAGTATTACATTGATGAATATATTGGTACGCCCATGCCAGACAATCTTGTATGGTCCGCCCTTTGAGAAATCCGTACTGATTACGGTGAACCAGTTGAAGGATAACACGTTGGAGACGGTTAGCTAGTAACTTCGTGATCAACTTCAGGCAGCAATTAAGAAGAGTAATCGGTCTGTAATCATTGACTGACTCAGGCGAGTTAACCTTGGGGATTAGTGTAATGAAGCCATCGTTGACGCTAGTGATATCGAGAGTGCCTTCATAGAATTGTGAGCAAAGCGCATAGAAGTCATATTTGATAATGGGCCAGCAAGCTTTAAGAAAAGCTCCACTAAATCCATCAGGTCCGGGGGCGTGATCTGGAGGCATTTTTTTACAATGCCATCAATTTCATCCTCGATGAACGGTTCAGTAAGATGATCGAGATTACACGCACGTGGAATGATCGCCGGCAAGTCAAATTTCATATCACATGAGGCTGTAGTACCTAACCTAGTTTTATAGGTGGAGTGAAGGAGGGCTTCTTTTCCAGGGTGATCCTCTATCAAACTACCATCTTCAGTTTTGAACGAAGCAATTTTATTCTTACGAAACCTTTCAGTGTCAATGGCCTGGAAAAATTTGGTATTCTCATTGCCAAACATGATCCAACGGATGGTGCAACATTTTTTCCAATACAACTTCTGATATTTGAGGAACTTGAGAAGATGAGCTTCGAGGATGTTTCTGAAGTTAGGTTCAGGTATTGTGAGGCATCTCTTGTTTTCTAACTCATCTAAATCAGCCAGGACCTTATTGCAGTTGCTGATCGCAATGGATAGTTTTGAAATGTGTTTACTCCAAATTTTTAGTGCATGTCTGAGAGCCTTAAACTTGTGGGCTAGTGTGGAAGCAACATTTTTGTTATAAACTGGCTTATCTCAAACTTCTTGAGCAACATCCATGAACCCAGGGTGCAAAATCCAGTAAGATTCAAAGCGAAAGAGTTTACTATGATGGATTTTAGTTTCAATAGTTACCACGCAAGGAATATGGTTAGAGACAGGTTTGCCAAGTGGTTTAACCAGGGTTTTGGGGTACGTATTGGTCCAGTGGAGGGAGGTAAGAAACCAATCAATTTGTTCGAGCAGAGGGTCAAGTTGCATATTGCTCCACGTATATGTTCTGCCTTGAACCGGGCCTATGTTACTGTTTTTCTCAGCCTCTCTTATAGCGTTGATAGTTGCAGGTGCAGTTGTAGGTTGTTCCATGTTGGGACATTGATATCGTGGGATATCACAATATCTCTTATTTAATTAATGCATCTATATACTTGGTAAAGGGTGGAAGGCTTGGCCTTTTGCGTGGTGTTTTGTTCCACTTTTGCCACCCTAGTTTCTGTCATACCGGTGTTATGTTCTTTGATTTTGCGTTCCTAACATGGTCGGGGTTTATGGGCACCCCTTGACAGTTCGCTTTGAATAAAACTCCTACAGCAAGACCCAACATTGGTTTTACCATTTACCCAACATAATAACTAAACATGATAATAAACTTGATGAATAGGGAGTTAGCGCTACCCGAGGTTCATTATTCAACATAATACAGGGGGCCAGTGCTGTTGGTGCTGGTCCCAATCGGGCAACCTGCGGGGCCACCACGGGGAAAGTCAAGGTCTAGTTTCACTCGTAGTTTCACCCATCCGATCATGGCTTGAGATGAGATATGTGCGGCTACTATCAGGGTGTCGGCACGTCGAGAGGTCTTGCTGGACTTGTTTACCACTGTCGAAATGTCTTGTGCACCGGGATTCCGAGTTTGATCGGGTTGTCCCGCGATGGAGGATTTTCTCCGCGGACCGTGATCTTTTCATGGGCTATGTTGGGACACCCCTGCAGGGTTTAAACTTTCGAGAGCCGTGTCCACGGTAATGTGGCAGATGAGAATTTTTAATATCCGGTTCTAGAGAACTTGACACCAGATCCGAATTAAAATACACCAACCGCATATGTAACGGTGACTATCTCTTTTCGAGTGAGTCGAGAATAGAACACGGTGGGGTTATGTTTGAATGTAAGTAGTTCAGGATCACTTCTTGATCATTACTAGTTTGCAACCGTTTGCATAGTTTCTCATCCTATTCTTGTACTCGTAAGTTAGCCACCATACAATGCTTAGTGCTGCTGAAACCTTACCACTTATCCCTTCCATACGCATTAAGCTTTGCTAGTCTTGATACCCATGGTAATGGGATTGCTGAGTCCTCGTGGCTCACAGTTTACTACAACAACAGTTGCAGGTACATGTACAATAATAATCTGAGGTCAGAGCGATGCTTGTTTGCTTTTGGAGTTCTGCTTCTTCTTTGATCAAGGGATAGGTTCCGGGTCGGGATCCTCGGATTAGCAGGGTGGATATCGTTCTTCTTATTTATTTGTTTTCATCTGTTGCCAGATCCTGCTCTTCTGTATGATGATTGCTATGTATTGATGAACTATTGTATTCATGTTGTAGCTTGTGGCGAGTGTAAGCCTTTATCTTGCATCCTTATCTATTCAGTACATGGTATTGTTGTAATGATATCCACCTTGTTATGCGCTCCAAATGTGGTTGTGCCGCAATCATGAGTTCATCACATGATTGGGATAGAATCACATCTTGGGCGGTACAAGTTGGTATCAGAGCCTTACCGACCTTAGGAGCCGCCTTGATTGATCGAACCGTTGACGTTGTTGAGTCTAAAAAAACTATTTTGAGTCTAGCTATATATCGGAGAGTAGGAATACTTTTCTCTCATTATCCCCTTGGTCACTCTGGTGAGGACTCATGACGTAGGTGTTTTCTCCACTCTTCTATCCTTTTCACTTAATTTTTTTAGGATCACGCGAGTATTGTGGAATCGGTCTGATATCATTGTGACGGGAATTTTGTATTGGTGCCTCTTGTCATTTAGGGGTTGTTGCGGTGTCCCGAGGAGTTGAGCTCCAAGGTGTTTTTGTCACAGTGCTTATCGTTTTAGTTCCAGAATACCAAAGGTTGCCGACATCGAAAATGCTTCTATACTCTTTATGGTGAGAGTAGGTTGGCACCACCCAGTACTGGGGAGAGCGATCAAATGTATTGCCACAACTAGTATATCAGATGTTTTCGAAGGTCTGAGGTACACGATTTCTGAGGTTTTCTTGGTTATGTGTTGACGGATGGATATAGTTGGAGTGTATGATTTGTTAGTTCTGTGAGATATTTGTGCCTCCATGTATGCCCAACACCAGATTGCATAACTAGAGAATTTCAGGAGTTCATAGGTGGGAATTCAAGTAGTTACCTAGGATATCTTTCCGACAGATGCATGATATGAGACTGGGGTTTGACGTCTAGTGGTCTGCCCGTCCACGGTCGTTTTACAGTGGTCTGGTTGTGTCTTAAAGAGTCCTTGGCTATGCTGACTCGGGGACGCTTCGTATCTCATGTGCACTGCCTTGCACATGATGGTGTTGTACGATCGAGCCCGTGCGGGCCCCACAACAAAAATTTCGGATGAAATTGCAATCATGTATTTGTTTCCTGCTTGTTCTAAAAGCCCAATCCTTTTTTGTTTTGTGTTGTGGTATTCGAGTTGGTTCAAAGTCAAATGTGGATTCCATACTTTCTCCTAAGCGGTGTTCTCATATTTCTATGTGAATACTAATCCTTCTTGATCATCGAGATTTTCGTGTCAATCCTTTTCAATTGGTGCACTTCTCTTCAAGATCATTCCATACGGGTGCCATTGAGAAGCCTGGGGATTGTCTGTTTCATCCGTTCCCAAGTTGCCTTTGTTTTCCCACCATCCCACCCTTTTCTTCAAGGACTTGGATTTCTTAATCCAGTATCCATGTTATTGATGCGAAGTCTCTTCATTTTTTCCTTCTATGTTCTTAGCCGGTGATTTCTCATGGAGATGTTCAGGAGCTTCAAGTTAATCATTCTTTCATTCTCATTTCTTTTCTCTGGTGGATTAAATTCAAGCTTCGATGTTGCTCATATCTCTTCCTCTTGTTTCACATGTTTTCCCATGTCGGAATTTCTTATCCAAGTCTCTCTTATTTATTCACCTCTCTCTCTATTCATATCCGGAGTGCTCAAGATATCTCTGAAGGTTAGTGTTTCCACTCTGCATCAATTCAAGTTATTTCGAGGTTGTTATCTCATTCAAGCCATTTAATTCAATGGGTGCAATCTCTCTTCAAAATTGTTCAAGGTGGTTCTTTTCAGTGGGCCCTAACACACAGGTCTTTCCAGGATCTTACCTGACTCTTCTAATTTTTTCTGGAGTTATTCTCAAATTCTTCTCAAAAGTATGATGTATGAATGGATTCCATCATTCATATGCCTTCTCCAAGATCGCTTCCAAATTCTTTTCATCTTTGGTTCAAACTTTCTATTCTTCATTCTGGAATGCCTCATTATTTCATGGTGGTGTTTCTCATCGTCATTCTCGGATTTTGAAGACAGAAGAAGAGTTTCTCTTAAATCTTATCTGTTCTCTCAAAGATTCATGGTTCTAGCTTCATGCCATCCTCCCAATTGTTCCTGATCATGAGAAATTGTTTTCATAGCCATCCGAAGCATTTCAGGAGTTGCTTTCCTTTCTCGATCATCCGAAGGCCATCATTTCAGAGGATTTCTTCATTCTAAGTTGTCAGCTTCGTTCTCCAATTATTCTAAATTGATGCCTCTTCGTTCGTCTCCGTATTCTTCCGGTGTTTTGTTCAAGTATTCGTTAGTTATATCATGATCTCTTCATTCTCTTCCATCTTAATAACCTCAAGTATATTCATTGTTTCCTAATTCTTACCGGTGATTCATTCTCTTTATTCATCCTTTTTCAATTCTTATGATGGTTCGTTCAAGATTCCTCCTCCATTATCGTAATAATTTATTCATTGTTTCAGTCCTACCGTTGCTTTGTTGAAGACTTTCTCAAATTTCCGCTATATTAATCGTTTTAATGAGAATAAGTAGGATGCTAAATCCGTTGCTTGTCATCAATTTTGATTGGTGAAGGATATGCATAACATAATTCTTATTCCTGTTTCATCCAAGTGAATAATTCTTTCTTCCGCAGTTTGTTCATGATATCAATTCTTGGCTCCAAGTTGTTCATCTTTCTTTTCCGGAGTTCAAAGTTTTCTCATTATATCATTACAAAGCTCCATCTAGATCATTGCAAGGCTTCAATCTCATTCTTTCCAACCTTTATTACTTTTCTAGCATCCTTTCATTTCTGGAGTTCTTAATGAAGTTTCTCAAGGTGGTTCATCCAAGATTTCTTCCATTCTCGAAGTGTTCATCAAGATTTTTGTTGGAGGAGCTCAAGTATTCTTCTTCATGCATTTCGAAGTGCAATTTTGCTACCTTATCTTAAGGTGGTATTATGTCATTTCTTGACAATTTCCCTTCGTGTTTCATGGTCACATGTTGTCAAGAATGAGGTATTTTAAATCCATCAATCTCTTTGTTGGAGTTATCTTGGTAAAGATTTCACCTGAAACCTTTTCGAAGGAATGTGGCTATTTGTGGTGTTTGTCCATGATACAAATTATCTCTTTATCATCTTGGTGGAACAAGCTTTCATCTCTTTGCTAATCTCAAGCAAGCAATTGTTCCGGTTAGTGGCATAATTTCACTGCTAGTTTTGAGATGTTTTCATAAGCCCACGAGGAGTATATCATTTGATTTTTGATTCTTCAACAACTCTGTTCAATCCTTGTTTTTAAGGATGCTCTCTAAAATTCATTTGAGGTAGAACATGTTGTTTTCTTCTTCATTCCATTCTTTCATTTCTTCCAGAGGCATTGTGATGTTGCTCTCTTCGACCCATCATCTTGTTTTGTCAAGATCATGTTCTTTTATTCCTTATCCATTTAACCAGAGTGTTGTGGCTATCATTCCTCTTTTAACTAGAGTCTCATCCAAGTGCTTTTATTTTGCCATGTTCATGTTCTAATCCTTCCTTTTTCAACCGGGGTGTTGTCGTAATTGTTCTTTATCGTTCCTTCTACATCTCATTTCAAACGGAGTGCTTGCATGTCCTTCTTGTCCATTTTAACCCTTTTCTTATGTCTTTCAACCTACAAGGTTCTTGTAATGTTCCTTGTTCCTCTTGCTGAACGGAGTGTTTTAAATTTTGTTCACCTATCACGTGTCATTTCTTCAAGCTTTGTGACCTCTCAAGGTTCTTTGGTTTCACTCGTTTGGCAAGAAGTAACTTTATATTACCTCTTCTCTTCCTCTTCCATTTGTCATCCCTACATCTCGAGGCAAGATCTCTTGTAAGTGGAGGACAGTTGTAACGACCCGAGACAGACGCTCTAGATGACTTCCATGTATTCCGAGTTTCGCCGTGTGTTTTATTTGCTTGCTCTATTTTATTTGTGTCTCGCATTATGTCATAATGCCATCATGTCATTTAATTTTAAAAACTCAACTAAATAAATTGTGTCGATCTTCGATCCATTTAAATCGAGGGAATTCACATGGTAATTTCTCTTTATAACATATCCTCTCAATATTTTAGGGAGCTACAATAAATATTCCATTCGTATGGAATCAACCCCAAAAAACTTGCATTTTTAATCACTTTCATTTTCAAATATTCTAAGTCCTTGATATTCTCCAAATACTTCAATTCCAGTTGTGGCACTTTTAAATATGTCAAAGTAGCTCAATACCAGTTTTCAACTCAACTTGTATTTATTTGTCCCTCCAAATAAATATTTCGCTTCTATCTCTTTTCTGTAAATAAAAAAGGAAAATCAATTTTTCCTTCTTTTCTTTTAATCCATCCTGCTAGGCCTCCTAGACTTTTTCCCCTCCATTGAGATGGCCCTAGGCCCAGCCACTGGCCTCGCTCAGCCGCCCTTCCTAACCCTAGCCTCCCAGCGCTCGGTCCCCATTTCTCACATCAATCCCTCCTCCTCATTCCCTCGCGCCACCACACACAACGCACACATCGCCAGGGAGAGGAGCTCCCCCGTGCTCAAGCCCCACGCATGCACAACTCCATCCACACAGCCCTTCCTCGCTCGATCTCGAGCGCGCTTGCGTTGCTCCACTTGATCCGCCCCGGATCCTCGCTGCTGCCCTCCTCCGGCGACTGGACCCCGCCAGCGACCTTCATCCTACCGCACGGCGTCGCGCCCTCGTCCCATTCCCCCTCTCCTTCCTCCTCATTGCCTTGGAGTCTTGTGCCAGAGCGCCGCCCCCTGCGCGCCTCGGCCTTCTTCACCTGGTCGCCTCTCCTGATCGAGGGCATCTGCGCCATCTTCGTCGGACCAAAGGTTGAGTGCCGCCCGTCTCTTCTTTTCCCTCTCTATTTTTCTTCTCTGTCTCAAGCTCTCTGTCTCTATTCGTTAGGGACAAACCAGCGACCCGCCGACTTATGTAGCTGCTGCTTCGCCACCAAGTCACATTCGTCCTGCCTCAGCCTCGAGCGTGAGGAACGAGTGCCTCCAGCCCTCCTCCGTTGTCGGAGTGACCCTGCCACCGCTCCAAGTACTGCCATGAATGCAGCTGCGCGCCCCTGCCTTCGTCGCCGTTGACCCGAGCTCCACCGTGACCTCAAGGCCATGGACGCCATGCCTCCATGTCCACTATGTGCTCCGTCGCCCACGGCCAAGCACCTCAAGACCAAGGCCCTTTTCCCATTGATGCGAACGGTTAGACGAGCATGACCCGGATTCAAAACGCAAGACGCTGCCTCCGTTGCACCCTCCCCGAGCAAGAGAACTTTGGATTCGCCATGTCTGACTACAACGTGACGCCCAAGTCCGGATACCGCCAAGTACCCCGACTACCATTGTCGTGATCGACTACCTTCGCCGAAGATTGCAAGTACCACCACCGTCGCCGCGTATCACTACCGCCAAACTTGATCGGTTCCAAAGATGCACCCTTGGAAGGTATAACCGCCGGAATGACCGCCTGTGTACGAATGCATGTGTGTTGTATGAGATGCTCGTGTTTGCACCGTGTTCGAGTTGTCATTGCACATTCCTCCTTATTTTCCATGCAGTTGACCCATGGGAACCCTGTAACCGGGATCACCCCACCATCTTTCGCATGTTTTGTACATCCACACTTTCTTTTGCACCGACATCTCGACGAGTTGTCGCATCATCGAAATTTGTTGTGGCACCATTTACGTTGTTGTCGTCGTGGCACCCTTTCTTTCCACCACGGTGACAAATGCTTCATAACATGCTCATGTCAACATTTTCATAAAATTGTATCAACTTGTATAAGTCATTCTCACCATGATAACAACATTTAAAATGGTTGAAATTGTTGTTTGATGCTTCCGACCTCATTTAAATTGCCTAGATATGTAGATTTGTTACGCTTCACATCTTGCCATGATAACCAACATTTAGCCTTGTCATGTACATGGATGAGAGAGAACTAAATAAATGAATGTGGTGATTCGTCAATATGCAACTCATTGCATATTGAGCTCCACTTAATTTGTAGTATTGTTTGTTGCACTTTGCCATGCCTCATTAAATCGGACATGCATCATACTTGATTGTGCATCATGCCATGTTTATACTTGATTGTTTACCATGTCATTTTCTTCTTTCCTATTCTTCTTATTTTTGATAGTTCTGGTCACTTGCGTTTGTGAGGATCTGTTCGACTACGTTGGGTCATCTACTTCATGGATTCGGTCTTCTTCCTAGCGGCATTTCAGGCAAGATGACCGTTACCTTGGATACCACTACTATCTTAGCTTTCGGTGTTGTCTCGATGCTATCACTATGTCGTGCTACCTACCACTTGTTTATCAAGTCTCCCAAATTGTCGTGATAAGCATCTAACCTTTTCCACCATCCTAGCAAACCGTTGTTTGGCTATGTTACCGCTTTGTTCAGCTGCACTTATAGCGTTCCTAGTTGCAGGTTGTTCCATGTTGGGACATGGATATCATGTGATATCACAATATCTCTTCTTTAATTAATGCATCTATATACTTGGTAAGGGTGGAAGGCTCGGCCTATTGCCTGGTGTTTTGTTCCAAACTAGTCGCCCTAGTTTCTGTCATACCGGTGTTATGTTCCTTGATTTTGTGTTCCTAGCACAGTCGGGGTTTATGGGCCTCCCTTGACATTTCTCTTTGAATAAAACTCCTCCAACAAGACCCGGCATTGGTTTTACCGTTTGCCCAACATACTAACTAAACATGATAATAAACTTGGTGCATAGGGAGTTAGCACTACCGGAGGTTCGTTATTCAACATAATACACATGGTCCAGTGTTGCTGGTGCTGGTCCAAACCGGGTAACCTATGGGGCCACCATGGGGTAACTCGAGGTCTGGTTTTACTCGAGCTTGAACCATTCAATCGTGGCATGAGACGAGATACACGCGTCTACTATCAGGGTGTTAGCACATGGGGAGGTCTTGCTGGACTTGTTTTACCATTGTCGAAATATCTTTTGCACCGGGATTCTGAGTTTGATCAGGTTGTCCCGCGATGGAGGATTTTCTCCGCGGATCGTGAGCTTGTCATGGGCTAAGTTGGGACACCTCTGTAGGGTTTAAACTTTTGAGAGCCGTGCCCACGGTTATGTGGCAGATGAGTTTTTTTAATTTTCGGTTGTAGAGAACTGGACACCAGATCCGAATTAAAATACACCAACCGCGTGTATAACTGTGACTGTCTCTTTTCGAGTGAGTCGAGATGAGAACACGGTGAGGTTATGTTTGAACGTAAGTAGTTCAGGATCACTTATTGATCATTACTAGTTTGCGACCGTTTGCGTAGTTTCTCATCTTATTCTTGTACTTGTAAGTTAGCCACCATACAATGCTTACTGCTACTGCAACCTCACCACTTATCCCTTCCATACCCATTAAGCTTTGCTAGTCTTGATACCCATGGTAATGGGATTGCTGAGTCCTCGTGGCTCACAGATTACTACAACAACAAATGTAGGTACAGGTACAACGATGATCTGACATGAGAACAATGCTTGTTTGCTTTTGGAGTTCTTCTTCTTCTATCAAGGGATAGGTTCCGGGTCGGGAGCCTGGGATTAGCAGGGTGGATGTCATTCTTCTTTTTCGTTTGTTTTCATCCGTAGACGGATCCTGCTCCTCTGTATGATGATTGCTATGTATTGATGAACTATTGTATTCATGTTGTAGCTCGTGGCGACTGTAAGCCTTTGTCTTGCATCCTCATCTATTCGGTACATGGTATGTTGTAATGATATCCATCTTGCTATGCGCTCGAAAATGCCCCAATCATGAGTTCATCACGTGATTGGGATAGAATCGCACCTTGGGCTCTACAAGTTGGTATCAAAGCCTTACCAACCTTAGGAGCCCCCTTGATTGATCGAACCATTGACGTTGTCGAGTCTAAAAAAACTATTTCGAGTCTAGCTATATATCAGAGAGTAGGAATTCTTTTTACTCTTTATCCCCCTTGTCACTCTGGTGAGGACTCGTGACGTAGGTGTTTTCTCCACTCTTCTATCCTTTTCACCCAATTTTTTTTGAAGATCATGCGGGTATTATGGAATCTGTCCGATATCATTGTGGCGAGGATTTTGTCTTGGTGCCTCCTATCATTTAGGGGTTGTGGCAGTGTCCCGGGGACTTGAGCTCTAAGGTGTTTTTGTCACAGTGCTTATCATTTCAATTCCGGAATACCAGAGGTCACCGACATCAAAAACGCTTCTATACTCTTTGTGGTGAGAGTAGTTCGGTGCCACCGAGTACTAGGGAGAGTGATCAGATGTTTTCAAAGGTCTGAGGTACACGATTTCCGAGGTTTTCTTGCTTATGTGTTGACAGATGGAGACAGTTGGAGTGTAGGATTTGTTAGTTGTGTGAGATATTTGTGCCTCACTGTATGCCAAACACCAGATTGCATAACCAGAGAATTTCGGTAGTTCATAGGTGGGAATTCAAGTAGTTACCTAGGATATCTTTCCGATAGATGCATGATATGATATTGGGGTTCGACGTCTAGTGGTCCGCCTGTCCACGGTCGTTTTACAGAAGTCTCGTTGTGTCTTAAAGAGTCCTTGGCTATGTTGACTCGGGGACACTTCGTATGTCATGTACACTTCCTTGTACATGATGGTGATGTACGATCGAGCCCGTGCGGGCCCCACCAGAAAAAATTCGGACGAAATCTCTATCATATGTTTTTTTTCGGCTTATTCTGCAAGCCCGATCCTTTATTTTGTTTTGTGTTGTGGTATTCGAGTTGCTTCGATGTCAAATGTGGATTCCATACCTTTTCCTAAGCGGTGTTCTCATATTTCTATGTGAATACTAATCCTTCTTGATCATCGAGATTTTCGTGCAATCCTTTTCAATTGGTGCGCTTCTCTTCAAGATCATTCCGTACGGGAACCATTGAGAAGCCCGAGAATTTTCTGTTTCATCAGTTCCCAAGTTGTCTTTGTTTTCCCACCATCCCACCCTTTTCTTCAAGGACTTAGATTTCTTAATCTAGTATCCATGTTATTGAACTGGGTTTACGCTTCTGTCACTCTCGCAACCCACAATCAAATTGCTACTCCACAATGCATTCCCTTAGGCCCAAATATGGTGAAGTGTCATGAAGTCGACGTTCACATGACACCACTAAGGTAATAATAACATACATACTATCAAAATATCGATCACATATCAAGTTCACATGATTACTTGCAACATGATTTCTCCTGTGACCTCAAGAACAAAAGTAACTACTCACAAATGATAAACATGCTCATGATCAGAGGAGTATTAAATAGCATATTGGATCTGAACATATAATCTTCCACCAAATAAACCATATAGTAATCAACTACAAGATGTAATCAACACTACTAGTCACCCACAAGTACCAATCTATAGTTCCGGTAACGAGATTGAACACAAGAGATGAACTAGGGTTCGAGAGGAGATGGTGTTGTTGAAGATGTTTATGGAGATTGCCCTCTCCAAGATTGGAGAGTTGTTGGTGATGATGATGACGATGATTTCCACCTCCGGGAGGGAAGTTCCCTCGGCGGAATCGCTTTGCCAGAGGGAAAAAGTGCTCCTGCCCAAGTTGCGCCTCGAGGCAGCGACGCTTCGTCCCGAAAGTCCTCCTCTTATTTTTTCTAGGTCAAAATGAATTATATACCAAAAGATTGGCACCGGAGGTGGGCCGAGGAGGGCACAACCCACCAAGGCGTGCCTGGGTTCCCTGGCGCGCCCAGGTGGGTTGTGCCCACCTAGTGGGCCCCTGATAACCCACAAGTATAGGGGATCAATTGTAGCCTCTTTTGATAAGTAAGAGTGTCGAACCCAACGAGGATCTAAAGGTAGAACAAATGTTCCCTCAAGTTTTATCGACCACCGATACAACTCTACACATGCTTGACGTTCGCTTTACCAAGAACAAGTATGAAACTAGAGGTACTTTGTAGGTGTAACATGATAGGTTTGGAAGAATATAAAGAGCACATAAATAAAAACTAGGGGCTGTTTTAGGTAAAGAAGCAATAAAGTTAGTATAGCGAGTGTGGAAAAGTGGTGGTAGGAATTGCGAAATTGTCCTTAAGCAATTGACAACTTTATTAGACCGACAGCAAGTTTTATGTGGGAGAGGCCACTGCTAGCATGTCATCCCTAACTTGGAATTCTATGCACTTATGATTGGAACTATTAGCAAGCATCCACAACTACTAACGTTCATTAAGGTAAAACCCAACCATAGCATTAAGATATATTGGTCCCCCTTCAATCCGGTATGCATCAATTTCTATGCTAGGCTGAAGTTTCTGTCACTCTTGCCCTCCAATACATAGTCCTATCAACATACAGCTAACCCTATGGTGTGATCCACGCGTACGCTCATATGATGGGCACCAAAGGACAGCAACATAACCACAATCAAATTAAATCAATCATAGCAATTCATCAACCACCGATAGGACAACGAAAATAAACTCAGACATCATAGGATGGCAACACATCATTGGATAATAATATGAAGCATAAAGCACCATGTTCAAGTAGAGGGTACAGCGGGTTGCGGGAGAGTGGACCACAGTAGACAGAGGGGGGAAGGTGATGGAGATGTTGGTGAAGATGGCGGAGGTGTTGGTGTAGATTGCATTGATGATGATGGCCCCCGGCGGCGTTCCGGCGCCACCGGAGGCGAGGGGGAGAGAGCCCCCCTCCTTATTCTTCTTCCTTGAACTTCTACCTAGATGGGAGAAGGGTTTCCCCTCTGGTCCATGGTTTCCATGGCATGGGAGGGGCGAGAGCCCCTCCGAGATTGGATCTGTCTTCTGTCTCTCTCTGTTTCTGCGTTTTGGTATTCTGCCCTTTCACCGTTTCTTATATTCCCAGAGATCCGTAACTCCGATTGGACTGAAATTTTAACACGGTATCTATCCTGATATTAGCTTTCTTGCGGCGAAAGAAGGGCATCAACCACCTGACAGGGTGGCCACGAGGGCCCAGGGCGCGCCCCTTGCCTCGTGGCCCCTTGGGCATCGTCTCGTATTGATTCTTCTTCCCAAAAATCACATATATTCCAAAAAAATCTCCATCAAATTTATCCCGTTTGGACTCCATTTGATATGGATTTTCTACGAAACAAAAAACATGCAACAAACAGGAACTGGCACTGGGCACTGGATCAATATGTTAGTCCCAAAAATAGTACAAAAAGTTGACAAAAGTATATGAAAGTTGTATAATATTGGCATGGAACAATCAAAAATTATAGATACGACGGAGACTTGTCAGCATCCCCAAGCTTAATTCCTACTCGTCCTCGAGTAGTTAAATGGTAAAAAAGATAATTTTTGATGTGGAATGCTACCTAGCATAATCTTGATCATGTATTCTAATCATGGCATGAATATTAAGACACAAGTGATTCAAAGAAATAGTCTATCATTTGACATTAAGACAATAATACTACAAGCATACTAATAAAGCAATCATGTCTTTTCCAAATAACATGGCCAAAGAAAGTTATCCGTACAAAATCATATGGTCTGGCTATGCTCCATCTTCACCACATAAAATATTCAAATCATGCACAACCCCAATGACAAGCCAAGAAATTGTTTCATACTTTTGATGTTCTCAAACCTTTTCAACTTTCAAGCAATACATGAGCGTGAGCCATGGATATAGCACTATAGGTGGAATATAATATGATGGTGGAGGTTGTGTGGAGAAGACAAAAAGGGAGAAAGTCTCACATCGACGCGGCTAATCAACGGGCTATGGAGATGCCCATCAATTGATGTCAATGTGAGGAGTAGGGATTGCCATGCAACGGATGCACTAAGAGCTATAAGTGTATGAAAGCTCAAACTGGAAACTAAGTGGGTGTGCATCCAACTTGCTTTCTCATGAAGACCTTGGGCATTTGAGGAAGCCAATCATCAGAATATACAAGCCAAGTTCTATAATGAAAATTCCCACTAGTATATGAAAGTGATAACTCAAGAGACTCTCTATATGAAGAACATGGTGCTATTCTGAAGCACAAGTGTGGTAAAAGGATAGTAACATTGTCCCTTCTCCCTTTTCTCTCATTTTTTTTTATTTTTTTCTCTTTTTTTGGTGGGCTTCTTTGGCCTCTTTTTTTGTGGGCTTCTTTGGCCTCTTTTTTTTTGTAAAGTCCTAAGACTCATCCCAACTTGTGAAGGAATCATAGCTTCGATCATCCTTTCCTCACATGGGACAATGCTCTAATAATGATGATCATCACAGTTTTATTTACTTACAAGTCGATACTAGAACAAAATATGACTCTACATGAATGCCTCCGGCGGTGTATCGGGATGCACAGTGATCTAACGTAGCAATGACATCAAAAAACGGACAACCCATGAAAATATCTTGCTAGCTATCTTATGATCATGCAAAGCAATATGACAATGAATGCTCAAGTCATTTATATGATGATGATGGAAGTTGCATCGCAATATATCTTGGAATGGCTATGGAAATGCCATAATAGGTAGGTATGGTGGCTGTTTTGAGGAAGATATAAGGAGGCTTATGTGTGATAGATCGTATCATATCACGGGGTTTGGATGCACCGACGAAGTTTGCACCAACTATCAAGGTGAGAAAGGGCACTGCACGGTACCGAAGAGGCTAGCAATGATGGAAGGGTGAGAGTGCGTATAATCCATGGACTCAACATTAGTTATAAAGAACTCACATACTTATTGCAAAAATCTATTAGTCATCTACTACGAGCATGCTCCTAGGGGGATAGATTTGTAGGAAAAGACCATCGCTCGTCCCCGACCGCCACTCATAAGGAAGACAATCAATAAATAAATCATGCCCCGACTTCATGACATAATGGTTCACCATATGTGCATGCTACGGGAATCACAAACTTCAACACAAGTATTTCTAAAATCCACAACTACCCACTAGCATGACTCTAATTTCACCATATTTATATCGCAAAACTATTGCAAGGAATCAAACTTATCATATTCAGTGATCTACAAGTTTTATGTAGGATTTTATGACTAACCATGTGAATGACCAATTCCTGTCATCTCTCTAAATAGATACAAGTGAAGCAAGAGAGTTTAATTCTTTCTACAAAAGATATGCCCACACTCTAACAAATATAAGTGAAGCAAAAGATCATTCTACAAATGGTGGTTTTCTATGTGAAGAGAAACAGGCAATCCAAACTTCAAATGATATAAGCGAAGCACATGAAACATTCTATAAAGCCATACTCAAAAGATATAAGTGAAGTGCAGTGAGCATTCTATAAATCAACCAAGGACTATCTCATACCAGCATGGTGCATAAAAGAAAATTGAAAACTAAATGCAAAAGACGCTCCAAGATTTGCACATATCGCATGAACGAAACGAATCCGAAAACATACCGATACTTGTTGAAGACAGAGGGGATGCCTTCCGGGGCATCCCCAAGCTTAGATGCTTGAGTCTCCTTGAATATTTACTTGGGGTGCCTCGGGCACCCCCAAGCTTGAGCTCTTGCCTCTCTTCCTTCTTCTCACATCGAGACCTTCTCGATCATCGAACACTTCATCCACACAAAACTTCAACAGAAAACTCGGTAAGATCCGTTAGTATAATAAAGCAAATCGCTACTCTAAGTACTGTTGCAAACCAATTCATATTTTGTTTTGGCATTGTAGCTACTGTAATATAACTTTTTCATGGCTTAATCCACTGATATAAATCGATAGTTTCATCAAAACAAGCAAACTATGCATCAAAAATAGAATCTGTCTAAAACAGAACAGTTTGTAATAATCTGAACATTCACCATACCTCTGGTACTCCAAAAATTCTACCAAAAATATAAAAATAAAAATTTGTATAGAAATACAATGCAAAAAGAATCAGAACCGTTTGACGTTCCAGTAAAAAATGTAAAATCGGGCACTAGAGCAAAAGTTTCTGTCCTGCACCGTACAAACCAACAAGCAAAGTAAACATCCTAAAGGCAAATCTTGGCACATTATTTTTATTTTTAAACCTTATAAAAGCACACAACAGAAATAAATGACTCTCTAGAACTTCCGGGTTGTCTCCCTGGCAGCGCTTTCTTTAAAGCCATTAAGCTAGGCAAAAGGTGCTCATGTAATGGATCCACCCGGATCCCAAGGTATATCAAAGCGAATTTTAATTAACAACGATTTGTGATTTAGTAGTGAGCACAAGGTAACATATATCATGCGACAACAAAGTCTAACTCTCTTCCTATGCATAGGCATATCATAAAAGAACAATTCTTGCCCACATAGTAAAGGCCAATGCATATTATAAACAGTTTCTTGCAATTTTATCATATTGGAAACATAGAGAGGTGGAGATATAATTCCTCTCTCATAATAATTGCAAGTAGGAGCAGCAAGGACATGCATATTATATTTATCTAAATCATCATGTGTAATAGTAAAACGCTACCAATCAATATAATCCTTAATGAGGGTAAACTTCTCCGATATAGTGTAGTTGGGAGAATTCAAAAAGATAGTAGGACTATCATGTGTGGGTGCAATAGCAAAAATTTCATGTTTAACATAAGGAACTATAGCAAGTTCATCTCCATAATCATAATTCATATTGGCATCTTGTCCACAAGCATAGCAAGCATCATTAAAAAGGGATATTTCAAAAGAATCATTGGGATCATAATAGTTATCATAGCAATCATCCTTCGGTAAGCACGAAGGGACATTAAAAAATGCATGAGTTGGAGGGTTACTATCATTAGAAGGTGGGCACGGGTAGCTAATCAGTTATTCCTCCTTTTGTTCTTCTCTCTCCTCATCATCTTTTTCATCCAATGAGCTCACAGTTTCATCAATTTCTTCTTCCATATACTCCTGCAAAATATTAGTCTGTTCTTGGACAGCGGAGACTCTCTCAATAAAATCATCAACATCGGATTTGAATTCATAATTCTCATAGCAATCTTTAAGTATAGCAAAATTTTCAGGTATGTAAACAACATCATCAAGATTTTCACACTCTTTAAACAAAGATTCAATTTCATAAGCACCCTTAAAAGCAACGAATTCTTCTATTTCTTCCACATCATAGTAATCATATATACCATTAGCATAAGAAGCTAAGTTTTCATTATCATTAAAATTGCATGAAAAGGGAAGGTGTGGAGCCTTCATCGTAGAGCAACAAGTATAATCATATCTCAAGCATAGTTGCCGAGGATACCAATGCAACATATAAATTTGATCCCATAATAGTTTCCCTTTTTGAGTCAAGTGATAATCCCTAAACTATTCACGTTGATCCAATGTTACACCCATTATAAAGTTGAGTGGGGTGTTCTCAGGATTACAAAAGTAGTACATAATATCTTTCACATAATGAGCATCGAGGGTTTTAGGAGGTTCCCCATCTCCATGAGTAGAAAGTAAACCTAATTTTTTTGGTATTTCGGGTTCCATATCCATAACTAAAGATACAGAACAACTTAGAATAGCAAATAAAAATTACTTAGTGATAAAACAAACAAGCACACACGGGAATATTCACGACACGCTATAACTCCCCGGCAACGGCGCCAGAAGAAGGTCTTGATAACCCACAAGTATAGGGGATCTATTGTAGCCTCTTTCGATAAGTAAGAGTGCCGAACCCAACAACGAGCTAAAGGTAGAACAAATGTTCCCTCAAGTTTTATCGACCACCGATACAACTATACGCACGCTTGACGTTCGCTTTACCTAGAACAAGTATGAAACTAGAAGTACTTTGTAGGTGTAACGGGATAGGTTTGCAAAAATATAAAGGACACATAAATAGAAACTAGGGTCTGTTATAGGTAAAGAAGCAATAAAGTTAGTATAGAGAGTGTGGAAAAGTGGTGGTAGGAATTGTGAAATTGTCCCTAAGCAATTGACTACTTTATTAGACCGACAGCAAGTTTTATGTGGGAGAGGCCACTGCTAGCATGTCATCCCTGACTTGGAATTCTATGCACTTATGATTGGAACTATTAGCAAGCATCCGCAACTACTAACGTTCATTAAGGTAAAACCCAACCATAGCATTAAGATATATTGGTCCCCCTTCAATCCCGTATGCATCAATTTCTATGCTAGGCTGAAGTTTCTGTCACTCTTGCCCTCCAATACATAGTCCTATCAACATACAACTAACCCTATGGTGTGATCCACGCGCGCACTCATATGATGGGCACCAAAGGACAGCAACATAACCACAAGCAAATTAAATCAATCATAGCAATTCATCAACCACCGATAGGACAACGAAAATCTACTTAGACATCATAGGATGGCAACACATCATTGGGTAATAATATGAAGCATAAAGCACCATGTTCAAGTAGAGGGTACTGAGGGTTGCGGGAGAGTGGACTGCTGTATATAGAGGGAGGAAGGTGATGGAGATGTTGGTGAAGATGGCGGAGGTGTGGGTGTAGATTGTGGTGACGATGATGGCCCCCGGCGGCATTCCGGCGCCACCGGAAGGGAGGGGGAGAGATCCCCCTCCTTCTTCTTCTTCCTTGACCTTCTCCCTAGATGGGAGAAGGATTTCTCCTCTCGTCCATGGTCTCCATGGCATGGGAGGGGCGAGAGCCCCTCCGAGATTGGATTTGTCTTCTGTCTCTCTCTATTTCGGTGTTTTGGTATTCTGCCCATTCACCGTTTCTTATATTCCCGGAGATCCGAAACTCTGATTGGGCTGAAATTTTAACACGATCTCTACCCGGATATTAGCTTTCTTGCGGCAAAATAAGGGCATCAACCGCCTTACGGGGTGGCCACGAGGGCCCAGGGCGTGCCTGCCCCCTGGGCGCGCCCCCTGCCTCGTGGCCCCCTCGGGGCATCATCTCGCGTTGACTCTTCTTCCCAAATATCACATATATTCCAAAAAAAATCTCCGTCAGTTTTTATCCCGTTTGGACTCCGTTTGATATGGATTTTCTGTGAAACAAAAAACATGCAACAAACAAGAACTAGCAATGGGCACTGGATCAATATGTTAGTCCCAAAAATAGTATGAAAATTTGCCAAAAACATATGAAAGTTGTATAATATTGGCATGGAACAATCAAAAATTATAGATACGACGGAGACATATCAGCCACCTCTGGTAGTTATTTTCTCCAATAATTCTTAAATAATCCATAAAAATCTCCGTGAAGTTTCAGCTTGTTTGGAGTTGTGCAGAATAGGTGCCTTGACGTAGGTTTTCCAGGTCCAAATTTCCAGCTGCAGAAATTCTCCCTCTTTGTGCATACGTTGTATATTATGAGAGAAAAGGCATTAGAATTACTCCAAAAAGCATTATTATGGATAAAAACATTATAAATAACAGTAAGAAAACATGATGAAAAATGGACATTACAACTCCCCCAAGCTTAGACCTCGCTTGTCCTCAAGCGAAAACCAAAATCAAAAACATGTCCAGATGCTTTGAGAGAGAGAGGTGTCGATAAAAACAAAATATGGACATACAAGCATCATGTTGATTATTATAACAGCAACAAAATTAAACATAGATATTTTATCATAGAACTTTCATAATATACCTCTCATGAATAAGTAATAGTTGATCACAAAATCGATGTATAAAGTAAACACTCTATTAGAAACCAACAAACTATGTTCTCAGTCAACTTTGCAATAGGAAGGGTCACATGTTGGAGCCTTTAGGCAAGTCCACATACTTAACCATCATATAGTCTTCTATGATTGCTAACACTCACCGAGTATACATGAGCAAAACTTTTCAACCGAACACATAGAAAGATAGGGGCTTATGGTTTCGCCTCCCAATATACTCACCTCAAGGGTGATGTCAACAATAATAACTCATGCCACCCATATTCAACTGGACATATGTGCCTAGATCTTTCCTCACCACATGATGCTTGCCAAAGGAGAAAAATAAAAGGAATAGAGAGAAAAACTTTGACTCTTTCATAAAAGTAAATACATAAAAGTAAAAGTTAGGACCTTCGTAGAGGGAAGCAGAGGTTGCCATGCGCTTATTTGTTTGTATGCTCAATCCCCCAGTGCAAAAGAACGTCAAGTTACATTGCCCCTTGTGATAGCAAGCTTTATTATGCATGTTGTGGTTATCTCGCGGACGGGTTCGTGAGACGACAGATGCCACGGGGTGGCTTGAGGTGAGGGCAAGACTGCTCTGGAGAATAGGGGACGGGATTGGGAAAGCGGCACACGATGGTTTACCCAAGTTCGGAGCTCTCCGGAGAGATAATACTCCTACTCCTGCATGTTTGAATATATGTGGAACATACGTAGCAGTACAGAGCGCTCCTTGAGCTATACCCGGATGAATGTTATATGCTACTAGCAAGTGAGCAAGCATGCTCTAGTGGACGAATGAGTGGCATGGTGTGTGTGGCCAAATGAGCATGGATGGATGTATGGGTGGGAGTGTCCAGGATGGATGGATGGATGTTGACTTTGTAGTGTGAGCTAGCTTTCGGTGTAAGCTAGGTGGGCATGGGTGTGTGCTTGGGATGTAAGCTACAACGTGTATCTTACATCACAAGCTATGCTTGCTTGAGAGCTAGGCTAGGTTTTGTCCCTGGGCATTTTATAAATCAATGCCCGCGGGACAAAGTACACTATAAATGATGTCACGCGTGACCAGTGAACAGTGTATGCTTTATCAGCAACAATGGTCGTGGTTTGGCCGTCTTTTCTGTGTCGTGTCAGATGGGATGCCGTAGTTGACATCTCGTAGCAGGCCGGCTAGGGTAGCCGAACAGGGAGCCGGCCGGGCGGCCGGGTTGAGGAGTCCTGCCGGGTTGAAGGACTTGGCCGGGTTGAGCAAACCGGCCAAGTGCGAGCCGGATTGAGGGGTATTGTTGGCCCCGATGTTTTTGAAGTGTCATCCGCCATCTTGGGCCTACCTGGGGGTCATCCCCCCGACAGTAGCCTCCGAGCCTCCGGGCAACTTGGAAAAGTTGTGCGGAGGTTTTTAGTGGGCAATGATGAAGCAGTAAATGTCGATGACGGCCGGCTGCGGACTGCAGCCGATGCGGCTTGCTTCTGAAGGGGGCGCGCGAGCGCACCCACTGGGTGTAGCCTCTGAGCTTTCGGGCAACATGGAAAAGTTGGGCGGACGGTCTTCCTGTTGATGACGAAGCTGACGGTGATGTCGAGGGTGCCGGGCGTGGACACGGGTCCACCGACTGGAAGGTGTGGGTCCTTGCCGGACGCGGACACGGAGTGCGCTGGCTAAGTGGGGATGCGTGAGCGCACCCACTGGTTGTAGCCTTCGATCCTCTGCGCAACTTGGAAAAGTTGGGTGGAGGGTCTTGCAGTTGATGAAGAAGCCGACGGCGACATCGAGGGTGCCGGGCGCGGACACGGAGTCCGCCGGCTGGAGGGCACGGGGCCCTACCAGATGTGGATGCGGAGTCCGCCGGCTGAGTGGGGGCGCGCGGGCGCACCCATTCGGTGTAGCCTCCGAGCCTCCGAGCAACTTGGAAAAGTTGCGCGAAGGGTCTTCGCTGTTGTTGACAGCGGCGGCCGGCTGCGTGCTGCAGCCGGCGTGTAACCTTCGAGCCTCCGGGCGAGGAGGGAGTTCCCCACATAGGTGATCATGTAAAAGACAAGGTTTGTCCGCGCAGATATATCAAATGTTTGCTTTTTAGCATTGCAAGTTTTATGCGGAGGGTGCCGACTCGGTTTCGTCCTAGCCCCCTTCAGTCTTTTTCATGTCCCCTCCGCTCTTTGGCTTTGCCTCTTGTTAGCTAGACAGCCCGGAGCCGGTCTGTAGCTGTTACTAAGAGTGGCAGCGGAGTGGAACGTATAATACTCGGACTACAGGAGCGGATTCGAACGAGTAGATACTCATAAAGGAATGACCGGGTTGCCCAAGCCGTCTTCTCCCAGACGCTTTCCGCGTGGGGTGACCTCCAGCTTTCGCTCTTGCTTGCTGGACAGCCGCATGGCGGTCTGTGGCTGAGAGTGGGCCTTTAGTACTGTATGCGCTACTAAGCCATCTGCGGGAATGAACGTATGGGGCCGAGCAGCCTGCCTCCGGGCCGAGACTAGCTGTCTCCGAGGCGCACAATAGTGCAACTTCAAAAATGCGGAGATGGTTCCGGTGGGTCGCTCGGGGTTATCCGTGTTTCCGCATGTCGCGAAAGTATGCGGGTGTGGAGCTTACATTGCTTTTTTTGTAGGCGAGGCGGAGGTTGCAAAAGACAGCCGGCACGGCTTAGCGCTTATGGAGCGCGTCGGCACACCCGTTGGGGGTAGCCTTTGAGCCTCCGGGTGCTCGAAGCGGGTCCCGGCTGGTCGCGTCCAACCGAACGGGCGTCGAGGCGGACGGGCGACCGGGCCGGCTCGCCTGCCGACTAGGCGTCGGAGCAGGAAGCGGTCCAGCCAGCTTGGCACAGCGGGCAGTGTGGCGACACGGACATGGCAGATCCTGGCTGGCCATCTGAGTGGCGAAGCAGGTGGACGGGCCAGCTAAACGTCTTTTCTTCTTCTTCTTTTTTGCCGGCTTGGGCAGCCGGGTTCTTTTGTTTTTGTTTCTCTTTCCATCTGTAGTAGGCTGCAGCAGCCACAAAGCGCGGCGCGGGCGGCGACCTGGAGCCAGCCAGGGGCGGGGCGGCGCCAGACCCGGCCAGGGGCGGGGCGGTGCTAGGGATCCGGGTGAGTCGGCGGCCGGCACGCGGAGGGAGCGGGGGCTTGCCGAGCCGCGTAGGAGAGGGAGCAGGGGAGCCGTCCAGGGGATGGGGCCGGACCCTACGACGCCGGGAGCCCATGGGACGCGAGCCGCCGGGCGCGTGTGGAGGCAGCTGGGCGGACCGGACGCGGACCCGGACCCGGACGGGTAACGCGGTGGCAAGCCGGCATGCTGGGCGGGAGAAGCCGGCGGGGCGCGTGGTCGCCAGCTGGAGCGGCCAGGGAGAGCAGTGACCCGTGGCGGCACGAGTGTGGCGGCGTGGCCGGAGGCGGCGAGGCGACGGGGAGCCGGACCGGGCGGGCGGATGCGGGTGCGGCGGAGCAGCGCACGGGGCGACCCGGCCACAGTGGGGTGAGGCGCGGGAGCCGGCAGGGGAACGAGAACCGCGGACAGCAGAGGAGGAGGAGGCCGGGCGCGGCCACGGGCGGCGCCACCGTCGGGACGGAGTGGAGGCGCCATGGGAGGCCGGGGCCGGCTTGCCAGAGGCGGCTGAAGCGGTGGAGCCGGCCGGAGCTGGCGTGGCGCGAGGTCGTGAGCCGGTAGTGCGGGGGCGCGCAGAGGAGCGGGCCACGCGACAGGAGGCCGGCCGGCGCAGCTCAGCTGGGTCGGATGGGCGTGAGGTCGTACGCGGCCGGGCTTAGGGTGGGGAGCAGAGATGGCGGGGGAGCCGGACGCCGCCGGGTTTGGGGTGGAGGCGGCGCAGGGGCGGAGCAGCACGGGGGGCCAGCGGGTAGCTGGGAAAGCCGGCTCGGAGGCCAGCGGAGGCGGAGCCGGCGGGCCGGAGGTGTGGGCGCGGGAGCCGGTGCTGGGCTGCGTGCGTTCCTGCCGGAGTCGCGCGAAGAGGCCGACGAGGACAAAAAAGAGATGGAGCCATGGGGAGGCTCATCCACGCATGATGGATGAGAGCATGCGCGTGTCGTGTTGCCGTAGGAATCGTAGACGATAGAGCTGGCGGTGTGGCAGTGGAGGACTAGAGATGCACGAGGCATGGTGCAAAAGCGCCATTGTTTGGGACATATCCAGCTTGTGAATGGGAAGTGTACGGGCTATATACATCTGACTGTTATTTGGGAAGAGTATGGGTAATATGTGAGGATTATCTGGCTTGGATTGTGGTATCGAGAGAAGCAGAACTTGCGCGGTTGAGTTTGAGAGTGCGAGGACAGACACCCTGTGAGCTTGAAGGCGAGGTAGAGCGTCGCTGCAGCCGCTTGGACGGCGGGGTGCGAGGCCGCGGAAGCTCGCGCGGAGGTGTGGAGGTGACAAACGGGACACCAGACGGGGTCGGGTTGCTCGGAGCCGGCGGGTGGGACGGCGACGGGCGCGTGAGGCAAAGGCGACGAGCCGGACGCCGGATGGGGCCGGGTCGCGCGGAGCCAGTGGGCGGGATGCCGGCGCGCAGCCAAGTCGTGCGGAACCGGCGTGCGTGCGAGGAGCGGCGGTCTTGAGGGCGAGCAGTGTGTCAGCAGTTGGGCGGTGCAGAGGGACGACTGGGCGCGGACACATGGAGGAGGGAGCCGCTGCGGACAGGCGAGCATGAGGGAGCCGCCATGGTTGTTGCCGCAGCGGGCGTTGTTGACGCGGGAGGACGAGCGTTGGAGGTGGAGAAGCCGCGGGCGACGGCGTAGCAGCAAGCGGAGGAGCATAGCAGCGTGCGAGCGAGGGAAGTCAGGGAGCGAGGGGGCCACCGGCGTCCTTGCTAGCAGCGGGCGGAGCAGCGCGGTACGCGGCGGAGCGGGTGCAAAGGAGCGATGGGAGCTGCGGAGACGGAGGCGAGCTAGCACGATTGCGCGCGTGCGCGGTCGGAGGAGAGCGGCGGCGAGCTAGTGTGTACGTACATACGTAGTGCCAGGCAAGCTAGCTGAGGAATCAATCAAGTTGCCGGGGCTAGCTAGCTTTGTACACGCGTGCTACTTCGGCCACTGGCAATTAATCAAAAGCTAACAACACGAGAAAGCTGGAGGCGGATAGTGCCGAGGCCGGCGGCGAGGGCGCTGTGTGCGTCAGATGGGACACCACAGTTGAAACTTTAGCACATTCCTTTATCCTATCAGGGAAAGATGGTTTCTCAATATAAGCAGAAGGAACAACTGGATTAACATTATAATGTATAGTTTTTTCCTTAAACGGTACCGGTTCTTTAGTTTCTTCTTTAATAGGTGAGTGATATTTAAACCACTTCTCTTTAGGGAGTTCAGCATGAGTAGCAAATGATTCACAAAAGGAGGCTACTATCTCAGAGTCAAGTCCATATTTAGTGCTAAAATTTTGAAAAGCATTGGTATCCATAAAATATTTAACACAATCATACTTAAGTTTAATACCTAACTCTTTACCTTTGTCGAGTTCCCAATCTTCAGAGTTGCATTTAATTATTTCCAAAAGATCCAATAGTCTTCTTCATAAAAGAACCCGCACAAGATGTATCAAGCATGGTTTGATCATTACGAGAAAGTCGAGCATAAAAGTTCTAGCTAATAATTTCTCTTGAGAGCTCATGATTGGGGCATGAATATAACATTGACTTAAGCCTCCCCCAAGCTAGAGAGATACTTTATCCTTCATGAGGCCAATATATATATATATATATAATTCCGATCACGATGAACTAGATGCATAGGATAAATTTTTTGGCGGAACTCCAATTTTAAACGATTCCAATTCCATGATCCAATATCATCGCATAGACTATACCATGCCAATGCTTTTCCCTTCAAAGATAAAGGAAAAACCTTTCTCATAACTTCATCTCCGGGTAAACCTGCAAGCTTGAACAATCCACAAATTTATTCTACATATATCAAGTGCATATCAGGATGTTCAGTTCCATCTCCTGCATAAGGATTAGCTAGCAGTTGTTCTATCATACCCGAAGGAATTTCATATTCAATATTTTCAGTAGGTGCAATAGGTTGAGGGTGGCAAATTGTGGTTCCGGATGAGGTGAAGATACCCCGAGAAAACCCCTTAAAGGATTGTTTTCCATAGTAACAAGTGACAATAAATTTCATCACAAGTGTTTCCTTATCAAATTCCACTTACCAAAGGCGCTTCACTCCCCGGCAACAGCGCCAGAAAATAGCCTTGATGACCCACAAGTATAGGGGATCAACTGTAGCTCTTTTCGATAACTAAGAGTGTCCAACCCAACCAGGAGCAGAAGGAAATGATAAGTAGTTTTCAGTAAGGTAATGTCTGCAAGTGTTGAAGTTGTAAGTAGAAGGGTAGTTTGATAGCAAGATAATTTATAATGAGCAAGAAACGATAGTAGTGACAAAAGTGCAGCAAGGTAGCCCAATCGTTTGAGGCAAAGGACATGCCAAAGCGGTTACTTATGATAAGCAAAGCGTTCTTGATGGTACACGGGAATTTCATCTAGTCACTTTCATCATGTTGGGTTAATTCATGTTCGCTACTTTGATAATTTGATATGTGGGTGGACCGGTGCTTAGGTACTATTCTTACTTTAACAAACCTCCTACTTATGATTAACAATCCCACAAGCATCTACAACTACGAGAAAAGTATTAAGAATAAATTCTAACCATAGCATTAAACTTTTGGATGCATAAACTGGGGTTTAAGCTTCTGTCACTCTCGCAACCCATCATCTAATTGTTACTCCACAATTCATTCCCTTAGGCCCAAATATGGTGAAGTGTCATGTAGTTGACGTGCACATGAAACCACTAAGGGAATCACAACATACATACTATCAAAATATCGAACACATATCAAATTCACATGATTACTTGCAACATGATTTCTCCCGTGATCTCAAGAACAAAGGAAACTACTCAGAAATGATAAACATGCTCATGATCAGAGGAGTATTAAATAGCATATTGGATCTGAACATATAATTCCACCAAATAAACCATATAGTAACCAACTACAAGATGTAATCAACACTACTAGTCACCCACAAGTACTAATATATAGTTTTGGTAACAAGATTGAACACAAGAGATGAGCTAGGGTTTGAGAGGAGATGGTGCTGTTGAAGATGTTGATGAAGATTTCCCTTCCCAAGATGGGAGAGTTTTTGGTGATGATGATGACTATGATTTCCCCCTCCGGGAGGGAATTTCCCCCAGCGGAATCGCTCCGCCGGAGGGCAAAAGTGCTCCAGCCCAAGTTCCCCCTCGCGGGGGCGGCGCTTCGTGCCGAAAGTCCTCTTATTTTTCTAGGTCAAAATGACTTATATACCAAAAGATGGGCACTGGAGGTGGGCCAAGGAGGGCACAACCCACCAGGGAGCGCCTGGGCTCCCTGCCGCGCCCAGGTGGGTTGTCCCCACCTGGTGGGCACCCTCTGGTATTTATTTGCTCCAATAATTCTTAAATAATCCATAAAAATCTCCATGAAGTTTCAGCTTGTTTGGAGTTGTGTAGAATAGGTGGCATGACGTAGCTTTTCCAGGTCCAGATTTCCAGCTATCGGAATTCTCCGTCTTTGTGTATACCTTGCATATTATGAGAGAAAAGGCATCAGAATTACCCCAAAAAGCATTATTATGGATAAAAACATTATAAATAACAGTAAGAAAACATGATGCAAAATGGACGTATCAGTGCCCCATCGCACACGAGTTTTTTGCGGAACCCGTCTGCCATGCGAGACTCCATCGCACACGTTTCCCAACAATTACCGTGTGCGAGAATGTTCTATCACAAACAGTTCAGGAGACCCTTCGCACACATACAAGTGTTGCAGACCGTTTTTGATTTGTTGTGTATCACCCACGGTTGCGGCAAGAGTGATGAGTGCTTTTCGTTTGGGATCCCACACGTTTCCGGAACAAATTATGACTGGGATTGTTTTTTACATTGGGCATGGTTTACTCTGAGCTCTCGTGTGCGATACCATGATATCACAAACAGTTCCGGAGACCCTACGCACATGTAGTAGTGCTGCAAATCATTTGCGATCTGCTATGTATCACTGATAGTTCCGCTACGATTGACGTATGCTTTCTGATGTGGATCGCACACACTCATTTAGTTGAACCGTGTGCGGAGCAATTGCCAAGTTAAAAGAAAAACATCCCATTTTGAATCGGCATGCAAAAAGCAAATTCGCCACAATATTCAATTGAACAAATAGTGTCCACAGGAAGTACATTCATCAGATTTCACAACAATTGCAATTGAACATATGGTAGCTAAATTCCAAAGATTTGTCCACACATATATGCATTACATAATTAATCATAGTGTATGAAATACGAAGACCTCAGCAGATGGAAAACAATGGATCCATGCGTATATGTTTAGCGGCTAACTCTTACTCAATGTTTCAGGAGAACGCATGCTAAAATCTTCATTATCACTAGTGGGATTAATGTAGTGATTCAGGAAGAAGTCACTGATAAATCTATGAACCATCAACAATTCACCAGCCGGGAGCGGTTCAGAGGTCCTCGGTTCTAAGATGAGCTCTAGTATTTTTAAGATCAGAATGTGCCATATGAGTGGAGTAGACGATATTAATTAACATAGACCTACTGGTACTAATTCATGAGGATCGTCACAACTATCAGCAGATTTGCAGATGGAGATCATGTGTCTGCAAACATAGTATCCACAAAGGTTGGTCCCTGCTTGTTGCCGAGGACACCAAAAAATTTGTACAGAATTAGTCATGTATTTGTCCTGTTAGGAACAACCTAACCGGTGTTAGATGCATTATTTTTTCTTTAGAAAAAAATAGAAAGAGGTTTATTTAGAAGCTTGAACATTTGAGTAGCGTAAGAAAAGGTATTTGTAGACTATTGGATAAATTTTCCGAAAATAACGAATTTCGGTGTGTTACCGGAGAAACAATCTCGTGCTGCAGAGGCAGTTCCCTCTTAAACAGGTTCCCTGGTTTAGTTTTCCACAATGCAAGCACACTACAAATGAAGATGAATTTTGACAACATCAATTATTGAACCAGGTATGAATGCAAATTAATTTCAACATCATAGAATTCAATACCTATCCATGAATTGCTGAAGATGTGTCAGATCCTGAGCGTTTGTTGACTCTTTGAGAGAATCCATGTAGTAAACTGTGTTCTTGTTTGGAACAATGAATACCAATATCCAGTGATTGCTACATATAAGAAAGCCATGAACTTACGAATTATGTCAAAATGTGAAACACAATCAGTGTATGCGTGGTTGTTTACTTGACTTACCATTCATGATATGGTCAGAGAAATGATTTTGCATGGGACGTGTTTTTGAAGAGACGGACAAGCGTGTTAATGGCCAACTCCCGTAGGTCCTTACCATCTAATGTTGTGTCGTTTGCTAAAGAAGGATCTATGGAATACACAGTCTCCGTTTTTCTTCTTTGCACGTTCAATCCCATGAGAGGAATAAAATGCAGTTAGTTGTTTATTATTTACAACCTTGTATGGAGAAGTTGATCAGAGTTTGTTAAGTACTTAGAAAATCAGGCATCTAACAAGAGTGGCATCAAGCTCGTTGAAGTTGAAGAAGAGATGTAAGTCCTCGAAACTGACATTGATGGAACCAGGATCGTGTCGGAAATGATCGCTTTTGTAGTGGACTAGCAAACCATGATGACCTGCTGACATTTGATTGATGCAATATTCATGTAACTCGCGGCAACTGGAGCTGCACTCATCAAAGTATTTGCCAACAAGAAATGGCTGGCCATGGACGTAATTGCGTGCTTCAAGTACGTCTTCTTTAGTTTTAGCAAGCAAAAAATCTACTTCTTCTTCATCCATGTCGTCGGAAATAATATTACTCCCCGATTCGAACAACCTGCTGTTAGTTTGGTTCTGGGCGGTAATTGCTTTAAGTAAGAGGTAATCCTTCTCTTTCCTCTTCGCTCTCCCGCCGCGCTTCCTCGTGGGTGCAGCCTTTTTGACCACTTCCTTCTTGGTACTTGAAGCATTTCTGGCAGAATGTCTAGTTGGCTCCAAGGTAGACTGCCGGGCAGACGGTGAAGCTTCGACGGACTGCATAGCAGACGGTTTATCTATGCCGGACCACTGAGCTGGCGATGCTGCTGTGATAGACTGCTAGGTTGTAGGAGCAGAGACATCGGACTACTGACCATGTGTTGAAGCCATGTCGGATTTCTGTGCAGGTGGTGCCAACTTGTCGGTGTGCTGAGGAGGCCGTGCCAACGTGTTGGTTTGCTGAGAAGGAAGTGCTGACGCATTGCTATGATGATCACGCGACTGCGAACACATGGACTAATGAGCAGTCGGTTCTGGACCTACAGACTACTTAGCAGGCGGTTCCGAAGCATCAGACTGCTTAGCAGTCCGCGTCACCAGTTGAGGGGCGACATTGGTTGCTTTTGGCGGGCCTTCAGGGATCTCATCGATCAACTCTATTTCATTTCGTGGCCACTACATGTGATGTAGTGTTTCTCCCAAGGTCCTTTGCTCATCAATGTCTCCTAGGACATTCTTCAGGGCAAATTCATTGAATCCAGGCTTTAATTCAGTCACGTAGCACTTCACACAGCCCGGCTTCAATGGCACATTGTCCAATAAGTGTCCCTCTTCCAAGAAGGGTGGGCATACCCAGGCTATTGCACGTTTTAATGTACCTTCATAATGTGTAAGCACGCCCTTCAGTTTGTCTTTCATTCCAGATAGATCAGGAATATCATCATCATGAGCAGCTGCAGTCTCAGTGTCGCTGGTGTCAGCTGATGCACAGCTACTCTTGTGCTCTGTTGTCACGCAATAAGCAGCATCCTCCATGCCCGCCTCCCCTCCCATCTGCTGGCTATCTAGCAGTGTTAGAGTCTTCTTCTTCATCATTGACTCCTCAATATCCTTTCGAACAACCGGATACATGTCCTTTCTCAACTTTTCATATAATTCATTTTGCTTCATTTCACTCCTCGCTTTTTTCATGCCAAGCCTCTCTTCTTTGCTGAGTGTGAAAGCCCTCTTGTGCGTGACATTAACACCTATACCCCTTGTATGACCATGGGGCTATCTTGTTTTCAGACAATCGGACAAAATGTCACATGGCCATGAGTTCCTATAGAACCTAGCAGGGATCTTGGAAGCCTTTGACATCACTTTGATACAGTTCTTCATCATGTGGGTTTTCAAAGTAATAAGTTCCATCATGACGCCTCCTTGCACGTGCCCGCAAGTAGTCTACGGCGCGTTCACCCCTGATTTCACTAAAGGCCAGTTTGCCACCAGCCGCTACTGCTTCTTTGTCCTCCTGGTCCCATATCGTTTCATGCCATAGTATCCTGCCACACCCATATGGTGGGGGTGTGTGTTCTTCTTCTGAAGTTCTGATTGCTTGGCACTCTTCTCACCAAACTCTTTAGTTGCCCTGACACTTTTGAATTCAACCCAATCTTCCTTTGTAATTCGGGGGTATGCGAGGATTGGGTCCTTGGCTTCACTCAAGTACTTCTTGTACAGCACGTGCTTCCAGTTTCTCCAAGCACGCCTAGCCTTCTTTAGTGCAGCGTGTTCCACCTGCATTCTCCACTACTCTGGAATGTTCAAGTGACCCAGGATCTCCCGGACTATCCTTCACCGTGTTTCTGTGTCAGCCTTCCAAAACCTCGGCAGATTAATGTTGAGCCTTGCCCTGCCAACAAATCCACACACACACACACACTCCTGAACCTCATGCATGCTTTATCTAGTTTAGTTGAAGCCCAAGACTTTAAATTGATATCGATTACTTCATATACACCTTTAGGATAGTGTGTGGGCTTCCTTGGAGCGTTCCTCCGTGTCCTGACTAGAAGGGTAATTGCTGTAGCTCTATCTCATTCAAGATTACTTGATCCCTCACCATCTGGTGAAGACCTAGGGTTGTCGGAATCAGTTGAAGATAAATCACCTAAAGCATGAGTGCTGTCGCTGCTACTTGGCATCTATAGAGAACACATTCAAAACTCGGGAAAGGAGGATAAGCATAAAACTAACAACTTGGTATGAAGATGTCTAAACATGTGATGCAATAATTTAGAAAATGTACGGCTTATTAGTTAAGTTTGTGTGACTCGGGCGCCCGTGATCTGTAAATCGGCAGTAACTTATTAGAACAAATACATCTTATATATACTAGTTAGGAAGGTAGATAATGAATATATATACGCTCTCCATTATTTTATAGCCACTTTGGGAACAAACAGAATGAAATAGGAAGAGGGATTGCGAGGAATATGCCCCACCGCAATGGAGAGCAGTAACTAACAGACTTCTTAATGCAAACCCGTCCGGACCACAGGAGAGGCGAGGGTTACAGGATCAATATGCTCGAGGGTGGCTGGCGAGCAAACAAAGACGGCGAGGCACGGGAAATTGTGTGTTGGCAACATCAGTGGAGGTAGGCTTGACGGCGAAGAGAAGGCACACGGTCAGGGTGAGCACGCTGGCACCAGAGAGGGTTCTTCTGTGGATCTGGGGGAGGGGGAGCTGGCGATGAAGATTGGGTGGACTAGTTGAGTGAAACGCGGGCGAGCGATGGGAGGGGTGTTGGCGGCCAAGGTGAAAAGGATGGAAAATATCCCCGGTCGCCGCTGGGAAAGGCCTATGCAAATGGTTGCCTCTAAGCGCTCATGTGCACAAAGAGAATATTTTCGTTTGAAATGAAGACATACTAATTTTGAAATGAATATGCGAGTTCATCGTTTCGCCTCTAAATTTTTCCCACATTAAGCAATCACCATTATACCACGGGTTTGATTTGCTGGCGCATTTCAGGTCTCGTGTGCTATATTTAAGACATTTTTTGGCATTTATCGTGCATTTTGGCATATAAATCAAATCCTAGCCGGACAACATTTCCCATCGAAAGGGATGAGGATTATCGTTCGATCTGGGAGCATCCAACGGTGCAGACGTACCATCTGTGGGGTTTGGGTTCTAGCCAATCAGAACGCACGACTCGGATCACGCACACAGCAAGGGGGGCAATGGCCACTGTTTGGTATGCACATGGTTTTCGTGAGGGAATCGTTTCGCCTCCAAATTGTTTTCCACTCCAAGAAATCACCATTGTACCCTATGGTTCGATTTTCTTGTGCATTTGAGGTATCGTTTGCTATATTTGAGTCATTTGCTATAGTCACAACTACACGTGGGTGCTAGCTAGCAAGATGATTCGTGTGTCGCTTTGGGAGTTTTAATTCATTGTTCAAGAAACGGGAAAAAATTCTAACAGTTCAGCCATAGGGTGCGACCAGAGGTGTATGCCTTGTTGGTATTCTAATTACAGGAAATGCATATAGAGTCCGGAAATAACGAAAATCGGTGTGTCACCGTGGCGTGCTCTCAGGATCACAAGGAATTTTTTGGTAAAGATGGCACAATTTTTGATGCACACACCTTCCAAATAAGAGCATCTCACAAGAAGGATCATAGTTTCCAAAAGGAGACGCGGCACTTCGGACTCCAATCATCAGTGACTACATCGTTCCACCTCAAATTTTTTTCACGGTAAACAATCATGTATATTCCCTAGGTTTGATTTTTTGGCCCATTTCAGGTCCCGTTGCTATATTTAAGTCATTTTTTTGCACTTACCTTGCATTTAGTGCATATAATTAAATTCAAAACCGTTCTACAACTACATCTAGGTGTTAGTTAGCAAAGAAGGTGTACAAATCATCTGTGAGTTGCTTTGCGGGTTTTCATGCATTATCTGAGAAACAGGGAGAAGTTTCAAACATTTCGGCCGCGAGGTGCAGCCACCGGCGTATGCCTGGTTGGTATTTTAATTACTGGGAATTCAGATGGAGTCCAGACATCATCAAAATTGGTGTGTGCCCATGGCGTGCTCTCACGACCCCGGGGAATTTTTTGGGTAAAGTTTGCACAAGTTTTGATGATCGCGCCTTCCAAACTGGAGCATCTCACATGAAGGATCATGGTTTCCAAAAGGAGACGTGTCATGTCAAACTCCAGTGGTAGGTGACTTCATCGTTTGCCCTCATAAAAAATTTCACGGTAGGCAATCACCATTATACCACGGTTTTGATTTTCTAACGCATTTCAGGTATCGTTTGCTATATTTAAGACATTTTTTGAATTTAACATGCCATTTGTGGATATAAATAAAATCACAACCGGAACTACATGTGTTGTTGAAAGGAATGATGATCGCCGTTTTATCAAGGAGAATCCAACGATGGAGACGTACGATCCGTGGGGTTTGGGTTCTGACCAATCAGAACGCATGACTCAGATCGCGCGCGTGGCAGGGGGGCATCGGCCACGGTTTAGTGGACACAAGACTTTTGTGAGTGAACCGTGTGCTATTTGAAAACATTTACATTAACTAACAATATATTTTTGTTTAAATGAAAACATGAGTTCCTCGTTTCGCCTCCAGTTTTTTTCCACGGTAAGAAATCACGATTGTACCCTATGGTTTGATTTTCTGGTACATTTTACCAGGCGGTACGCCTGGCTAGCAATCTAAAATTTTGAATATGCAAAAACAGAGATCTCGTTTGTATATATATATAGTCACAACTACACGTGGGTGTTAGCAAGATCATTTGTGTGTTGCTTTGCGACTTTTCATTCATTGTCTGAGAAACGGGAAAAACTTCAAATAGTCCGACCGCAGGGTGCGGCCAGAGGAATAGGCCTTGTTTGTATTATAATATCAGGAAATGCATATAGTGTCCAGAAAATAACTAAATCATTTTGTCACTATGGCGTGTTCTCATGATCGCATGGAAAAAAGTTGGTAAAGTTTGGCACAAGTTTTGGTGCTCGCACCTTCCATACCGGAGCATCTATCATAGTTTCCAAAAGGAGATGTGGCACTTCGGACTCCAAATCGTTAGTAACTACATCATTCCGTGTCGAAAAAAATCATGGTAAACAATTACAGACATACCCTTGGTTTGATTTTCCGGCCCATTTCAGGTCTCCTCTGCTATGTTTAAGTCATTCTTTGCACTTACCTTGCATTTTAGTGCATATAAAGTCAAAAACCCTACTACAACCACATGTGGGTGTTTTAGTTAGGCTATATTTAGGCTACTCATAGTGGAGAGTGTCATATACTAGTACCATGCATATATATATATATGATACTAGTGTATGATACTACCTTTAATTATAGTGCATAGTATAATAGAGTAGTATCATAGATGATCATATTTATTACCATGCATGACTCAAATTAGCATCGTATTTAACATGATACATTATCTACCTATATGTTACTCTAAACCTCTCTATCTTCTTTAATCTTTGCCACATCAGCATACTTGCTATTTCCGAGTGCATGATATCGGCTATGATACCACCACTATGGCCAACCTTATAGTGGGGAGTCATATACTATAGTATCATGCATATGATACTAGTATATGATACTATGTACGTACCTTCATAGTGCATAGTATCATATAGTAGTATCATAGATGACCGTATTTATGGCCATGCATGACAGAAGTAGTATAGCATATTTATTATGTTACAATATCTACCTATGTTACTTCTTTGCCACATCATCATATTTGCTATTCCTGACTGCATGATACCGGCTATGATACCCCCACTATGGCCACCCTAAGGCTGGTGGTAATGGAGTATCATAAGCGGTATCATGCATGCCAACTAGACTTTTTGGATGATGTGGAACACAGTTAAATGAGGAAAGAGAGGGTGTGGTATCATATCATTATACCGTATCATATTAAATGTTGTACTACTTTGTGTCATGCATGGCAATTAATAAGGCAACCTAAGATACTAACTTATGATACTATGCATGCATTACAGAGGTACCATCATATACTAGTATCATATGCATGATACTAGTATAATATTTTATTTATTGTCATGCATGACACATAGCAGCATAGCATTTATTATGATATGGTGTCATGATATGATACTTAACCCTCCCTTTCTTCATTTAATTCTAGGACAGCTCATCAAAATTGCCTAGTCGACATGCATGATACTAGCTATGATTCTCCCATTACGATCAGCCTAGCAAAGAAGGTGTACAAATCATTTGTGTGTCATTTGCAAGTTTTCATCTGTTTGTTCGAGGAGCGGGGAGAAGTTTCAAACATTTTGGTTGCGAGGTGCGGCCACTGGCATAGGCCTAGTTGTTATTTTAATTACATGAAATTTAGATGGAGTTCGGACATCATCAAAATCGATGTGTGCCCATGGCGTCCTCTCACGACCCCAGGGAAAGAAAAAGGTAAAGTTTGGCATAAGTTTTGATGGTCGCTCCTGATATGTCTCCGTCGTATCTACTTTTCCTAACATTTTTCCTCTTGTTTTGGACTCTAATTTGCATGATTTGAATGAAACTCACCCGGACTGGCGCTGTTTTTCAGCAAAACTACCATGGTGTTGTTTTGTGCAGAAATAAAAGTTCTCGAATTGGAATGAAAATTTGTGAGGAATTTTTATTTGAATAAATAAAAATACTAGAGCCAAGAACCACCGGAGGGGGGCCCCTTGGTGAGCACAACCCACCAGGGCACGCCCGGGTGGGTTGTCCCCACCTGGTGGCCCTGTAGACCCTAAAACTGACGCTATAAAATCACATTTTTCTAGAAAAAATTAGGGAGGAAGAATTATCTCGTTTCACGATATGGAACCGCCGTCACCTCCCATTCTACATTGGGAGGCCAGATATGGAGTCCGTTTGGGGCTCCAGAGAGGGGAATCTTCGATCTTCTCATCACCAACCCTCCTCCATCACCAATTCCATGATGCTCTCCACCGGTAGTGAGTAATTTCTTCTTAGGCTTGCTGGTCGGTGAGGAGTTGGATGAGATTTATCATGTAATCGAGTTAGTTTTGTTAGGGCTTGATCCCTAGTATCCACTATGTTCTGAGATTGATGTTGCTATGATTTTGCCATGCTTAATGCTTGTCACTTTGGGCCCGAGAGCCATGATTTCAGATCTGAACCGTTTATGTTATCACCATTATATCTATGTTCTAGATCCAATATTGCAAGTTATAGTCAACTACGTGTTATGATCCGACTACCGCAGAGTGACAATAGTCGGGACACTTCCCGGTGATGACCGTAGTTGAGGAGTTCATGTATTCATCGTGTGTTAATGCGTTGTTCCGGTTCTCTATTGAAAGTAGGCCTTAATATCCCTTAGTTTCCAATAGGACCCCGCTGCCACGGGAGGGTAGGACAAAAGATGTCATGCAAGTTCTTTCCATAAGCACGTATGACTATTTACGGAATACATGCCTACATTATATTTATGAACTGGAGCTAGTGCAGTGAGCCCTAGGTTATGACTATTATCATGAATATCATCCAACAAATCTCCGATCCAATGCCTACGATTTTCCTACATATTCATCTTGCTAAGTTACTACTGTTGCTATTGCTATCGTCACTGCTACAAAACTATTACTATCATTGTTACCGTTACTGTTGCTGCTACCACTACTATCAAATCTATCATATTACTGTGCTACTGATCACTTTGCTTCAGATAATTAATCTCTAGGTGTGGTTGATTTGACAACTCAACTGCTAATACTAGCAAACATTCTTTGGCTCCCCCTGTGTCGAATCTATAAATTTGGGTCGCATACTCTACCATCAAAAACTGTTGCGATCCCCTATACTTGTGGGTTATCAAGACGTTTTTCTGGCGCCATTGCTGGGGAGCATAGCTATATTTTTTGAGTCACTTGGGATTATTATCAAAATATTACAATGAAGAATTTGAAGGATGCTAATACTAAGATTTTTCCCTCTAAGACGAGGGGAGTTAAGGAACTGACATCTAGCTCTGCACTTGATTCACCTTCTGTTATAAGTAAACTTGCAACACCACATGCTATTAATCCTGATATGTTGCAAGTTATTGATGATGCTACTTCTGCTATGAGTGATATTTATGATGATGCTAGTACCTTTCTTATTGATAATGTGCCACTAGGTAAATTTCTTGATGAACAACTTGCTAGAACTAAAGCTTTTGAGAATCCTGAAACTGATGAAGAACTTGAAACTGAAACACCTATTAGAACTAGCCCTCCTAGATATGAATTGCCAAAGATACCGGAAGGTTATGTTATGAATGAGGAGACAACTAGATACATTCTTGCTTGTAAAGATAGAGATGATCTAGAAAAAATATTATGCAAGTATAAAGAAAAGGCTTTGAATGCTAAAGTGAAATGTGATCCTCAGATTGCTACTTCACATATCTTTGTTGATGATAAGGATTTTGAATTTTGTGTCGACCCAGAGTTGATTACTTTGGTTGAATCTGATCCTTTCCATGGTTATGAAACTGAAATTGTTGTGGCACATCTTACTAAGTTGAATGATATAGCCACCCTTTTTGCTCAGGATGAGAAAGTTCGCTATTATTATGTTCTCAAATTATTTCCATTCTCATTAAAGGGTGATGGTAATGCTTGGTACAGTACTCTGGCTCTTGGTCGTGTGCGTAGTCCCCATGATATTATTTATCACTTCTCTGAAAAATATTTTCCTGCTCATAGGAAACAAGCTGCCTTACAGGAAATATTTAACTTTGTGCAAACTGAAGAAGAGAGTCTCCCACAAGCTTGGGGGAGGCTTCTCCAATTTCTTAATTCTTTGCCGGATCATCCTCTTGAGAAAAATGAAATACTTGATATCTTCTATAATGGACTAACCGATGCTTCTAGGGATTTCCTAGATAGTTGAGCTGGTTATGTTTTTAGGGAACGAACTATTGGGCAAGCTGAAGAATTATTGAATAACATATTGAAAAGTTATGATGATTGTACTCTTCCCGAACAACCTCTTAAACCCACTCCAAAGAATAGGGGTATTTTATATCTCAGTCCTGAAAATATCCAAGAGGCAAAGAAATCTATGAAGGAAAAAGGTATTAAAGCTGAGGATGTCAAAAATTTACCTCCTATTGAAGAAATACATGGGATTGATACACCACCACCACCTAAGGTGGTAGAGGTAAATTCTCTAATGAAATTCAATGATAATGATAATCCTCACAATATGCACCCTAGCCAATGCCTTTATGAGTTTGAAACTTACATTAGAAAGCAAGATCACTTCAATCCAAATGTTATGAAACAATTTAAATACAATTATGATATGATTGCTCGCTTGAGTGACTTGTTATTTAGAATTTCAAATGATGTTAGAGGTGTGGAGAAGCATGCTTCTATGGTTCAAACATAGTTAGAACAAGCTGCTAAATCTCAAAGAGAGTTGATAGATGAAATGAACAACAATATAAATGACTTTGTTGTTAGAGTAGCCACCAGAGGAGGTAAGGTGACTCAGGAACCACTTTATCTTGAGGGACACCCAAAAATAATTGAACAAGACTCTGAAAGGGTTAACACCGATGCACCTAGTCCTTCTAAAAAGAAAAAGAAGAAGAAAAATGATAGGACTTTGCATGCCTCTTGTGAACCTGAAGTAGAAAAACCTCCTGATAATGAAGTTTCTATATCTGATGCTGAAACTCAATCTGGTACTGAACACTCACCTTCTAATAATGAAAAAGGTAATGATGAGGTTCATGAAAATACTCAAATATATAATAAAGAACCAGACAATGATGTTGAGATAGAACCAGTAGTTGATCTTGATAACCCACAATCCAAAAATGAAAGATATGATAAAAGAGACATTGTTGCTAGAAAACATGGTAAGGAAAGGGAACCATTGGTTCAAAAACCTATGCCCTTTCCACCTAAGTCAACTAAAAAGTAAGATGATGAAGAATTTGAACGCTTTGCTAAAATGTTGTGGCCAGTCTTTTTGCGTACTCGCTTGACTGACATCTTAAAAATGCCTCCTTATGCAAAGTACATGAAAGACATCATCACCAATAAGACAAAAATACCGGAAGCTAAAATCTCCACCATTCTTTCTAATTATACTTTTAAATATGGAGTACCTAAAAAACTTGGAGATCCGGGAATACCTACTATACCTTACTCCATCAAAAGAAATTATGTGAAAACTGCTTTATGTGATTTGGGAGCTGGTGTTAGTGTTATGACTTTCTCTTTATGTAAAAGACTTGATTTGGATAACTCACACCTACTGAAATATATTTGCAAATGGATGACAAATCAACTGCCATACCTATTGGTATTTGTGAGGATGTGCCCATTTTGTTGCTAATGTCACTATTTTGACTGACTTTGTTATACTTGAGATGCCCGAGGACGACAACATGTCGATTATCCTTGGGAGACCCTTTTTGAATACTGCAGGGGTTGTTATTGATTGCAATAAAAGCAAGGTCACTTTTCATATCAATGGTAATGAGCATACGGTGCACTTTCCGAAGAAACAATTCCAAGTGAATGGTATTGATTTTATTGAAAAATCTCCTACAATAACTATTGGAAGTCTTCAACTACCTCTACCTATTGTTAAAAAGAAATATCAAATGCTTATTGTTGGGGACATTCATATCCCCGTTGAGGTAACTTAGTGATTTATTAAAGTTCTTCGGTTTCATGCTAATCAAAAGTGGTTGTTAATAAGACTTGATCAACCTTATTAATTGATCATTTTTGAGAGGTATGAAGTTGAAGATTTTAGTGAGCACTACCATCCGTCCCTACCTTTTGTTTTCTATTTTATAAGTTAAATAAAATAAAATGCCATGTTTTGTCTGTTTTCTAAATTTTTCATGCAATTAAAAAATGACACAAAAATTAAAGTCCTCAGGATACTTTGAAATTTTAATACGATTTTTTATGAATATTTAAGAATTTTTGATGCAAATAACATCAGAAGGAGGTGCACCAGGTGGGCACAACCCACCTAGAAACGCTGGGAGCCTAGGCACACCCTGGTGGGTTGTGGTCCCCACATGGGCCCCCTCACTTATCTTGTCATCCCACATCACCACCTACCTCCAGAAAACAATCACCATTGCTCTCTCTCCCTCTCTCTCTCTCTCTCGTGTTCTTGCTCTCAAACCCGTGGATTTCGATCTGTTTGCTCGAAGCTCCATTTCTGAAACTGTTTCGGGGGATTGTTGCTTGGTATGTGACTCCTTAGTTGGTCCAATTAGTTTTTGCTTTAGTGGTATGTATTTTGAATAATTAGCTATCTTTGTGTTGCTGTAGATGATCTTGCATGTTGAATTCTTAGAGTTCTAAGTAGTTTGAATGCTTGCTATGGCCTCTATGCATCCCTATGAGTAGTTGCTTTCAATCTTGTGAAGTTTTGTTGAGAAAAACTTTGTGGACTAAAAATTTCAGAATTTTGTTCATAGGAAAAAGATGAGTATCTTTAGGAAGTTTGCTTCCAAGAAGAACTCCAAGGGAGTTCGGGGAGTCATCTGATAGTGATGTCCACACGCGGAGAATGGCGGAGGTACGGCCGTGCTAATGGCCTCATAACTCGTTCATGGAAGGGGACGGAATCCTTCAAGAGTTTACACAATATGCTGCTAATGCCGGCCTCAGTGACTTCATCGCAGCTGAATGTGAAAAGTATCATCTCCTCACAAATTTCTTTGTGCAAAGTTTTCATTTCCTTCCTAGGAATAATCGCCATGAGGTGCAGATTAATTTATATGCTGAAACCCGTCAGATACCACTTACTGACTTTTGTGACATTTGCATGATCCCTTCTGACGGGGATTTAATTGAGCCTAGGCCCGCAGAGTTTTATGGTTTTTACCGCACTCTGACTATGGGGGATGAGAGATGGGTGTCAGGTTTCACCGCCACTAGCTTGCACTTTCCTGTTGTGCATTATTTTGCTCTATTTATTGTGAAGTGTTTACTTGCTAGAGAAAAGGTAGGTGCACTCAGTGCTCCAGACTTTGTTGTTTTACGTCATGCACTTTTCTACGACAACACTTATAGCTTGAGAGCTATTGTGGCACATCGCCTCCACATTAACAGATCCAAGGGAAAAATACATGGTGGTATTTACGTTACTCACTTGGCGACTCCCTTTAACATTCAGATACACCAGCATGATTATCCCTTCCCAGGTTTACCTAGATCGCGCAGCTATGGCACACCACCAGTTTATTGATAGCGAGAACACCACTATGGATGTTCCATATAACTTAGTTTTCAGTGTGGACACTCGTGATGTTATTCTGTAGTCTGCACCTGCTTTGTTTGACCCTATTGCTAGGGGCGGATACATGATTTTACTTGAGGACATTGTCGCCTACTGGAACAACCTGGCTGTGGCAGAGGATTAGCCTCAGGAGTGGGACCCTCAGGTACCTGGTCCCCGGCATTTCAACATCGGACCCCATGGCTTCTTTGAGTGGTGATTACCAAGTTAGGCCAAAAGCCTAAGCTTGGGGGAGTATGTATTTCCACCGACATTACATTCATGTTCACACATTTTATTTCAGTTGTCGGTGTCCACACTCTTTCATTGTATTATCCATGCTAAATGTATTTTCTCGCTTTATTCTTGTGTGTTTAAAAAACTTTGAGAAAATCCAAAAATATTTCCTGCTTCTTTTTGATTTTTCTTTCTAGTGTAGTTATTTGTAGTACTAAAAAGAAAACCCAAAAATATTTCCTTGTTCTTCTTTTACTTGTTGGGAGCTTTCCCGTGTAAATAGTTTTTTTCGTTCTTGTTTTTCTTTCTTTAAGTTGCTTTCTTCCAGAAAAACCAAAAACTCCAAAAATATTTCAGTGTGTTTCTCTGAAGTTCCTTTTCTTTATTTTGAGTCATACCGAAGAGAAGACCACGATGAAAATGTTGAGTGGCTCTCATATGCATTATTGTTGATCTAACAAAGAGCCCATATTACCTTGTCTTCTCCTTTTGAATAAAATGTTTGCAGATTCCAACTTAGTCCACGGCACTCTTGCACTATAATTATTTTCATATCGTTCGGTCGTGCAAGTGAAAGGCAATAATGACGACATTTGATGAACTGGTAGTGGCAGAGAGAAACGGGTATAAAACCGACTTGTTCTGTTTTGGTAAATATGTTTAACCTAGTATCCATGATTCAACCTATTATGATCAAATATGTTTGCAATGACAATTAGGGATTCTAGTTTCTCATGCCATGCATAAGTAGCTAGGAGTGGATAATGATTTATCTTGGATGTCAACACTGCGTTAAAATGATTGTGATGTAGTATGATGATATGGTATCCTCCTATGAATGTTCGAGTGGCTTGACTTGGCACAATGTTCATGCATGTAGTTGAATCAAAACCAACATAGCCTCTATGATATTTATGTTCATGGTGTTCATATCCTACTCATGCTAGTATCTAATGTTACTTATGCATAATGCATGTTCGTGACCGTTGTTGCTCTCTAGCTGGCCGCTTCTCAACTTATTTGCTAGCCTTCGCCTGTACTAGCGGAAATTATGCTTGTGCATCAAAAACCTTGAACCCAAGTTATTCCAGATAAGTCCACCATACCTACCAATATGCGGTATTACCCTGTCGTCCTAAGTAAATTTGCATGTGCCACCTCTAAAAACTTCAAATAAGTATCCTTTTTGTGTGCCTAGATTGTTCATAGAGCGACAAGGGATAGTCTTTATCTTCCATACTAAGCGGGTTAATCTCATGGTGAGTGTTTATTCACTCGTCATTGCACAAGAGGGGCGGTAATAGGGATTCCCAGTCCCGAATTGCAAAAAGAAAAAAAGAGCTTACAAATAATCAGAAAAAAACTCATACAGAGTCATAACCTTTACTTTATCACTTGGGAACTGCCACTAATGTGTTTAGCATGGAAGACATTGATAACTAATGGTCGCAAAGTAAACAAGAAGGGTGCACCTCTCAAAATTTCATTTACCTCTGTTTTAAAAACCTGAGCTCTAGCACCGCTGCAATTCACTGCTTCCCTCTATGAAGGGGCTATCTATTTACTTTTATGTTGTGTCATCACCTTCTCAAATAAGCGCTAGAACCTGAGAGCACTGTTGTGATGCTCATGCATTGTGTGTAGCTAATGTTGGGTGCGTCATGACTGGATCTTTTCTACCATGAATTACAATGTTTAGTCACTGCTTGAACTTTGGAGGTGCTCTGCATTTATGTTCTGCGGTCTCAGAATGGGCAAGTGAGATGCCACTATTGTCATATTATATCGTGGTTGTTTTGACAATGTGTTGTTGTTTGAGATATCTTATTATTCCTTGCTATCTGATTATGTCATTGATATGAGTTAATATAATTTTTAAGAGTTATTGTCGACATGGTTAGTTATAATCTCAGCTGAAAGCCTGGGTGCTGTTTAAGCTTATTTATGCAAACAAGAGCAAAAGAGTCGTAAAAGTTTTTCTTTTTCACTTTCAGTTTATCAACTGAATTGCTTGAGGACAAGCAAAAGTTTAAGCTTGGGGGAGTTGATACTTCTCTTCCATATCTACTTTTCCTCTTGTTTTGGACTCTAATTTGCATGATTTGAATGAAGCTAACCCGGACTGACTGCTGTTTTCAGTAGAACTACCATGGTGTTGTTTTTGTGCAAAAATAAAGTTCTCGGATTGGAATGAAAATTTTCAAGGAATTTTTATATGAATAAAGAAAAATATTGGAGCCAAGAACCACCGGAGGGGGACCTTGGGTGAGCACAACCCACCAGGGCATGCCCCCCCTCCAGGCGCACCTAGGTGGGTTGTCCCCACCTGGTGGCCCGACAGACCCTGAAACCGACGCTATAAAATCATGTTTTTCGAGAAAAAATCAGGGAGGAAGAATTATCTCGTTCTGCAATACGGAGCCGCCGTCACCTCCTGTTCTTCATCAGGAGGCCAGATCTGGAGTCCGTTTTGGGCTCTAGAGAGGGGAATCTTTGGTCTTCGTCATCACCAACCCTCCTCCATCACTAATTCCATGATGCTCTCCACCGAGAGTGAGTAATTCCTTCGTAGGCTCGCTGGTCGGTGAGGAGTTGGATGAGATTCATCATGTAATGGAGTTAGTTTTGTTAGGGATTGATGGTGCTATGAGTTTGCCATGCTTAATGCTTGTCACTTTGGGCCCGGGTGCCATGATTTCAGATCTGCACCATTTATGTTATCACCATTATATCTATGTTCTAGATCCGATCTTCCAAGTTATAGTCACCTACTACGTGTTATGATCCGGAGACCCCGAAGTGACAATAGTCGGGACAGTTCCCGGTGATGGCTGTGGTTTTAGGAGTTCATGTATTCACTGCGTGTTAATGCTTTGTTCAGGTTCTCTATTAAAAGGAGGCCTTAATATCCCTTAGTTTCCAATAGGACCCTGCTGCCACGGGAGGGTAGGACAAAAGATGTCATGCAAGTTCTTTCCATAAGCACGTATGACTATTTACGGAATACATGCCTACATTATATTTATGAACTGGAGCTAGTGTCGTGCGCCATAGGTTATGACTGTTATGATGAATATCATCCAACAAATCACCGATCCAATGCCTACGATTTTCCTACATATTGATCTTGCTAAGTTACTACTGCTGCTATTGCTATCGTGACTGCTACAAAACTATTACTAACACTGTTACCGTTACTGTTGCTACTACCACTACTATCAAATCTATCACATTTACTGTGCTATTGATCACTTTGCTGCAGATAATTCATCTCCTGGTGTGGTTGAATTAACAACTCAACTGCTAATACTTGCAAATATTCTTTGGCTCCCCTTGTGTCGAATCTATAATTTTGATTTGAATACTCTACCCTCGAAAACTGTTGTGATCCCCTATACTTGTGGGTTATCATCTCCTTCCAAACCGGAGCATCTCACATGAAGGATCATGGTTTACAAAAGGAGGTGTGTCAATTCAATCTCGAGTGGTCGGTGACTTCATCGTTTGGCCTCATAAATATTTCCACGGTACACAATCACCATTATACCACATGTTTGATTTTCTGGCGCATTTTAGGTATTGTTAGCTGTATTTAAGACATTTTTTGAGTTTAACGTGCATTTTGTGCATACAAATAAAATTATAACCGGAACTGCATGTGCTATCGAAAGGGATGAGGATCGACGTTCGATCTGGGAGCATCCAACGATGCAAACGTACGATCCGTGTGGTTTGGGTTCTGGACAATCAGAAAGCACGACTCAGATTGCGGGCGGGGTTTGGTTGGCACACGACTTTCATTAATGAACCGTCTGCTATTCCCAAACCAGATTGCATATTTTTGTTCACACATACTGTAGTGAGATCAATTGAGAGTGGTACCTCTATGATATAAGAATAATAGTAATAATAATAACAAAAAATAGTTGATATTCATTGCCTGAGCTGACAACATATCAAAGTCAACATATTAATGATTCTTACATCAACAGAAAACCAGGCATAACTCACAAATTCAATACACGCTATTGTTCTAAATTGAACGAATTAAGTTGCAGGGTAGGCATAAAGACTAGTCTTACTGCTTAATTCCCATGTACATGGGGGAACTGGGTTCATTACGTTGACCCCGAATGAACTTGGGTTTTCTGATGATTTTATGCCTCTCTGTTACATGGGTGCGTGATCCCTTGGCTGGCAACTCAGCAAATTCATCGTACTCGTCCTCATCGACAACATTGTCGACACCCAGTACCCTCCTCTTCCCATGCATCACTACATGGCAGTTCTTACGCAAGGGGTCTTCCGCAAAGAAAATCTGGGTAGCATCGCTCGCAAGAATGAACGGGTCTGCGTGATATGCCATCATTGTCCTGTTAACACAGGTCTTCCTGTAATCATCAACCATTACATGACCAAGAGGGATCCATGCGCACCTGAATAATTCCACCTTAACTTCCACATAGTCAAGCTCCCAAATCTCTCTGATGGTTCCATAGTATACCCTTTTATCAACTTCATCTACAGTCATGCATTCTATTTGAACAGAGCTGTTCTAATATGAGGTCTTCTCATCATGTTCTTCAGTGTAGAACGTGTATCCATTTATGTCATATGCTTGGTATGTAAACACCATAGGTGATGGATTTTGTGCCAACCACGTAGCAATGTCATCGATGGGTTCTTGTGCCAAACGATTCTTCATCCATTCAACATAGTTCTTAGTGTGCTCCTTCATATCCACATCTGACGAAGGTACCATTGGTAAGAAGCTTTGGCCTATCTCCGCCAAGTGTTCTTCGGCATAAGTGCTGAGAACTGGGTTGTTAAGCAGTACCGTCAAATGGGCTTTCTTTGCCAATTCTCCGGGTGCAGCCTTTTGCGTGCCAGCAAGGACCGGCTTACCTTTCAGCCTTCCCTCATGGAGAGAGGGGGGCAAACCTATAGGTCTTCGTTTCATATATTCGGTGCAAAACTCAACCACCTCCTCCGCGGTATAACCTTGTAGGATGCTTGCCTCTAGATGGTTTCGGTTCCGACAAAAGTGCTTCAGTATTCCCATCAACCGCTCGAAGGGATACATGTTGTGAAGAAACACATGACCACAATACTTTATCTCATCGACAAGGTGCATAGTGAGATGTACCATGCCATCAAAGAATGACGGTGGGAAAAACATCTCTAGGTTGGACAATATTCTTGCAATATCATCTTGCATATGATCCAACTCTTCAGGATCTACAACTTTCTGCCATAGTTGGTTGAAGAAATCACAGAGCTCAATGGGTGTGTTTCTTATATCTTTGTCCATCAGATTCCTGATGGCTACCGGGAGGATTTGTGTCAACATTACGTGGCAATCATGTGTCTTCATGTGTCCCAACTTCATTTTACCTGAGCTCACATCAACGAGACTTCTGATGTTTGCAGGGTAGGAAGAGGGTGTCTTAACTGGCAACAAATTGGTAAAGTAATGTGTTGCTTCTTTTGTACTGAAATTGTAACTCTGGCGATCTTTGATGAATTCTTCATCATCGTCTGCTTCACTCTTGCGTTTTGATTGATCAGCAAGCATATCGAGCTGTGAACCCTCACCATCCTTTCTTTTACCATTAATCTTGAGCAGAGTACCAAGGATGCTTTCACATACGTTCTTCTCTACGTGCATGACATCAATGCAGTGATGTACACGTAGAATCTCCCAGTAAGGTAATTTCCAGAACATTGATTTCTTCTTAAACACTTAAACCTTCGGTATTTGTTTCACCGTCAAAGCGTGATTCTTGCCTAGCACAACATTAATTTGTTTAGCCATGTTGTGGACCACCTCCCCATCATAGGGTCTTGGGCCCACACCTACCTTTGTTGTACCATCAAATTCAGCTTTCATCTTTTGGTATGGGTGATTTTTCCGTAAGAACCTATGATGATGCAAATACACGGTTTTGCGTGAGTTGGGAAGTCTTCTCCTAGCTGTCATATCCATGCATGTGACACACCCTACATATCCCTTTGTTTTCTGTCCTGATGTGTGCCTAATGCCGGCATATCTTGAATGGTGTGCACCAGCATCGCATGTAGATCGAAAATTTCCTTTCTGTAAGCATTATAACATTTTACAGTAGGTGCATCTATCCACACTGTCAGCAGTTCTTCTACTAGTAGCTGAAAGTAAATGTTGATGTCATTTCCAGGTTGCTTCGGGCCTTGGATAATCATTGACATCATAATGTATTTTTTCTTCATACACAACCAAGGAGCTAGGTTATATATGCACATAAGCACCAGCCATGTACCGTGATTGGCGCTCATATCGCCAAAAGGATTCATCCCGTCAGTACACTCCCCAAGCCTTATACTTCTAGGATCCTTGGCAAAGTCTTGAAAGTTGTTGTTGATTAATTCCCACTGAGCCCCATCTTTCGAATGCCTCATATAGTTATCCCCAATTCGCTCATGATGATGCCACCGCAACCTGTTTGCCTCTCGAGGGTTTGCAAACAAATGCCTCAACCTTGGAATTAAGGGCAAGTACCAAACAACCTTGAACAAGATTCCTGTCTTGATCTTGTCATCCAATTTGTACTTGTCCTTTACTCTCCTACGCTTGTATCGTGCATGCTTGAATTTGGGACATGCACGCAAATCTTTGTATTCACCACGATACAATATACAATCATTCACACAAGCGTGTATCTTCTGTACTTCAAGTTCCAATGGGCAAACAATTTTCTTTGCTTCATTCATGCGTTTGGGGAGCACATTATCTTCCCAAAGAATTTCTTTGAAAAGACCTAACATCTCTATGAAGCCCTTATTTGATAGACCATTTGCTGATTTAAATCTGAGAAGCGCCAAGGTGGCACTCAACTTGGAATTTTTCTTTTTGCAACCTGGATACAATTCTTTCTTAGAGTCCGCATCAATGGTTGGAGGATACTTGTACCCAATCATATCCTTTTTGGGCCCTCGAAATCTGCAATCATAGCAGCAAAATCTGGCATATCAAGATCGTCATCATCTGCATCGACGTCTTGGTTTTCAAGTGGGCGTTTCAGCTTTCTGGTGTTCCATTGGTAGCTTGACGCCTCTGCCCCGATGTTAGATTCAACATCCACGTGACACTGATCGGGGTTTGGCATCTCGCAACCCTTGGTATCTTCATCCATGGCCTCCTCTTCACCGTGTCTGGTCCAACGTGTATATCCATCCATGAATCCTCGAGAGACTAAGTGCCACTGGACATTTGGAACTTCATGTGACTCTGTATTGGCACAATCAATACATGGACACAGGATGTAATCCGCATCACCAATTCTCCTCTTTGTACTTTCAGCCAAATTCATTAACTCTATCACGCCACTAATAAAATCTGCGGTTTTCCGATTCTTCATCCATCAAGATCGTTCCATCTGGACCACACGAATGGTAATTAAAAACAAAACAACATTAATACACAGATTAACTGCTGCCCAAAGATGTGTGCATAAATCACAAGGTTTTATTTTCATAATTACTGAGGGCGCTCGATGTGCAATGACAAAAATTAGTGGCGAGTCAATTTACATGCAGAGTACTAGTACAACACTACCCTTAGGAATTGAATACCTTAATTAAGCCACTCACAAAAAGCATACCTTAATTATTAGCCGCGCGGCGATGTCTACTCTGCAGACAGAGAAGCGCGATGCGGCAGCACGCCGAGACATCAGGGTCGAGGAGCAAAGCTTAGTGCGGCTGCCGCCTGAAGTTCGACCTCCACTATCCAGCCATCGAGCGCGGTGGATTTGCTCGAATCACGCCGCCGCTGACCTCGATGCTTGAGCTCCTCCTATCTCCCACCGCAGACCATGGATTGACGTCCTATAACGCCACCACCGCCAACCGACCGAGGATTGACCTCTTCTCCGGTAGCCGCAGCCTAGGCCACCGCCGCCATGTCTATATGCAGAGCGGATGTTTTTTACGGATATCCATAGAGCGGCTATTTACATGGTATCACTTTACCTCAATTATATGTACAGGGTAGTACATCATATACAGTTATGTAACGGCAACCGTGTCTCACCTACGTTGTCTTCTCACACAGTTTGGTGCGGAAATCGTGCGTGATGTTGTAATACCTAACACAAATGACATGCATAAGCAGTGTGCCGTATACAACATATAGTGCCATAAGTAGTTCCCGACGGTTAGCTTATCCCCAAAGTTTCCCCATTTTCGCCAAATCCCTAAATAGCCTCCAAATTACCTCGTGTGGCGCTGACATTGGGGGAATGCGGATGAGTGGTGCTGATTGTTTCGGTGTGGTTGCTCCTACTCGTATCGCCGCCGAGCACTTGCCTAAGGTCATCAGAAGGAAGGTGTACTATGGATCTGAAAGGTCCTGTCTGGTTCCAATCTATCCCGATCTTTTTAGCATGTCCAAAGTAGCTCCTCGTTGAATCCGTCCTGAATGAACCCCCCCAAGGAAAGTGATCTGCCGCCGGATCCGGAGCATGAATCTAGACTCCCACAACACGAGTTCGACTCTGGATTATGCGCCACCGAGAGGTACCAAAAATCTGAGTTGTGTGCGCGGGCTCACTCCCGCTCGACGTGTATGCACGGAGGGATTCGTCATTAGCAGGCGGTTTCTTAGTTTCCCCTTAGAGGTTAGTGCTAAGTTCATCATTTTACTTGAGTTAATGCCACCTCTCATCCTGAATAATATTTAACATTAGAAGGGATATGAGGCTTGTTCCTTTGTTAACTGGCTAGATGAAGAATGGCATGGCAGGGCTCGCAGTGTTATCACCAAGCTCACAGAAGATAACGTAAAGCTGAAGAAGAAACTGGCTGATCTAGAATGTACAATCAGTACGACGAAGCAAGAAAGAATCAATCACAGGCAACAGATGAAAGCAAGAGACAAGATGGAACTAGCATGTGTAGTTGTGGTTGTCGCATTAGCCATGTTCTATGCACTGATTGCAATGAGGAATAGGGGTTTTGTTTGATAGTATTGCTAAAGCACATCTAGATGTGCTCTAAGTAATGCACATCTAGGTCCTATGCCATTGATGTTACGCGCAGATTCGTGCAGATATTTTCCATTGTCGTTTTTCTTTTCCTTTGTAGTTTGATTATTACCGGCTTTATCAATAAGAAGAGCTCAATGTATTGCTTGCCAACTGTCCTACTCCATTCGTACCGGTACCGGTGCATAATCCCAAAACTCGTTCCTTGTTTTTGTCCTGAAAAAAGAAACCAACCAATAGCCAATAGGAGTCCTGCGCAACCCTGGGAATTTGGAGTGACTGGGTACAAATAATTGCGGTTGATTAGATTGGCGGTTAGATAATACATCAACCCCTGCTTCAATTGGCAGTTCCTCTTCTCTGCATACCTCGCTTAAGAGTCCACCATCTTCATCGTCCCCGGCAGGCCGCGCTACCCACTGGCACACACTCTGCAGCCATGTCGAGCGATAGCAAGGACGATAGTTCGGCCAGCAGTCTGGCGCGCGATGATAGGTCAACATCAGAATCATACCTCTCGTCTTCCATGAGTCCGGCGTCGATCCCAAACCTTGATTATATCCGGATGATGGAAGGGACACTGCCTCCAGTGTCGTCAGACAACAACCAGACAGATGAGGAGCCGTCGGAGGACGAAGAAGAGGATGATGATGATGAGGAGCAGGAATAGTAGAATGAGGAGGAGGAGGACGACGACAGCAACGACGATGCTGATGGTGGCGGCGATGAAAAGCCAACAGTCAGCGGCAAGAAGCGTCCTCGCCAAGATGATGTCGCGGGGCCATCCAACAACAACAACAAGAAGAAGAAGGACTATTTTAAGCAGACTGTATATATCTCTGCTTCCGTTCGCTCATATTAATTTGTTATCTCTGTTTATCTTGTCAATCTCATTGCAGGCAGTTAGAAATACATATTCGACATAGATCTGCTACATTATCGCCCACAAGTTGATTGTTGAACTGTGTGCCCTGACGAGCACACAATTCACAAAAAAGACCATATGGGTTGTCTATAATGATCGCATAGAATTCTGATTACCGACCTGTTTGCCGGGTATCACACACATCTTGTTGCATCGAATCGTTTGTGTTCACCTGGATCATTGAAAATGGTTCATCGAGCGAACTTTATGTCGTATATCGCACACACCTTGAACTGGCTTCCCATTTCTGTTGTTCTGTCTCATCGCAAACATTTTGTATGGATCAATTGTTTGCCCAGTATCGCACACGGAACTAAAATCTGAATCGTGTTTGATGTATCATTCATCTCAAATGTTTTGCGTCTTTTTTGACAGTTTTTTTACATCACCATTTTCGATTAATGCATCACACACAGTTTCGTCAAAGGGTCTCTGATCGTAGTGTCGCATTAGCAGCATCCTGCAGTAGTGGGTATAAGAAGTTTCCTTGGTCATGCTGGTTTCTATAGGAGGTTTATTAAAGACTTCTCTAAAATTTCTAGGCCTTGCACTAATCTCTTGCAAAGAAATGCCCCTTTTGTTTTTGATGATGATTGTGTGCAAGCATTTGAAATACTTAAGAAAGCCTTGATTTCTGCACCTATTGTTCAGCCAGCTGATTGTAATTTACCCTTTGAAATTATGTGTGATGCTAGTGATTATGCTGTTCGTGTTGTTCTTGGACAAAGTGTTGATAAGAAGTTGAATGTTATTCATTATGCTAGTAAAACTCTAGACAGTGCCTAGAAAAATTATGCTACTACTGAAATAGAATTCTTACCAGTTGTTTTTGCTTCTGATAAGTTAAGATCTTATATTGTTGATTCCAAAGTAACTGTTCACACTGATCATGCTGCTATTAAATATTTTATGGAAAAGAAAGATGCTAAACCTAGACTTTTTTAGATGGGTTCTCTTGCTACAAGAATTTGATTTGCATATTATTGATAGAAAGGGAGCCGAGATCCCCATTGTAGACAAGTTGTCTAGGTTAGAGAATGTTCTTGATGACCCACTCCCTATTGATGATAGCTTTCCTGATGAACAATTAGCTGTCATAAATGCTTCTCGTAATACTCCATGGTATGATCATTATGCTAATTACATTGTTGCTAAATTTATACCACCTAGTTTCACATACCAGCAAAAGAAAAAGTTTTTCTATGATTTGAGACATTACTTTTGGGATGACCCACACCTTTGTAAAGGAGTAGATGGTGTTATTAGACGGTGTGGACCTGAGCATGAATAGGAACAGATCCTACGCAAGCGCCACTCTGAGTCTTACGGAGGACACCACGTTGGAGATAGAACTGCACACAAGGTATTACAATCTGGTTTTTATTGGCCTACTCTCTTGAAGGATGCTCATAAGTATGTCTTGTCTTGTGATGAATGCCAGAGAATTGGCAATATTAGTAGACGTCAGGAAATACCTATGAATTATTCACTTGTTATTGAACCATTTGATGTTGGGGCTTTGATTATATGGGACCTTTTCCTTCCTCTAATGGGTATACACATATTTTAGTTGTTGTTGATTACATTACTAAGTAGGTAGAAGCTATTCCAACTAGTAGTGCTGATCATAACATTTATATTAAGATGCTTAAAGAAGTTATTTTTCTGAGGTTTGGAGTCCCTAGATATTTAATGACTGATGGTGATTCACATTTTATTCATGGTGCTTTCCGTAAAATGTTTGCTAAATATGATATCAACCATAGAATTTCATCTCCATATAATCCTTAGTCTAGTGGTTAAGTAGAATTGTGCAATCGAGAGATTAAATTGATTTTGCAAAAGACTGTTAATAGATCTAGAAAGAATTGGTCTAAGAAACTTGATGATGCATTCTGGGCTTATAGAACTGCTTATAAAAACCGTATGGGTATGTCTCCGTATAAAATGGTTTATGGAAAAGCATGCCACTTACCTCTCGAACTAGAACATAAAGCTTATTGGGCTATTAAAGATCTCAACTATGATTTCAAACTTGCCAGTCAAAAGAGATTATTTGACATTAGCTGACTTGATGAATGGAGAACCCAAGCCTATGAGCATGCCAAGTTGTTTAAATAAAAAGTTAAAAGATGGCATGACAAAAGGATACAAAAGCGTGAGTTTAATGTAGGTGATCACGTTTGGCTATACAACTCTTGTTTAAGATTTTTTGCAGGAAATCTTCTCTCTAAATGGGAGGGTAATTACATTATCGAGGAGGTCTGTCTTTCCGGTGCCATCAAAAACAACAACGCCGAAGGCACAAATCCGAAGGTGGTAAACGGTCAAAGGGTCAAACATTATATCTCAGGTACTCCCATAAATGTTGAGACAAATGTTATTAATACCTTAACACTGGAGGAGTACATAAGGGATACTTTCCAGAATGTTTCAAACTCCGAAAAATAATAGGTATGTGGTACGGTAAGTAAACCGACTCCAAAACATTTATGATGGCAATTTTTTCTCTGTTTTAGAATATTTAAAAAATTAGGAAAATTAAAAGTAGTCTGAAAGATACACAAGGAGACCACATGGGTGGTGGGTGCACCCTACGCCCTGGGCGCGTGTCACAGGAAACCATGGCCACCTATGGGACCAAGAGGTCTTTTTCTGGTTTGGTAGGGGGGGCGACGCATTGCACAAAGAGTAGACGAGCATGGGGCAGCATGGCAGAGATCACACAGGCAATTTTACCCAGGTTTGGACCACCGCGAGGCATAAAACCCTACTCTTGCTTCGGTGGATTGATGGTGGAAAGGTGGTGGTGGTGCATTGTACACTTGCCCAGCAAGGGTTGCCTCAGGCAACAACGACTACACGCCTATGGAGGTGTGAGTTGTCCAACCTTCTAAACCCTTTCTACGGTTGCCGTGGGCCTCGTTTTATAGATCAAGGGGTTACCACCATGGCAAAGTAATCATTACGAATTGATAAGATAGCAAACAATGCTATCGTACCTAACTCCACGGGCTGACAGGGTGCATTAAATGCACCGCTCAATGTCGCATCGTTGGTTGCCCGACAAGGCTTGCTGGGCTATCTTGCCAGCTTCAGACCTGCTAGCTTGACACATCGCAGGACGAGTGTCATCTGCGGGTTTCTCTTGTAGGAAATGGCTGCCATGTGGCAAATGGATGCCACTTAATCACCTTGCAACTTGACACCGCACTAATTGATGATGTGGGTCGTGGTAGAGTGGTTGGCGAGGTGGTTTTGCCTCCATGAGCCCTGGCAAGCCCTACTAGGGTGCTTTGGTTGTCTGTTTCTGGGGGTGGCCTTGCCCCTTGCCAGGCTCGCCTGCCCGACAAGGGAGGCTTCTCTCTTGACGACACCTTGAGTCTTTGGCTTGATCTTGGTCCTTCTAATATGCATGTTGGTTCCTTGAATCTCTTGGTTCTTGCACTCTAACTTGAGTTGCTGCTTCAATCTTGTTGTGCCTATGCACAGTATGGGTAACATACCCAGGGTTTGTTGCACCGACAGAAGCCCCCGGGCCTGCCCCGAATGCGCTGCCGAGCATCGTCGGGGTAGGGCCTAATAAGTGCACATGCGAGGGTTGCTGAAGAGGTTGGTTTCTTGAAGTCTTCTTTGCTTCTTCATTAGCCTTGATTCCGAGCCAGTTTCCGGTTTCTTTGCGCGTCGCGTGCAACTTTACGGAAGAACTTCGATCGTGCCCTGTGGATTCTCCTATCCCAACGATCATGGGGTGAAAACTGCCACCCCACTTGCCTCCCGTTTTGCATGCACCCGCCACGTGTTCCGCATGCACTCGCATGGTAGGTGGTGGATGTAGAGGGTACAGGGAGGCGCGCCATGGCTGAAAAGCGTGCGCTGATGGTTGGAGCAGAGGGTCAGCCTCGATTCTCAGAGTCACAGAGGGTACAGAGAGGCCGCACTGGAGGAGCGGGGCGGCCACTTCCTGTATGAGGAGCGAGCCCCCTACCCTGTTTCCCTATAAAAAGGGGAAAGGGTAGCAATTCTCTGCACACTTCTTCTTCTTCTTCTTCTTCTTCTTCTTCACCACAACCCTTCCCTACTAACCATCGTGAGAGGGCGAGGGCGTGGCGGTGTCCCTCCTCCCCCAGACCCTGCGGTGACGGAACCTGCTGTGAGGGGAAGGGGGAGGAGATGAGGTCGAGGTTGGCTCAGAGCTCAAGGAGGAGGAGGGTGGGGTTGCGCCCTGGATACGCCTCCGCCGGCGGATCCTCCCCCGATGGAAGGCCACGTAGGTGACCAACACCGGGAGTTCATCATCAGGCTATACAAGCCCCCGTGTTGTCATCTTCGCCTCCCAACTCCCTTCACACGAGAGAAGGAGCTCGAGCAACCACACACTCTACAGCTGCACATGAGGGGCTGGGGGAATGGACGTATGATGGTTGACGTCGACATCCCCGCCCATCATGTGATGTACCTCCGCCGCAGTTGGAAGACCTTTGCCCATGCCCACGGCTTCTCGGAGAGGCACATTCTCCAATTCAAGTTAATGGAGAGCGGTCTGCTCTCCATCAAGATCCTCGGGCGCTCAGGAGGTCGCTTAGGGTGCTGCGCGGAGAGCTTGACCAACGACTAAAGCTACCCCTTGAGCAAAATCGACGAGGAGGACAGTGATGGCGATGACGATGGCAGCAGGCGGGGGAGCGATGACTCTGACTCTGGCTGATCGCCGCCCGCACCATCTTCATCATGCGGCAGCACCATCATCTGCATCTTCTCCCCAGCAATGTTATTTGCCGGAGAGTTGGATGCAGACATGCGGATGGTGTTCCCAGGTTCCTCCAGCGGTCTTCTAGCTAGACCCCGACAGGCTTCCTCTCGGGTTGCAGCTCCGTTAGCCCTGTCGGGTCCTGCAGACGCTGCTGGTGGTAGTTGTCGGTGTCAAAACTGGCCGATCTCGGGAAGGGGGTCCCGAACTATGCGTCTGAGGATCAAAGGTTAGAAGGGACACAGGGAACACGATGTTTTACCAAGGGTTGGGCCCTCTTGATGGAGGTTAAACCCTACGTCCTGCTCGATTGTATTTGGTGAGTGTAGGAGTTAGAAGAGTCGATCTAGCTCGAGATCATAACAGCTAGACCCTAGATGTCTAGCCTATATGAATTCTCCGGTTTATATATACATCGGAGGGGCCTAGGGTTGTATAGAGTCGGCTTGCAGAAGAAGGAAATTACATATCCAGACGCCAATCTTGCCATCCACGCATATTAGAGTCCTATCCGGACACGAGGGAAGTCTTCTACCTTGTATCTTCACGGCCCATCAGTCCGGCCCATATCACACAGCCCGGACATCCGACGACCCCCTAATCTAGGACTCCCTTAGTAGCCCCTAAACCAGTCTTCAATGATGATATGTTCGGCACGCAGAATTTCTTCAGCATTGCAAGGCCGGTTCCTCCCCCCGAATACTTCAAAGTAATCTTCTGAACAAAAGAATTGTATCCGACTATGCATGATAGTCACAACCCTCAACCACGAAGGCAAATCATTTAATTAAGATAATGTCTGTCAACTGACAACTTTTCAGCGAAACGTCACGTCGGGCCCCTTTAGTATTTCAAACCATTTTTCACCTCCCACTTCGCATTTCAAGGCACTGCCTCTATTGGCATGTCTTGTAAAAATAGAGACCGTGTTCGCTTATCACGGGATCCTCATCAATACGGTTTTGGGTAATCCAACCGTGTCATTTGGATGACCCCTTGGGATCAGGAGAGTTATAGGGCTTGAGAGGGGGGCGTTTGATATTCACTGCCGATATAAGAGGATAAAGATTCCTCTTTCTTCCCACGCCTTCTTCCTTCTCCTCCTTTCCCATCTTCGAGCTCTAGCGCCCAAACTTCAATCTTTCCCACCACCGCCAACCTGTCCAGCCATGTCCGGATCTGGTTCTAAGGGAAAGTGGGAGGCCTCATCCGTCACAGAGAAGGACGTCAAGGAGCTCCGGGAGGCGGGGTATCTGTCTACCGATGTCGCGCACAGGCTCCCTGCCAAGAAACAAGTCATCCCCACCCAGGAGCCTGGTGAAAGTGTTGTATTCATCCCTCACTTCCTCCACGGGCTAGGGTTTACACTCCACCCTTTCGTCCAGGGCCTCATATTCTACTATGGGTTATATTTCCATGATCTAGCCCCGAATTCTTTCCTTCACATCTCGACATTCATCATCGTGTGTGAGGCGCTACTCCGCATCCCCCACACTTCGGCCTATGGCTGAAGGTCTTCAAGGTGAAGCCGAAGGTGGTCGACGCGCAGCACGCGGACTACGGCGGCACCATGGTGAGAAAGCTCCCCAACACTGTTGGCCTAAGGGGGCATTTGTGGAGACTATCAAGGTGTGGCACCAAGAGTGGTTCTAGATCACCGAACCCCGTGACGCCAAGTGGGCGGCCACTCCTGAATTCAAATTCGGGCCCCCTATGTGGCTCACCTCATGGACCGCTAAGGGTCTGGACTGGGGATCCATAGTGGAAGTGTTGATGCTGCAAAAGCGCATCACAAATATGATAAGCATGAACACCAGTCTCACTAACGTGATTCAGGTGATGTTCTTCCGCCGGATTCTTCCATGTCAACTCCAGCCCTCTCACATGTGGGAGTTCAATCTGGAAGGTCCTTGGACCAGGAAGCACTTCTTCGGCACAAAGCACGAAGACATCTGGAAGATGCTACTCAAGGCCCAAAAGCGTGGCCAAAGGAGACCGAAGACTTCGGTCTCGACAACGAGAATCCGGCCACACCAGTAATTGTGTTATTCCCGAGTATGTATTTGATCAATACGTTTTTAGGCATAATGAGTATTCCGTCCCTTGCACAGGGCTAGATAGCAAAGGCAGAGTGGATCAAGTGTCCGGCTCCGCTGCCTGAAGACTCGACCAAACCCTAGCTGACGAAGATGCTGGTCCCGATGCCCTATCAGGCGCCGGACAAGAATGCCAAGAAAAGAAGGGCAAGGAGGCCAAAGGCGACCTCCGCCGTAAGGGTCCTTCAGATGCAGTGTCCGGAGAGACCGAAATCCTCTCCTCCCATGAGGGACACGAGGACTAGGAGGAAGAGGAGGCGGCGGAAAGGGACTCCCCTCTTAAGGGGAGGAAGAAAAAGAGGGCAGCCTCCACAGACCCGGAGGAGGCGGCACCCAAGAGGTGGAAGATTACCCTCTCGGATGGTTCGTATTCAGAAACCAAACCCATCCCCAAGAGGCTTCCCAAGGCGAAGCCCCTGGCCGAATCGTAAGCATCAAAGGATTTATTACATGTATTCGGTCCTCTATGTTTTTAATATAACATATCATATTGTGTGTATTTCAGCCCCGCCCATGACCTCCCCAACCCTTCACTATCTAAGGGGAGTTTTCTGCCGCCTGAGACGGAAGATAGCGAGATGCCTCTGCGAGCCTCTCCGCCCATCACCGCGGATGACACCAAGGTGTTTTCCCGAAGGACCTCTCCAGGCCGCGGAGGAGTGAGCGAGGCGGCCAAAATGGTGCCCGGTGGTCATACCTCGGCTGCCGAAGACATCGGGGGTGCGATCCCCATGGTGACTGACGGCGGGGTCCCTGACCTGTCCGGCCCTCAGCCGGACACCATCCTGGAGACCCATACGGTTCCGGAATCGGGCAAGCTGCCCCCTTTGAAGGAGGGAGGAGCATCAGCTCCGATGGTGACCTCCACTAATCCGGAGGTGCCGAATGCTCTGGTGGAAGAACTATGACGTGCTTCCATCATGGAGGAATACCGCACCCTGATGGGTGTGGTGGTTGAGAAGGTTCAGTTCGCCAAGAGCGGGCTAAATGAAGCCTTCACCAGCCTGCTAACAGGCTTTGAGATATGCAACGTAATGCTCTAGATAGTAGCCCTCATACTCTGTCTAGTTTTTGAAAAAAGATGAGCAGAGGATCACATTGTATTTGGAGGAGGTGACATACTTTTCTTTTTTATAACAGGCGTCCCTATTGGCGGCAACTTCCTAGGTCACTGAAGTTTCCGAACTCAATCTGAAGCTGAAGCTGGCTGATGATGAAATCGACCGTATTTACAAGCGGTTCAATGAGGCTCAAGGTATGTGTGTATGTTTAAAAGAGTTTTGAATATATCTGAAGTGATATGTGAATTTAGAGTGTAACCCGTGTACTGCTGTAATTATGAGTACAGGTAGCGCGGCCGAGGTTGAGACCCTCAAGAGCGCCCTTGCCTAAGCCAAGGAGGAGGCGAAGGCGAGCAAAGCGGCTGCAGAATTAAAGACCGAACAGGTCGCCCACAGCCAACACGAAGAGAGGGTGGTCGAAGTGGAGAAGGAGCTTTGGAGGAGAAGACTACGACCCAAGCGGCCAAACTCGCCAAAGCCCTCCACGAGGCCAAGGAGGCATGGACAAAGTCCCAGAGTGCTCATGAAGAGATCTGGCAAGCCGAACAGATAGCGGCTGGTGAGCCCCTTCGTTTGCAGAGTATATTTGGGGGTCAAAGATATGCCTTGCTTACTTGACTCTGGAGTTCTCCAGACACCTTTGCGGATCTTTCAGGAGTGCTGCCGGCGCCGCGCAGTTCTTCCGAGCCCAGGAGGGGAACACGACAAAGAAGCTACTCTGGTCACAGTTCCTAGCACTGGAGCATCCGGCACTGTTGAACAAACAGATGGTGCAACTGTCGGAGCTGGATAAGATGTCTGGTCTGGCCATGAAGGACATCATAGTCCGGCTTTGGGCATCCGAACTCATTCCTAGCAGCTACTTCGGCCTGGTGAGGCGACTCGCCAATACACTGCCCCCAGTTGAAGCTGCGAAGCACTCAACGTGCATAGAGCGTGCACGGATGGCCTTTGCCCGTGTCAAGATGCATTGTGCGAAGATGAAGGCCACCGTCATGGCAACCGAAGGCCCACCCGAAGGCAAGGACCATCGCAAGCCGGAGCGGTATTTTGACGATGTCCTGGTGGGTGCCCGAATATTAGAGGGCCAATTCTCAAAGGATATCATGTTTGAGTGAATGTATTATGGTTATCCAGACTTTGTTTTATGAACCAAGGCTTGTAATATAGTTATGCCTTTATGTGAAATTATTTTCCTCCTGTGCGGCTGTTTTTAATACTGAAAGTTTGCCAGTCGTCGGCTTCAGCCCCCACATAGATGCTACGAGGGTGTTCGGTATAGTGCACGGTCACACTTGACCCAACATCTTGGTCCCCAAAGGAGGTGTCTACGCAGCGAACTAGGCAATCAGACTATGCGTCTTTATTACTTTCACTTAGCTATAGGAGTTTGACGGTGGGGCTAAGTACTAGCCCCTGGTGCGTATGCGGCTATCCGAACTAGGATGCCTTAGGCGCATGACTGGGTGGTAACATTCCATAATTATAACTCCAACTCTTGCCATTTCCGGCTATGTTATATGTTATTTCCTTCGTGGTTGGGTTTTTGTCTTCATTTTGCATTTTGTTCATGTCATGCATTTCATCTCATGTCATCACGTGCATCTCATTTGCATTTGTGTTCGTCACATGCACCCGTCGCACCTCTCAGTTATCGTTTCGTGAGCGTGAGAAAAATGTTCTCGGAATGGGCCGAGATTTGTCGAGTGGCCTGGGTACATCACCGGTAGGCCGCCTGTCAAACTTCGTTCCATTTGGAGGTAATTTGATGCCCCAACGGTTAACCATGTAACCTCCGAAACCCCTCTCTCTTTTGCAGCCCATCACCCCTCCAAACAGCCCACTAGCCCATCTAAACCCCCTCCATGCTATCCGTCATTGGATCATGATTGTCTGGGAAAAATCCGCACCTCATTTGGACTCTCCTAGCTCCCCCTACCTATATAAACACACCCGCTCCTCAAATCACACGTGAAAACCTAGCTCCCCCTCTCCCGCCGCGAACGGACGCCTCTGTGATGGACGGACGTGTCCGCGTAGCCTCCCTCGACGAATCGGCCGCCGCCATGTGTCGCTGACCCGCTCCCAATGCCACCAGCCCGCACGGCCCGGCGCAGGCCCTCCCGGCCCGCGCGGCCGAAGCCACCACCCGCCGCCCTTCGCTTCCCCGCCGCCGCGCTGGAGCATCGCCGGCTTCCTCGCCGCTCCACCGCCCCGCGGCCTCACAACAGTCGACGCCTCTCGCCGGTGGCCACGCCACATCGCCTCCTCGTCACCGGCCAGATCTGGGCAGGAGCCACCCGGATCTAGTGCCCCGTGGTCGCTGCCGACTTCCTCCGGCGATCCCCGGCCACCTCCATGCCTAACTCCGGCAAGATCTCCAGCCATCCTCGATTTCCACACCAGGTCAAACCCTAGATCCAGAGGTGACGATTTTCTCTAAGTCCCCAGATTTCTATCTTATGTGCACATGTTTGACTTGCCATATCTCCGTGCCCGTAGCTCTGATTTGCGCATATGATATATCGAAATGTTCGTCTCGTGATGCTCTTCATACTAGTGTCATTTTCATGCATGTTACTGTCCATATTGATGCTCTAATCTTCATTGCACAAGTGCTATATGCTGTTATCTGCTAGAATCCATCATAATTTGCTGAATTTTCATTTTCATAGCATTTTGTGTGCGCATCCTTTGAGCATCATGTCTACATGTTTTAGGAGCACCTTCATGCCATCTTTACAGTGGTGCAAGCCTTTTATTTTTATGAGCTCCATGGTGACTAGCACAAGCATGCAAAGTAGGACACATGATGTTGCTGATTTCAGCTACTTAATATTTCTGGTAAGTCTTTTCCTGTTACATTGTGTTGCTATGTTGACTTGTTTCCACAAGTGGATCCATGCATATTTTGTTGAAGTTAAGTAAGAGTGTTTTGAAGATATGGTTATTCTCTATCCATTCAAGCCTTTGGTTGTAATTATGGAGTAGTTTAGCTTGTCATTATCATGCTCTACTTTTGCTAAATATTGTTGCTGGTAGTATGTTAACAGGAAGTTCATTTTTGCCATGTGTTTTGCTCGTGATCCATGCACCCTATGAACTTGATCTTGACACATTTAGCTTCATAAATGTGTCTTCTTACTGTTGGTTACCTTGTGATGCCATGAAATGCTTTGTGGTGAGTGGCATGAGCTTGCAAAGTTGCTATCATGAATCTGCTCATGTCACTTGCCATGTTTGCATTGATGCTACCATCTTTTCTGTGCATCTTTGGCTTAAGTTCAGCAAGGGAGTTTTGTTCTCTTCCTTCAGTACTAGCATGCCATGCTTTTGTTTTCCATGTTATGATCCTGTAGCATGTTCTTTGCTAGCTCTAAACATTGCTACCTAATGTTTTTATGCCATGTTTAGTATTTTCACCAAGTCTGTGAGACTGTTGTCATTTGCATTGTTGTCATCTACATGTTTTAGGAGCACCTTCATGCCATCTTTACAGTGGTGCAAGCCTTTTATTTTTATGAGCTCCGTGGTGACTAGCACAAGCATGCAAAGTAGGACACATGATGTTGCTGATTTCAGCTACTTAATATTTCTGTTAAGTCTTTTCCTGTTACATTGTGTTGCTATGTTGAATTGTTTCCACAAGTGGATCCATGCATATTTTTTTGAAGTTAAGTAAGAGTGTTTTGAATATATGGTTATTCTCTATCCATTCAAGCCTCTGGTTGTAATTATGGGGTAGTTTAGCTTGTCATTATCATGCTCTACTTTTGCTAAATATTGTTGCTGGTAGTATGTTAACAGGAAGTTCATTTTTGCCATGTGTTTTGCTCGTGATCCATGCACCCTATGAACTTGATCTTGACACATTTAGCTTCATAAATGTGTCTTCTTACTGTTGGTTACCTTGTGATGCCATGAAATGCTTTGTGGTGAGTGGCATGAGCTTGGAAAGTTTCTATCATGAATCTGCTCATCTCACTTGCCATGTTTGCATTGATGCTACCATCTTTTCTGTGCATCTTTGGCTTAAGTTCAGCAAGGGAGTTTTGTTCTTTTCCTTCAGTACTAGCATGCCATGCTTTTGTTTTCCATGTTATGATCCTGTAGCATGTTGTTTGCTAGCTCTAAACATTGCTACCTAATGTTTTTTATGCCATGTTTAGTATTTTCACCAAGTCTGTGAGACTGTTGTCATTTGCATTGTTGTCATCTACATGTTTTAGGAGCACCTTCATGCCATCTTTACAGTGGTGCAAGCCTTTTATTTTTATGAGCTCCGTGGTGACTAGCACAAGCATGCAAAGTAGGACACATGATGTTGCTGATTTCAGCTACTTAATATTTCTGGTAAGTCTTTTCCTGTTACATTGTGTTGCTATGTTGAATTGTTTCCACAAGTGGATCCATGCATATTTTTTTGAAGTTAAGTAAGAGTGTTTTGAATATATGGTTATTCTCTATCCATTCAAGCCTCTGGTTGTAATTATGGGGTAGTTTAGCTTGTCATTATCATGCTCTACTTTTGCTAAATATTGTTGCTGGTAGTATGTTAACAGGAAGTTCATTTTTGCCATGTGTTTTGCTCGTGATCCATGCACCCTATGAACTTGATCTTGACACATTTAGCTTCATAAATGTGTCTTCTTACTGTTGGTTACCTTGTGATGCCATGAAATGCTTTGTGGTGAGTGGCATGAGCTTGGAAAGTTTCTATCATGAATCTGCTCATGTCACTTGCCATGTTTGCATTGATGCTACCATCTTTTCTGTGCATCTTTGGCTTAAGTTCAGCAAGGGAGTTTTGTTCTTTTCCTTCAGTACTAGCATGCCATGCTTTTGTTTTCCATGTTATGATCCTGTAGCATCTTGTTTGCTAGCTCTAAACATTGCTACCTAATGTTGTTTATGCCATGTTTAGTATTTTCACCAAGTCTGTGAGACTGTTGTCATTTGCATTGTTGCCATGTTTAGACTTGTTCTAGTGAGTTCTAGCAGGAGCTCAGTGTTCATGATTTGTAGAGCTTCACTTGTACTTCACTGGCATCTGCTTTGTTGCTATGTTGGAATGTTGTAGCATAGTTTCATGAGGAATCTTATGTGCTATGATGCTATTAAGCGCAGTTTTGCATCGTTCCTGTTTTGCTCATCATTTGCAAACCGTGCATCCGTTTCTGGTGATCTTTATGTCGATTTTGACCGAAATCACTCAATGTTTCCAGTGGCATGCTTGGTTTGCCAAGTTAATGCCATAGTCATCCTTTTCCTTCCAGAGGACCCATATGCATTGCACATCATATCTTGCATTCCATGCCATGTCTTGCATCATGTTGCTTGTGCATTGCACCATCATTGATTGTGTTCCGTTGCCAATGTTTTTTCCTTGGGCAGAGCTGGGAGACAAGTTCGTGAACGAGGGTCCGGTTGAGTATGTTTACGAGGAGCAAGCTTTCGACAACCCTGAGAACTTTGCAGGCATGATGACCATTATCCCGATATCACTTCTATCTTTGCTTGCCAGTTGTTCGATTCTATCGCTATGTCGCGCGACCTACCACTTGTTTATCATGCCTCCCATATTGCCATGTCAAGCCTCTAACCCACCTTCCTAGCAAATCGTTGTTTGGCTATGTTACCACTTTTACTCAGCCCCTCTTATTGTGTTGCTAGTTGCAGGTGCCTTGCAGGTTGTTCCATGTGGGAACATGGTTATGTTGGGATATCACAATATCACTTATTTAATTAGTGCAACTATATACTTGGCAAAGGGTGTAAGGCTTGGCATTTTGCTTGGTGTTTTGTTCCACTCTTGCCACCATAGTTTCCGTCATACTGGTGTTATGTTCCTTACTCAGTTGGGGTTATGGGACCCCCTTGACAGTTCACTTTGAATAAAACTCCTCCAGCAAGGCCCAACCTTGGTTTTACCATTTGCCTAATAACAACTAAAATTTTCCCAGGGAGTAATTAACCCGAGGATTTTATTAATCAACCACCGGGCCAGTGCTCCTCTCAGTGTTGGTCCGAACCAGGCAGCATGCGGGGCCACCGGGGGGAAACTCAAGGGTTGGTTTTACTCGTAGCTTGTCCCATCTGGTGTGCCCTGAGAATGAGATACATGCGACTCCTCTCAGGATTTGTCGGCACATCGGGCGTTCTTGCTAGTCTTGTTTTACCATTGTCGAAATGTCTTGTAACCGGGATTCCGAGAGTGATTGGGTTATTCTGGGAGAAGGAATATCCTTCGTTGATCATGAGAGCTTGTGATGGGCTAAGTTGGGACACCCATGCAGGGTATAAAGTTTTGAGAGCCATGCTCATGGTTATGTGGCAGATGGGAATTTGTTAATATACGGTTGTAGAGAACTTGACACTTGACTTAATTAAAATGCATCAACCGCGTGTGTAACCGTGATGGTCTCTTTTTGACAGAGTTCGGGAAGTGAACACGGTGGGTTATGTATGAACGTAAGTAGTTCAGGATCACTTCTTGATCACTTCTAGTTTCACAATCATTGCGTAGTTTCTCATCTTACTCTTGTACTCGTATGTTAGCCACCATATTTTCTTAGTGCTTGCTGCAACTCCACCTCATAACCATAGCCTACCCATAAGCTTAAATAGTCTTGATATCGTGGGTTTTGAGATCGCTAAGTCCTCGTGACTCACAGATACTACCAAAATTATTGCAGGTGTCGATGATACCAGTGCATGTGATGCAACCAAGCTCAAGTGGGAGTTCGACGAAGACCTTGGCCGTTACTATGTTTCATTTTCGGATGATCAATAGTGGTTCCCAGTTGGGACGATCCGGATTTAGCAATTGGGGTTGTCTTCTTTTCATTTGGATTCGTCCATAGTCAGACTTTGTGTGTACTCTGAATGATGTATGAATTATTTGATCATTGCGTGACGTGGAAATTGTAAGCCAACTATTTATTTATCCTTGTTCTTGTACATGGGATTGTGTGAACATGACCCTTCTTGCGACAAAACCAAAATGCGATTATGCCTCTAAGTCATGCCATGACACATGGGAGATATAGCCGCATCTTTGGCATTACAAGTTGGTAATCAGAGCCATACCCGACTTAGGAGCCCCCTGCTTGATCGAATCGCTGACGTTGTTGAGTCTAGAATAAAAATGTTTGAGTCTTAGGATTATATATATTGGAGAGTAGGATTCTTTTTACTCCTCAGCCCCCTTCATCGCTCTAATGAGGTCTCCTGGCATAGATGTTTTGACTTTCCACTCCTCATTTGCACAAAAAAAATTAGGATCACGTGGTTATCTTGGGATTGTTTAGATATTCTTGTGACGAGAACATTGTTCTTGGAGCCTCCTAACATTTAGGGGGTTGTTGCAGTGTCCCGGGGAGTTGAGCTCTGAGGTGTTGTCGTCACAATTTTATCGTTGCAGATCTGGAATACCTGAGTTCGCCGACATCGAAAATCTCTTTTATGTAGTTAGTGGTGAGATAACCTCGACTCCTCCCAGTACTGGGAGGGAGTTAGGGAGTATTGCCACAACTCGTATAATAGATGCTTTTTGAAGGTTGAGGTACACGATTTCCAGAGTTTTCTTGGTTATGTGTTGACGGATGAATATAGTTGGAGTGTAGGGCTTGTTAGTTGTGTGATATATATTGTGCCTCCCTGTATCCCGAACACGAGATTGCATAACCAGAAAGTTTCGGGAGTTAATAGGTTGGAATTCAAGAAGCTCTGGTTATTCTTCCGGCAGATATTTGGTACAGGATTGGGTGATCCTTACCACTTATTTGTTCCAGTTGTACCTTGTTCTTTCATACATCAACCTTTATCTAAGTGGCTTCTCACCTTAATGGCCGCGTAATGTTAACTTTGGAATCCATTTGTTCGATCTTTGTTTGAATGTTTATTGTGAAGACTTTATGTTGCAATTTCTATCCGTTGATTCAGCTTGTCTATCTATCTATCATGGTTCTAACGGATGTCACCCTCTTCAGGATGGCTCCTCGAACACGTCTGAATCCTGACAGAAATGATGGGGAGAAGGCAAACCCTAGACCTCCTCCACCTCCTCCGCCTCTAGAGGCATGGCAAGCTATCATGGAAGCCACCAACGTCAATACGCAGATGCTTTTGCAACTCTTGTAAGAGCGCAACCAAGGTCAAGGCAACCAAGGGAATCATGGCCAAGAGAAATTCAACAATCAGCCTCAGTTTGCTACCCTCAACTAGTTTCTTGCAAATCACCCAAAGTCTTTCAGCAATTGTGCCGAGGCCACGGACGCTGATGATTGGCTCATGGACATCAGCAAGCATTTTGAATGTAGCAATGTCAGGCCTGAGGACTATTTCAAGTTCGCCTCTTTTTAGCTAAAGGACCAAGTAGCTGATTGGTATGAGCAATACAAAGATTCCAAAGGAGGTCGAGAGATTACCAGGAGTGACTCCTACCTGGACTTTAAAGCTCATCACATTCTAAAAAGTGTTGTCGAGAGCAAGCATGAGGAATTCCACTATCTCAGGCAAGGAAGCATATCCGTGTATCAATACAACATCCAGTTTCAGAAACTTGCTCGCTTCGCAAGGCAGGACGTTCCTGATGAAAAGAGCATGATTTATCACTACAGGTGTGGCCTCAGAGAGGATCTGCAATTAGCGCTCGTTCTTGTTGAGCCTACCCAGTTCGATATGTTCTATAACATGGCCCTCAAGCAAGAAGCTGCTCAGCTCAAGTGTGAGGCTTCAAAGAAGAGAATCAGGGATGCAGTTCTGTCTTCTTCTTCCTCACAAGTGGCAGCTAAGCAACAGAAGTTCTGTCTTCCTCCGCCTCTTCCGTTTTGTCAGCCCTACCAGCAGAAGAACAAAGGTGTCCATGGTTCTTTCCAGTCACCCAACCCAGGCTATCGGAACAAGTCTTAGACTCAAGCTCCGAAGACAGGTGGTCCTCCTCCTCCTTATCATCGTCCGCTCTCAGAGGTTACTTTCAACAAGTGTGAGTAGAAAGGTCACTATGAAAACAAGTGCTTCAACCAAAGGCGCCTTCCACCTCCTCCTCCCGTCAGGTCTTCAGGCAATGCAGTGGTCAAGCATAATCCCAAGTCTGCATGGGTGAACATGATGAATTCAGCCCAAGCAGAGGATTCTTCAGAAGTGATCATGGGTAATCTCCCAGTTAATGATATTCCTGCAAAAGTTTTATTTGATACTGGTGCATCTATTTGATTCGTATCAATGCCTTTTGCATCCATGCACAATTTGCATACTGTTGATCTGCCTATGCCGATATCGGTTTCCTCTTTGGGTTTGTTCATGAGTACCAAAATGATGGTTCCAGATGTTGGCATCAAGATGGGCAATTATAAATTTCTGGCTTCTCCAATGGTTCTTGGCGACCCTGATATTGATCTAATTCTCGGCATGGATTGCCTTTCTAAGCACAAGGCCTTCCTTGATTGTGCTGCCAGGGAGATTAAATTGACACACTCTTCTAAGGATGTGGTCATCTATGCCGCTCATGATGAAACCAATCGGTTGTTTTCTCTCAATGAGAAGGGCGAGTTAGACGCTATTTCTTATATTCCAGTTGTTTGTGAGTACCAAGATGTCTTCCCAGAAGAGCTTCCAGGTATGCCTCCTCACCGGCGAGTTGAGTTTGTTATCGATCTTGAGCCCGGAACTGAACTTGTTTGCAAGCGCCCATACAAGCTTGGGACAAAGGAGCTGAAAGAATTGAAGAAATAGCTCGATGAACAGGAGATCAGACCGAGTTCATCTCCGTGGGGTTGTGGTGTTCTTTTTGTCCATAAGAAGGATGGCACGGACCGACTTTGCGTTGATTACCGTCCATTGAACAAGAAGAAAATCAAGAATAAATACCCACTTCCCAACTTCAATGAGTTATTCGAGCAACTCAAAGGTACAAAGGTGTTTTGCAAGCTTGACCAACATATGGGTTATCATCAGATTCGTATTCGTGAAGAAGATATCCCTAAGACAACATTCAGAACAAGCTTTGGTTCTTATGAATATACTGTCATGTCTTTAGGTCTTATCAATGCCCCTCCAACATTCTCTCGTATGATGAACTTCACCTCCAACCCCTACACAAATGAATTTGTCCTGGTGTATCTCGATGATATCTTGGTATTCTCCAAGAATAAGAAGGATCATGCCAAGCATTTGTGATTTGTGCTCGACAAGCTCAGAGAGTATCAATTCTACGCACAGTTCTCCAAATGTGAGTTTTGGCTTGATGAAGTTCTTTACCTTGCTCACATCATCTCCGCCAAGGGCATTGCTGTTAATCCGGAGAAGGTTTCTGCAATTGTGAATTGGGAGCTTCTTCAGAATTTCAAGCAGCTTCGCAGTATCCTTGGGCTTGCAAGCTATTGCCGAAGATTTGTTGAGAATTTCTCAAAGATTGCTAAGCCTCTTTCCAATCTCCTCCAGAAGCATGTCATGTATTCCTGGACTCCTGAGTGTGACGTTGCTTTCAACACTCTCAAAGAAAAAACTCATTTCAGCTCCTCTCTTAACTCCTCCTGATGAGTCCAAGCCATTCGAAGTTTTCTGTGATGCCTCCTTGCAAGGTCTCGGTGCCGTGTTAATGCAAGAGAAGAAATTTGTGTCCTATAATTCTTGTCAGTTGAAGCCCAATGAAAGGAACTACCCCACTCACAATCTTGAGTTGACGACAGTTGTCCATGCATTAATAACATGGAGACATCTCTTGTTGGGAAGGCAAGTGGACATTTTCACCGATCACAAGAGCCTCAGATATATCTTCACTCAACCCAACCTCAACCTCCGGCAAACTCGTTGTGTTGAAACGATTTAAGAGTACAATCCATGTATTGAATATTCTCCAGGCAAGGCCAATGTGATTGCAGATGCTTTGAGGAGGAAGGCTTATTGCAACAGTTTAATTCTCAAGCCTTTCCAACCAGATCTTTATGAAGCACTTCGAAAGCTCAACCTCCAAGTTGTTCCTCGATATTTTCTTTCCAACCTTCAATTCACTCCAACTTTGGAAGATCAAATTCGTGAGGCACAACTCCTTGATACCATGGTGAAGAAAGTGAAACAGGATGTTGCCAAGGGCTTACCCACATACAATTGCTATCGCATTGATGACAAGGACACCTTATTCTTTGAGGACCTGATTGCGGTTCCTAAAGGTGATCTAAGGAAGGTCATAATGAACGAAGCGCAAAATTCTCTTCTTCCATTCACCCAGTCAGTTTGAAGATGTACCATGACCTCAAGCAGTCGTATTGGTGGACTCGAATGAAGAGAGAGACTGTTCAATTCATGAATGAATGTGATGTCCGTCGAAGGGTGAAAGCAGAACATCATAGACCAGCTGGTCTCCTTCAACCTCTTGCTATTCCAAAATGGAAGTTTGATCATATCAAAATGGACTTTGTCACTGGCTTTCCAAAGTCCAAGCGTGGGAATGATGCTATGTTCATTATCATTGACAAGCTTACAAAAGTGGCTCATTTCCTTCCAATCAAAGAATCTATCATGGCAGCTCAGTTGGTAGAGTTATACACCTCCAGAATTATCTCGTTGCATGGGATTCCGCAATTGATCTCTTCATCCCGCCGAAGCATTTTCACTTCCAAGTTCTGGGACTCCTTCCAGAAGGCCATGGGCACCAACATTTGCTTCAGCACGGCTTTCCATCCTTAAACAAGTGGCCAAGTCCAGCGAGTCAATCAAATCCGCGAAGATATGCTCATAGCTTGTGTCATCTCTTTCGGTATGAAGTGGGAAGATTGTCTCCCATATGCCGAGTTCTCCTACAACAATAGCTTCCAAGCAAGTTCTGGCAAGGCCCTATTTGAAATTCTATATGGCAGAAAGTGTCGTACTCCTCTCAATTGGTCCGAGACTGATGAATGCCAACTTCTTGGCAATGACTTAATATCAAAAGCTGAAGAAATGTGTAAAGTCATCCGTGAAAATCTCAAGGCCGCGCAATCGCGCCAGAAGAGTTACTATGATCGCAAGCACCATGACTTGGCTTTCGAGATCGAAGACCATGTCTACCTCCGTGTCTCTCCAATCAAAGGCACTCAATGCTTCTATATCAAAGTGAACCTTTCCCCGAGATACGTGGGTCCTTTCAAGATCATTGGAAAAAGAGGCGACCTCGCTTATCAACTTGAGCTTTCGTCCAACTTCACAAGTGTGCGCGATGTGTTTCAAGTGTCACAGCTTCGCAAGTGCTTCAAGACGCCCGAGCACACTATCAACTTCGAAGAGATTGACCTCCAAAAATATTTGTCTTATCATGAGCACCTCGTTGCCATTCTTAAAGAAACCAAGTGCAAAACTTGCAACAAGTCAATCAAATTCCAAAAAGTTAAGTGGTCTCACCATTCTGACCGAGAAGCTGCCTGGGAGCGTGAGGATCACCTTCGTTCCGAATATCCGGAGTTCATTCAATCCTAGATCTCTGGTCGAGATCCTCTTGTAGTGGTGGAGAGTTGTAACGCCCCGGATGTAACATTCCATAATTGTAACTCTAACTCTTGCCATGTCCGGCTATGTTATATGTTATTTCCTCCGTGGTTGGGTTTTTCTCTTTGTTTTCCATTTTTTTCATGTCATGCATTTCATCTCATGTCATCATGTGCATCTCATTTGCATTCGTGTTCGTCACATTTCGTGAGCAGGAGAAAAACGTTCTCGGGATGGGCCGAGATTTGTCGAGTGGCCTTGGTACATCACCGGTAGGCCGTCTATCAAATTTCGTTCCATGTGGAGGTTGTTTGATGCCCCAATGGTTAACCGTGTAACCGCCGAAACCCCTCTTTCTTTGCAGCCCAGCACCCCTCCAAACAGCCCACTAGCCCATCTAAACCCCATCCATGCTATCCGTCATTGGAACACGATCGTGTGGGCGAAAACGACACCTCATTTGGACTCTCTTAGCTCCCCCTACCTATATAAACCCCCCTCCTCAAATCACGGGTGAAACCCTAGCTCCCCCTCTCCCGCCGCCACCAGACCCGTCCGTGATGGACGGATGTGTCTGCACTGCTGCCCCGACGAATCGGCCACCGCCACGTGTCGCCAGCCCATGCGGCCCGGCACAGGCCCTCCCGGCCTGCGCGCCAGAAGCCGTCGCCCTCTGCCCTTCGCTTCCCCGCCGCCGCGCCGGAGCATCGCCAACTTCCTCACCGCCCCGCCGCCTCACGCCGGTCGCCGCCCGTGCCCGCTTGCGCCGCCTCTCGCTGGTGGCCATGCCACCTTGCCTCCTCGTTGCCAGCCAAATCCGGGCAGGAGCCACCCGGATCCGGTGCCCCGCGGTCGCTGCCGACTTCCTCCGGCAATCCCCGACCACCTCCACGCCCAACTCCGGCGAGATCTCCAGCCATCCTCGATTTCCATGCCAGGTCAAACGCTAGATCCGGACATGATGATTTTCTCCAAGTCCCCAGATTTCTATCTTATGTGCACATGTTTGACCTACCATATCTCCGTGCCTGTAGGTCCGATTTGCGCATATGATATATTTAAATGTTCGACTCGTGATGCTCTTCATACTAGTGTCATTTGCATGCATGTTACTGTCCATGTTGATGCTCTAATATTCGTTGCAAAAGTGCTATATGTTGTTCTCTGCTGGAATCCATCATAGCTTGCTGATTTGTCATTTTCATAGCATTTTGTTTGTGCATCCTTTGAGCATCATGTCTACATGTTTTAGGAGCACCTTCATGCCATCTTTATAGTGGTGCAAGCCTTGTATTTTTATGAGCTCTATGGTGACTAGCACAAGCATGCAAAGTAGGCCACATGATGTTGCTGATTTCAGCTACTTAGTATTTCTGGTAAGTCTTTTTGTTGGGGATAAGCTACAAGGTATGACCCGCCCAGGATGGGCCGGGTCAACCCTAATGGCGGGTTGTGAAGATAATCCTAGTAATATTCAAGGTGATAGCTTACTAAGAATTTTAGAAGGCCTAAGCCTAGAGGCGGCTTAAGGCCCAATATTGTAAACCGCCATATGTAACGAAAGACTTGTAAAGAAAGGCATATACAAGAAGTCACCGAGCCAGACACATTTTATGAGCTGGCTGGGACACTATAGGCCGCCAGGCGTCAACCCGTGTATATAAGGGGACGACCCGGCGACGGCTTAGGGATAAGAGACAACAAATCGATAGCCAAGCTAGCGGATTCGCTCCATGGTCATCGAGACCTAGCAATACATCATCAACTGGACTAGGCCTTACCTTCATCGTAAGGGGTCGAACCAGTATAAACCTCTCGTGTCCTTTGTCCCGATTAACCCCTTTAAGCTTCCTAGTTGCGATGGCCCTACGACTAAGTCCTTTCGCTAGGACATCTGCCGTGACAATTCCACGACAGTTGGCGCCCACCATAGGGCCAGCGCACGGTGGATTTGAGTTCTTGAAGGGCAACTTTGAAGGGCTCAAGGGATAGGCTGTGGGCTGGATGAACAAAAGTCGTCGCACCAAGCTCTACATCGACGATGAAGGTTGGGTCCCCGATGCCGGCTCAATGGAGTACAAATACCGGGTCCCCTTCGGCGGAATCCACGTCTTCATCGGCCAGATCAACGAGACGGGCCCTGAGCCGGACATCTGCACCGACCTCGTCGAGACGGCTCAGTGCGCTAGATCTGCCCGGGCTCAACCCGCCGTGCGGCGGGCCTTCGTGGGTTGCATCCATGGAGGGGAATTTTCTGAAGGATCGATAGACGGCGGTGAGACGGCCGTCTGCTCTGACGGTACGCCGTCCACATGCGAGACATATTCTTTGTATCAGCTACAAGATGGCATACTTGGGGGCTGTTCCGATGGCAGCAGTATTCCGGACCCCTCTGAGCCACCGAATCGAGCCGGAGTCTTCATGGCTGGCACTCAACACGGGCAGAATTCTACGGCTGCAGCAGCAATAATCACCAGTTCGGCAGCGGCCGGATCAGGAGACCCCGTGCACACCCTGTCTCATGTATTAATGGACCTCATGGATAAGATGACGGCTCTATTGACTGTTGTGGTTGAGCCGGCAGATAAGGCTCAGCACGACGCGGAGGTGGCACGACTACGTTAAGAGGTGGCACAAGCCAAGGAAAATTAAGCAGCGGAAGATGTCAGGATGGCCGCAGAACTGGCGGCTCTAGATGTACGTGCTCAGCAGCTTCAAGCGGAGACTTTCCGGCTCTCGGTGGATCTGAATGCGTCAAACGAGGTCATGAGGAGAAGACACCAGAAAGCTCAATCACGTATGCCTCTGACTTATGATCCTAGGAACCTTTTCCACACACCCGGGGCCGGTCCTAGCAACCCACCAGAGGCAAACCGGATCACAGCACCCGGGACAGGGGCGCCGGTTCAGCAGAGGGCCATGGGACCACCCGTGTGAATATTGCTCCGCCTCGTTACACGCCAGTACCACTGGGTCACTTCTCTAACCCTTTGGAGCATTTAATTGCTGCGTCGGCTTGTCTGGCGGCTCTCCCAATGGAAGGCGACTCTCCAACGGCGATCGAAACACGAAGGGTCAGAGAATTTCTTCAGACAGCCCTGGCACAGCAGGATGCGTACTCTTATAGTGGAGACAAAATCCATTCAACCCCTCGCCCAAGCCAGAGCCCGAGCTATAGCAAGCATATGGACTCAGCGGCTATGTCAAGCAATGCCCAATGCCGTAACCAACTGCGCAGGCATGGTCCGGCGCAGGATGGAGCCTTTAACTTGGTGGATCAGGAGAGGGTCCGTCAAGAGGCTGAGCGGGCGGTTCAACTGGCAGCTAAGTAGGCGGCTCATCAGGCTTTGCCAGTTTATCTAGCAACCTCTGTTGAGGCAGGAGTGGCCACAAGGACAGGAGGTGTTCCTTGCCTGGTACCAGCTCTATGTAATGAGCGCTTTCCAAAAGATTTTAAGGGGCCTCGTAAAGTGCCTAATTACACGGCCGACTTGCAGCATGGGGCATGTATTGAAAGCTATGAGATGGCGATGGAGCTGTTGGAGGTCAGCGATGCAGCAATGGCTAAATATTTCACTATGATGTTGGATGGAACAGCTCGCACTTGGTTGAAAGGGTTGCCACCCAACTCGATTGGATCATGGGTGGAGTTAAAAGCCCGGTTCATTCAGAACTTCAAGGAGACATGTAAGCAACCTATGTCAATCGTGGACTTGACTAACTGTAAGCAAGAGTGTCAGTGTCAAAACCGGCAGATCTCGGGTAGGGGGTCCCGAACTGTGCGTCTAAGGCGGATGGTAATAGGAGGCAGGGAACACGATGTTTTACCCAGGTTCGGGCCCTCTTGATGGAGGTAAAACACTACGTCCTGCTTGATTTATTCTTGATGATATGAGTATTACAAGAGTTGATCTACCACGAGATCGGAGAGGCTAAACCCTAGAAGCTAGCCTATGGTATGATTGTATGTTGTCCTACGGACTAAAACCCTCCGGTTTATATAGACACCGGAGGGGGATAGGGTTACACAAGGTCGGTTACAAAGGAGGAGATATACATATCCGTATTGCCTAGCTTGCCTTCCACGCCAAGTAGAGTCCTATCCGGACACGAGACGAAGTCTTCAATCTTGTATCTTCATAGTCCAACAGTCCGGCCAAAGGATATAGTCCGGCTGTCCGGAGGCCCCCTAATCCAGGACTCCCTCAGTAGCCCCTGAACCAGGCTTCAATGACGATGAGTCCAGCGCGCAGTGTTGTCTTCGGCATTGCAAGGCGGGTTCCTCCTCCGAATACACCACGGAAGAATTTTGAATACAAGGATAGTGTCCGACCCTACAAAATAAGTTCCACATACCACCGTAGAGAGAATAATATTTCCACAAATCTAATCTGCTGACACGTTTTGGTAACATGACATTATGCCATGGCCCGGTGATTATTCGAACCGTTTCCTTTAACTAGCCCCGCACATAACGCGAGGCAGTTTCTTGACACGTCTTGTCAAAGCAGAGATCGTGTCCCCCTTATTATGGGATTCTCATCAATACAGGCGTGGGTCACCCAACCACGCCATCGATTACGGCGCTTGGGGGATAAGCGAGTTTGACCAGGCTAGTGGGGGCGCATAGCTTCGGCCGCCCTTATAAAGGGACAAGGTCTAACCTTTTTCTACCCACGCCTTCTTCGTCCTTGCTCATCCATTCTTGCGCACTCGAGCTCCAACGCCCAAGTCCACATCCTTCTCCTCAACCTTCTCCAAACATGTCCGGAGCAGGAGGCAAGTGGATGGCGTCCTCCATCACGGAGGGACACATCAAAAAGCTGTGCGGGGCAGGATACCTAGCCACGAATATCGCGCATCGGCTGCCCGCTGCAGGGTAGATCGTCCCTACCCCGGAACCTGACCAGAGGGTAGTTTTCCTCCACCACTTCCTCCGCGGACTGGGGTTTCCCCTCCATCCATTCATCTGTGGTCTCATGTTTTACTACAGGCTGGATTTCCATGATCTGGCCCCGAACTTCATCCTCAACATTTCGGCATTCATCGTCGTGTGTAAGGCTTTCCTCCGCATTCGGCCCCACTTCAGCCTGTGGCTAAAGACCTTCAATATCAAGCCGAAGGTGGTGGGAGGCCAACAAGCAGAATGCGGCGGAGCCATGGTGGGCAAGATGCCCAATGTTATATGGCTTGAAGGCTCCTTCGTGGAGACCATAAAGGGGTGGAAATCAGCGTGGTTCTACATCACCGAGCTGCACGACACCAACTGGGTGGCGGCCCCCGAGTTTCGATCCAGAATCCCCATGCGGCTCACCTCCTGGAAAGAGAAGGGCATGTCCTGGGGTTCATCGGTGGAATACGGACTCTAGAAATGTATCCGGAATATGGCAGGCAAGAAGCTCAAGCTTGTTAACATAGTCCAGGCCATGCTCATCCGCCGGATCCCCCCGTGTCAACAACGAGATTTCAATTTATGGGAGTTCGACCCGGCCCAGCACTAGACTCTGAGCAAGCTCTTCGACACGACACACAAGGACGTCTGGAGGGTGCTATTCAAGGGCGCCGAGGTCCCTCCCTCTCTCATCGAGGACCGCGGGCTAAGCGCGAAGCGCCTAGCGCATTCAGTGAGTTCTACACATCTGGTAGGATATTTATTTCCCCTAGCTTAACCATGTGCGGGGTCTGAGCTCCATGCCTTTGACAGGACTGGGTGGAGACGTCGGGGTAGATTAACTGTCCGGCCCCTCTGCCCGAAGACACTGCGGACGCTCTCCTGATATAGATGCTGACTCGGGCTCCTTACAAGGTGCCGGAGAAGACCAAGAAGGCCAAGGGAACCCGAAAGAGTTCCCGACGCCAAGTGTTATCAGACTCATCGTCTGATAACTCCACGATGCACTCCTGCCCCGTAGACAAGGAGGAAGATGAAGAAGCTCCCCCTCTAGTCGAGGGAGACAAGAAAAGGAAGGCCGCCCCAACCGGGGGGGCCGAAGGGTCTAAGAAGGGAAGGACTCTTCTTCCGGACTATTCCACCGCCGCCGCCGAAGGCGAAGACGAGTGGCTGCTCAGGGCCAAGCACCTGGCGAAGTCGTAAGTATTCAGATGCCAGAGTAACTCATAGCATATCTTTGTCACACCGAATTAGGATTATGCAGACCACCACGAGCCCGTGTCGACGTATCGTCGGACGGCTCCCTGGGCTCATCGGATATGGATAGAGATCCACTTCCAACCGCCACCTCCCCTTTCCCTACGGACAACACCGAGGTATTGTCTCAAGAGGCACCGGGTCGAGGGGAGATAGTCCCGGAGGCACCTCAAGGCGACCTTCCGGATTCCGGGAGCAGAGGGAGCAAGGCTCCCGGGGGCTCCGAGTTCGGCCGTCAGCCGAACACCGCGCCGGAACCTCTAGTGGTTCCGGACTCAGGCAGGTGGCCTCCTTCCAAAAGGGGCAAGACGCCTGTGCCGGTGACTTCTGTGCATCCAGAGGCACCGGACAATCTGCTGGGAGCGCTTCGCAGCGCTTCCATCAACGAAGAGCACCGCACTATTATGAGTGCGGTGATCCAGAAGGTTCAGTCTGCCAAGAGCAGACTAACTGAAGCCTGTGCCAGCCTTCTGACAGGCTTTGAGGTAAGTATTTGAAATATAGGAAAAATATTACCGCATAGACAGTAGCCCCTGATGCTCTGTTCGGTGTTTACAAAGAAAAGCCGAACAGAGGATCAAACAATATCGCGGGAGTCTAATATAAGTATGTCTATATGCGTATGCAGGCTTCGCTGCTGGCCTCTGCCGCACTGACTACGGAGGTCGCCGCACTGAAATAGGACCTCGAAGGGTCCAAGTAAGAGCTCGGCCTTGCCAAGAGGCAGCTCGAGGAGCACAAAGGTAAGTAGTACCTAGTCTATGGATATATATAAAAAGAATGCGATTGCAAAATGACAGGATCATCGTAGATTTGCCAGGGGCCAAGACCGAGGTGGCAACCTTGAAGCAAGCGCTATCCGAGGCTGAAAACCAAGCGGCCAAGGAGCGCACCGAGCGGAAAAGGCATGAGGCACGGGTGGGCAAGGTGCAGCAAGAGCTCCACGCTCTCGTGACGAAGCACGAGGCGTTGGAGCTTGACTTGAAGACGCGAGAGTCCGAGCTTGCCACGGCCCTTGAGAGTGCAAAGAGTGCCAAGGCCGAAGCCCAAAAGGCCCTCCAGGAGATTGATGCGATGAAGAAGATAGCGGCGGGTAAGGCATTCTATATGCAAAGCAAGCATGTGAAAGTGAATTACTTGTTACTTACCCGAATCCGGAGCTCTCCAGGAGCATTCGCAGATTTGCCTCGCAGCGTGTCGGATGCCGCACAGTTTTACCAGGCCAAGGAGGGAAGCTCAACAGAGAAGCTGTTCTGGTCTCAGTATACTGGGACCGAACACCCGATGCCTCTGAGCGACCAGCTGAAGCAACAGGTCGAGCTGCACAAGGCGGCCGAACAGGCCATGAAGGGCTTTATAGTGCGGATGTGGCCTGGCGATGCCTTTCCCAACAGCTACTTCGGCCTGGTGAGGCGGCTTGTGGATGCCTGCCCACGGCTGGAAGTCATCAAGCGGTCCGTCAGCATCGAAGGTGCACGCCGGGCTTTCGCCCGTGCGAAGGTGCAATGGGCCAAGATGGACGCCGTGAAGCTGGTGAAGGAAGGGCCGCCGCAGGGCAAGGAGCATCGCCACCCCAAGATGTACTATGAGGGTGTCCTGAAGGGTGCCCGTCTCGTAGCGGACGAGTGTGCAAAAGATGTAATATTTGAATGAACTTGCTCGTGTAATCCTGTATTATGAAAACTTGTTCATATGCGCTATGCAACGCTTGTCTGAATTTAAAATATTACCTTCTGTTCGACTATTTATCAAATATGAGAGATGGCTAGTAATCGGCTTCTGCCCCCTCGCCATGAGTGCTGGGGTGTTTGGGATAAACCTGAGCACTCTTGTTCCCATTGTTGGGTCCTTTGAGGGAGGTGCTCGGCACAACGAACAAGGCAATCAGACTATAATGCGTTATCACTCTCACTTAGCCATAGAATTCTATAATTTTAAATTTCGGTGAAGCCCCTAGTATTCGGAAGGCCGAATTCGAGGCGCGATACACGCCTTAAGCCGGACAGAGCCGACTCCTCGCTCTAAGCGGCATAAGTCTTTAGGGACTTGAAACCTCTCGAACAGCGACCAGTCTCTCACCTTATCATGACAGTCAGTTTTAGCTTTCTCTACTGAGGTGCTTAGCCCAGCAAAACCGGGGCACAATCGCAGTTGTTCTCCCAGTGCTACCTTAGCCGATATAGCGGAACGTAAGGTACCAAAACATGGGAGCCGGGCAAACCCAACTATTGACCCAAGACATGATTCGGAGCTGATGAATATAATGCTATAAGTTCAGGGTGCTGCACTGTCGAAAGTGTTCGGACTTCTCACACCGTCTTATGGGGTATGCTTAAGCCCCTAGCGTATTGGCTGTACCAGAGTGTATGGGTGCTAGTGTCGTGAATGAACATATATATAAAAAGGAAGAATGCAATAATAGTCTTAATGCTATGCATTGTTTATTCAAAAAGGTGCGTTGAACCAGAATGATACAAGTAGTGCGATAAGCAAAAAGTAGGACTGTTTGACATGTCCCTTCCAAGGGTAAGCTGAGGAATAGTATTAAAGCAAATATTTCACACATTGTCATAATCCACCTGGGAGTTCCATGGTGTGACATAGCTTTCTGCCTCCTTGGTTGTTGCATCATGTGTTCGGCAATCATGCTATCGGACAGGGTTTCCAGAGATTAAAGCCCTGAAAGAGAGAAATAGCAAAGCGGCAAGCCCCTAGTGCGGTTTAAGCCGCGACTTGGGGCGTTCCGCAGTCGTGCCCCCCTCCCCGCTTGTGCCCATGGTATTTTTGATGCGTAATTATGTATGTGTGGCACGGATTTCGCAGTTTGGCTGGGACCAGGGTGGGGGCCGCATTGCTATGCGAGCTCAGAACGTGCCAGGCGGTCCTGTTGCCGATTACTCCGGGCGCGCTTGAAGGTGTCTGAGTCCTTAATCGCCGAACTAGTGGATTGCCGTAAGAGGCTGCTTTGTGCTTCTGCTGCGAGGGCTGCAGTGTGCTCCTCCGTGCGGAGAGAACGCTCTGTGTTTCTATTGACTGTGATGAACCCCCAAGGTCCTGGCATTTTGAGCTTGAGATATGCATAATGCGGCACCGCATTGAATATTGCAAATGTTGTTCGCCTGAGTAGTGCATGGTAGCCACTGTGGAACGGGACTATGTCAAAGATTAACTCTTCACTTCGGAAGTTATCCGGGGATCTGAAGACCACTTCCAGTGTGACTGAGCTTGTGCAATGGGCCTCTACACCTGGTATGACGCCTTTAAAGGTCGTTTTTGTGGGTTTGATCCTTGAGGGATCGATACCCATTTAGCACACTGTGTCTTGATAAAGCAGGTTCAGACTGCTGCCGCCATCCATAAGGACTCGAGTGAGGTGAAACTGTCAATGATTGGGTCTAGGGCCAATGCGGCGAATCCGCCATGACGGATACTAGTGGGGTGGTCCCTGCGGTCGAAGGTGATCAGACAGGAAGACCATGGGTTGAATTTTGGGGCGACTGGCTCCAACGCATATACGTCCCTAAGCGCACGCTTCCGTTCCCTCTTGGTGATGTGGGTTGCGTATATCATGTTCACCGTCGCACTTGAGGGGGGAACCTCTTCTATCCTCCGGTGTTCGGCTATCGGGGCTCCTCCTCGTCATTGCTATGTGACCCCTTATCTTTATTTTAGGCATTTAATTTGCCGGCCTGCTTGAACACCCAATAATCCCTGTTGGTGTGGTTGGCTGGCTTGTCGGGGGTGCCGTGTATTTGACACGAGCGATCGAGTATACGGTCCAAACTGGACGGGCCCAGAGTGCTTCTTTTCAATGGCTTTTTCCACTGACCGGGTTTAGAGCCTTTGAATCCGGCATTGACTGCCGTATCCTTGGTATTGTCGCTGTTAATGCGTCGCTTATGTTTGTTGCGACGTGACCTTCCGTTGCCGTCCTTGTTATCCGAAGTACCATGGTTCTTTGATATGTTATTACTGCGAGCCAGCCAGCTGTCTTCTCCCGCAAAAAATCAGGTCATGAGTGTCGTGAGGGATGCCATAGATTTCGGCTTTTCCTGACCAAGGTGCCGGGCTAGCCACTCGTCGCGGATGTTGTGCTTGAAAGCTCCTAGGGCCTCTTCATCCGGACAGTCGACGATTTGATTTTCCTTTGTTAGGAACCGTGTCCAGAATTGCCTGGCCGATTCTTCTGGCTGCTGGATTATGTGGCTCAAGTCATCGGCATCTAGTGGTCGCACATAAGTGCCCTGAAAGTTGTCGAGGAATGTGGCTTCCAGATCTTCCCAACAGCCAATGGACTCTGCTGGTAAGCTGTTGAGGCAATGCCGAGCTGGTCCTTTGAGTTTTAGTGGGAGGTATTTGATGGCGTGTAGGTCATCACCACGGGCCATGTGGATGTGCAGGAGGAAATCCTCAATCCATACCGCGGGATCTGTTGTGCTGTCGTATGATTCAATATTTATGAGTTTGAAAACCTCTGGGATTTGACGATCCATTACTTCGTCTGTGAAGCATAGGGGTGTGCGGCGCCTCTGTACTGGGCTATGTCGCGACGCAGCTCAAATGAGTCTTGCCCGCTGTGTTCGGCCCGGCCGGACTTACTTTTACTGTGTCCGGCGTGACAATTATCTTCTCGCATAGTGTCGCGCCCTCGTGATCCGTATATCGATCTTGCATGTTTTGCTTTGTCCTCCAATACATCTCGCGGGTCTAGCGTATTTCCCCATGCCTTTTTATTTGAATGGCATCGGGGTGTGGGCTGAGCTTTTGGCTGGAATGTTTCTCTGTCGCAGCCACGATGTGGCCGATCAGCCGCGTCATATGCCGGGGATGTAGGTTTCGGTGCTTCCTCCTCTAGTCGGGGTAGCAACCTGCACTTTGGGTAACTCTTGGTGGGGCATTCGAGTTTATATCCTCGACCGTCAGGACTTTAGTCCATCTGTCGGCTAGCAAATCTTGATCAGCTTGAAGCTCCTGCTGCTTTTTCTTAAGGCTATTTTCTGTGGCTATAAGCCGGCGCTTGAAGCGCTCTTGTCCGACGGGATCCTCTGGCACGACGAATTCGTCATCGTCGAGGCTTGCCTCGTCTTCAGAGGGAGGCATGTAATTATCATCCTACGCCTCTCCATCTGCCGCTCTCTCAAGAGGGCTGGCTCCTCCATCCTCCTACTCTAAATCTTGCTGGAGGGGATTGTTGTTGTCTTCGGCACTGTCCGGAGTGCTATTATGTCCGGTGCCGGTATCACCACTTTTGCCTTGGCGGGACTTAGAGCGGCGCCGCTGACGCCGACGCTTGGGTTGCTTCTTGGAGGGGTCATCCTCCATTGTCTCATCGCCATTGCCTTCTTTGGGTGTGTCCACCATGTATATATCGTATGATGAGGTGGTTGTCCAGTGCCCTGTGGGCAGTGATTCCTCTTCGACTCCTGCATCGTCGTCCATACCATCGATGTCTTCGGAGTTGAAGTCGAGCATGTCGGTTAAGTCATCGACAGTGGCTACTAAGTGGGTGGTGGGTGGGCGGCGAATTTCTTCGTCATCCGCATCCCAATCCTGCCGGACGTAGTTCGGCCAGGCCTCTCCTGACAAGGAGAGAGACCTTAATGAGTTCAGTATGTCGCCAAAGGGCGAGTGCTGAAAAATATCCGCGGAGGTAAACTCCATGATCAGCGCCCAATCGGATTCGACAGGAACGGGCGCAGGCGGTTCGGAGTCCGTGGCCGGAGAAGGATCCGGCAGTTTGGCAACACGGCTCTCGTGAAGGGTAAGGTCGATATTCGGCTCGATCGCCGCTGAGGATACGGCCTCCGTGACGGGGTCCATCCACCCGTCCATGTATGGCGCAACTGGCTCCGAATTGAGGCTCGGAGCGGCTGCCGGTGCGATCTCCTGAATACGGTCCGATGGTAGAGCTAAATCGTACTCATTGTGACCGCGCGGCGCACAAGGCAGGGGCTCGAATCCGTCGAAGATCAAGTCTCCGCGGATATCGGCCGTGTAGTTTAAGCTTCCAAACCTGACCTGGTGGCCAGGGGCGTAACTTTCGATCTGCTCCAGATGGCCAAGCGACTTGGCCCGCAGTGCGAAGCCGCCGAACACAAAAATCTGTTCGAGGAGAAAAGTCTCACCCTGGACTGCATCGCTATCGATGATCGTAGGAGCCATCAAGCCTAACAGTGAAGACACAGAGGAACTGTCAATGAAAGCACCAATGTCGGTGTCAAAACCGGCGGATCTCGGGTAGGGGGTCCCGAACTGTGCGTCTAAGGCGGATGGTAACAGGAGGCAGGGGACACGATGTTTTACCCAGGTTCGGACCCTCTTGATGGAGGTAAAACCCTACATCCTGCTTGATTTATTCTTGATGATATGAGTATTACAAGAGTTGATCTACCACGAGATCGGAGAGGCTAAACCCTAGAAGCTAGCCTATGGTATGATTATATGTTGTCCTATGAACTAAAACCCTCCGGTTTATATAGACACCGGAGGGGCTAGGGTTACACAAGGTCGGTTACAAAGGAGGAGATATACATATCCGGATTGCCTAACTTGCCTTCCACGCCAAGTAGAGTCCTATCCGGACACGAGACGAAGTCTTCAATCTTGCATCTTCATAGTCCAACAGTCTGGCCAAAGGATATAGTCCGGCTGTCCGAAGACCCCCTATCCAGGACTCCCTCAAAGAGGAAGGTGAGTCCACGACCCATTGGGTGCGCCGGCTCCAAGAGATAATACATTCATCTGATAAGATGGATGCCGGCTCTACGGTATTAATGTTGGAGAAAAATTGCCGTTTTGAACCTCTGAAGCAGAAGCTGGGGCTGATCAAGCGTGATTGTCATGACATGGGCAGTTGCTGGTGGCTCTATTCAAATATGCTGATTCAAATAGTACCAAGGATCCCACGTCTAATGAAGAGAAGGCAGGGAAGGGAAAAAAGAATGGCAATGGCAAGGGTCACCAGCATAACCCGACGAATCAAGGAGGTAATAAACGTAAGGCTGATGAGTTTGTGGCTAATGCCAGTACACAGGGCAACAACCAATAGCGCAAGGGGAGGCCACCTCCTCGGTCAGGCAGGTCAGGTCCCACCCTTGAGCAACTACTGAATGAACCCTGTCCGAGACACGACACCCGGGAGAAGCCAGCTACCCATCTATGGAAGGACTGTACGATCATGAAGGTGTTTAAAAATTCCAACATGTTCGATGGTAACCACGGACCTGCCGGCGGTTCAGGCGGTCGCGGCTTTCATGGCCCGGGCGCCGACCCAGGCGGAGGCGGTTTTCACGGCCAGGGCCATCCGGGTAACCAGGGTGGTTATAATCAGCAATCCGGCCAAAGTAATCAGCAGCAACAGCAGCAGTAGTCCGGGTATCAGAGTAAACGAAAACAGCTGAACAGTGGGAAATACCACGTATTTAGCACTAGTTTGTGCAAGAGGGACCAGAAACTTCATAAGAGGGTTGTGAACGCTGTTGAGCCGGCGGTTCCACGTTATTTGAGATGGTCAGAATAGCCTATTGTGTGGAGTAGGGAGGATCACCCTCCCTAGGTTGATAATCTGGGTCACTTGGCTTTGGTGGTGGCGCCTCAGGTTGGTGGATACAAGTTTACTAAGGTGCTCATGGACGGAGGTAGTAGCATCAGCATCCTCTATTATGAGACATTTCGTCGCATGGGGTTGACTGACAAGAGTCTTGAACAATCCAACACTGCTTTTCATGGTGTTGTACCTGGTAAGTCGGCATACCCAGTTGGATAGATTGAGCTAGAAGTAGCCTTTGGGGATGAATACAATTCAAGGGCTGAGAAGTTAACTTTTGAGGTGGTTAAGATCAAAAGCCCATATCGTGCCCTGTTTGGACGGCCGGCCTATGCCAAGTTCATGGCCGACCGTGTTATGTATATCTGCAGCTCAATATGCCGGGTTATAAAGGCACCATTACAGTACATGGAAGCCGGAAAATAGCCCTGGAATGTGAAGAAGGTGATGCTGCTTATGTTGAGTCCGTTTGTGCAACAGAGGAATTAAAGTTTTACAAAGATAATGTTGCCCCGGCAGACATGACGTCTTTGAAGTAGCCAACTAAGGAGCATGAACCGGTGTTGAAATTCAAATCCTTTGATGACACCAAGGTGGTTGATTTTGTGCCTGGTGACTCATCCAAGCAGTTCAATATCAGTGCTAACTTGGATCCAAAATAGGAAAGCGCGCTCATCGAGTTCATCCGTGAGAACCGGGACATCTTTGCATGGAAACCTTCTGACATGCCGGGTTTCCCGAGAGAACTCACTAAGCACACTCTCAATATTTATCTGAAATTTAAGCCGGTCAGGCAGTTTCTTCGACAGTTTAACGAGGAAAGGCGCAAGGCGATTGGATAAGAGGTGGCCCGGCTCTTGGCGGCCGGGTTCATTGTTGAAGTTTTTCACCCGGAGTGGTTGGCTAACCCGGTGCTTGTACTAATAAGAATGGCACCTGGCGTATGTGTGTGGATTACACTGATTTAAACAAGGCTTGTCCAGCTGACCCTTTTGCTCTCCCTCGTATTGATCAGATCATTGATGCTACGACGGGTTGCGAGCGTTTGAGTTTTTTGGATGCCTATTCGGGTTATCATCAGATCAAGATGGCAGTTAAGGACCAGGAGAAGTGAGCTTTCATCACTCCGTTTGGAGCCTTCTGCTATGTGTCTATGCCTTTTGGGCTTAAAAGTGCCCAGGCGACTAATCAACAATGTGTGCAGAATTGCCTTCACAATCAGATTGGGCGTAATGTTCATGCTTATGTGGATGATATAGTGGTGAAATCCAGAGAGAAGGAAACCTTAGTAACTGATCTGAAGGAGACCTTTGATAACCTTCCGGTCTACAAGATGATGCTTAACCCATCCAAGTGTGTTTTTGGAGTCCCAGCTGGCAAACTCTTGGGTTTTTTGGTGTCTAACAGAGGTATTGAGGCTAACCCGGAGAAAATTAAGGCAATTACATCTCTGGCTAAACCGGCATGCATCAATGACGTTCAGCGGTTGGCGGGTCGCGTCGCAGCCTTAAGCCGGTTAGGGGAGAAGGCGATGCCTTTCTATCAAATGATGTAGAAGGAGGATGACTTTGTCTGGAGTGACGCTGCTAACTGTGCTTTTGAGGATCTGAAGAAACAGCTCACTGAGCCGCCGACTCTTGCTGCTCCGGTTGAGAAAGAGCCATTGTTATTCTATGTGGTTGCTAACTCACGTGCTGTCAGTGTGGACATTGTTGTGGAGTGCAAGGAGGCTGGCAGGGAACATCCGGTCCAACGGCCGGTCTACTATGTTAGCGACGTGCTCATTGAATCTAAACAAAGATATCCACATTGGCAGAAGCTTGTTTATGGGTGTTCATGGCAAGCCGGAAGCTCAAGCATTACTTTCAGGGTCACCCAATCACTATGGTTAGCTCTGCTCCTCTAGGAGACATTATTCCAAATAGAGAAGCCACAGGACGAGTCGCCAAGTACTCCGATCAAATCTCAAGTGCTGGTTGACTTCATTAATGACTGGACAGCGTTGCAGATGCCAGAGGAGAAACCAGACAACACATATTGGACGGTTCATTTTGATGGGTCTAGACAGTTGCAAGGCTTCGGGGCTGGAGTTGTTTTAGCTTCTCGAGGTGAAAAGTTTTGTTATGTGTTGCGATTGATGTTTCCTTGCTCCATGGTCTTCGAATGGCTAAAGAGATGAGTCTAAGCCGGGTACGGTGCCTTGGCGACTCAGATTTAGTGGCTCGCTAGGTGTCAGGCAAGTGGGATTCCAAGGATCCTCTCATGGCGGCTTATCACCGCGAGGTCGATGCTGTTGCGGGGCATTTTAAGGGTTTCAAGTGGAACACATTGACCGCAGAAAGAATGAAGCGGCCGATGCCTTAAGCCGGTTGGGATCTCAGCGTAAGCCGGTGCCACCTAACACGTTTTTGGATGTTTTACATAACCCGTCTGTTAAGTTGCCCACAGAGGAAGATTTGGCCATTCCTGACCCGGAGGCACAGTTGGTGGCGGCTCTTCATGTCCTTCCAGATTGGACAGTGCCGTTCTTGGCTTACATGACCCGGGGCGAGTTGCCAGAGGACGAGACCCTGGCCCGACAGATAACCCGACGGTCCAAGTCAATGACAATTTCTGACGGTGAGTTGTATCATCGTAGCGTCACTGGAGCATTCCAACATTGTGTTTCTCCTGAAGAAGGTCAAGAAATTCTTCATGAGATCCATGAAGGGGATTGTGGTCATCACGCTGGGTCAAAGTCTCTTGTGGCCAAAGCTTTTCGTCATGGTTTTTACTGGCTAATGGCTCACGCAGATGCAGAGGAGCTGGTTAGTAGGTGTGATGGATGTCAGAAATTTGCACGACGAGCGCACATACTGGCTCAAGAGTTGCAGATGATTCCAATCACTTGGCCGTTTGCAGTCTGGGGGTTTGACATGGTTGGACCTTTCAAAAGATCCAGAGATAAAAAGACACATCTTTTGGTGGCAGTTGAAAAATTCACAAAATGGGTTGAGGCAGAGCCAGTGAGCAAGTGTGATGCAGCCACTCGGTTCAGTTCATGAAAAAGGTGATTTTTCGCTTTGGTTTTCCACACAACATTATAACTGACAATGGCACTAATTTGTCCCAAGGTGCTATGGAGGAGGTTTTTCAACGTGAGCATATCTGGCTTGATGTTTCTTCAGTAGCTCACCCCCAATCTAATGGTCAAGCTAAGAGAGCAAATCATGAAATTTTAAAAGGTCTCAACCCCGGCTTATTGTTCCTTTACAATGAACACCAGGTTGTTGGGTAGAGGAGTTACCATCGGTGCTACATAGTATCAATACCACTCCTAACAGGTCAACAGGTTATACACCTTTCTTCATGGTTTACGGAGCAGAAGCAGTCCTTCCTAGTGACATCCGTCATGACTCACCCCGCGTGGCGGCTTACGTTGAAGCTAATAATGAACAAGCCCGACAGGATGCACTTTACTTGTTAGATGAGGAACGAGATTTGGCAGCAGCCCGATCAACAATTTACCAACAAGACCTGCGCCGTTATCACAACCGTCGGGTTAAAACTAGAACATTTCAAGAAGGCGACTTGGTGCTCCGGCTCATCCAGGATCAGTCCAACGCACACAAGCTATCCCCACCTTGGGAAGGGCCCTTTGTGGTCATTAAGAACTTAAACAACGGGTCATATTACCTTATTGATGTTCGAGAGCACAAAGACTCACGTAAGTCGGAGGGGGAGACCCGACGGCCATGGAACATTGCTTAGCTTCAGCCATACTATACTCAAGCCACCGGCTCTCGTCATATACATAATTTGACGTTGTATATATTATGATAAGTAATAAAGCAGGACCTCTGTCCTTTTCCCTTTCAATGATCATATATATTTATTATTTTCGTTATTTAAAATGACCAAAAGGGGGCTGACTTGCATCGTATTCAAATCAGGGACGCTGTATCTGAATCATAGCTTAACCCCTTTTGGGTCGGACTTGGATTGTATTCAAATCAGGGTCGTAAAACCCCTCAAGGTCATTTGGGGGCTTCCTGTTCAAACATAGGTTGTATTCGAACCAAAGAGAACATAGCTTTCGGTACCTTGTTGTAACACCCCAGAAGTAACTTACCATATTTGTACCCCAACTCTTGCCATTTCCGGCCTTAAGTTATGAGATTCGTGGTTGGGTTCTTGTCTTTGTTTTGCATTTTGTACATGTCATGCATTTCATATCATGTCATCATGTGCATTTCATTTGCATACGTGTTCATCTCATGCATCCGAGCTTTTTCCCCGTTGTCCGTTTTGCAATCCGACACTCCTATGTCCTCCGGCACCCCCTTTTGTCTCTTTTCGTGTGCGGGTGTTAAACGTTCTCGGATTGGACCAAGATTTGCCAAGCGGCCTTGGTACACCACCGCTAGACCGTCTGTCAAGTTTCGTGCCATTTGGAGTCTGTTTGATACTCCAACGGTTAACCGGGGAACCGTAAAGGTCTCGTGTGTGTTGCAGCCCAACAACCCTCCAAAGTGGCCCAATAACCCATCCAAACCTATCCCATGTCCTCCGCCGTCGGATCACGATCGCGTGGTCGAAAACCGCTTTCCATTTGGACACTCCCACCTCCTTCTATGTATAAATACGTGCACCCCTCCAAATTTTCACAGTCAAACCCTAGCCCCTTCCCCACTCCGCCGCCGGACACGTCCGGTCCATGCCGGACAGGATCGCGCCGCCTCCCCGCGCCTATCCCATGCCGCCACGTGTCACCGCCGCCTCCACTCACCGCGCCGTCCCGCCTGGCCCGAGGCCGGCCCTCCCGCTCCACTGACCGGGCCCGCTCCGCTCGCCCGCGTCCTCCGCCCGAGCGCGCGCCCTCCGCTCCTCAGCTCTCCGCCAGCGCCGCCCCGACTCTCCGTCGGTGCCGCCCGCCAAGACCACTGAGCTCCACTGTCGCCTACCCGCGGGCTGCGCCTCCCCATCGCCGATCTGCTCCGCGGTCATCTCCTCCGCCGCACGAAGCCCCGCCGGATCCGGCGCCCTCCATCTCCGGCGACCATCCCCTTCCACTCCGGTGCCAGCTCCGGCCAAAACTCGGGCGTGCCTCGGTTCGCGTGCCACCGAACCCTAGATCTGGGCGAGGTGAAATCTTCCAAGTCTTTTTCCTGTAATTTTTCAAGCCCTGTTCAACATGCCATAACTCCTCATCCATAGCTCCGTTTTGTGCGTGCCATATATCAAAATGTTCATCACGATGTGCTCTTCATTTTGTCCCATTGTGACCTGCTTGTTTGAGTCCATCTTGATGCCCCTATGACTGATGCAAGAGTGCTATAAAATGTTAGGTGTTGATTCTTAGCAGAGTATGAGCATTTGTCATTTTTGCTACATTTGTTATGTGCTGCATATGGACTTGAGCTCTACATGTGTTTTTGGCTATGCCATGCCATGTTTACAGGGTGTATGTCATGTATTTTTGTGATCAATGTGGTGACTAGCACAAGCATGCTAAGTAGATCTCGTGATATTCCTGATTTCAGGGACATAGAATTTCACCAAGTCATTTCCCTATTGTTATTTTTATGTCATGTATTCATGTTGCTACAGTGAGATCCATGCTTCTTTTGAGTATGTTCAGTAAGGACGATTTGGGCATATGGTTGTGCACTATCCATCCATGCCCCTGTTTGCATTTATGGAGTGCCATAGCATGACCTAATCTTGGTCTACTTTTGCTGTAAAATGTTCCTGGCAGATTGTTTACATGTTAATCAATTTTGCCATGGTTATTCTCGTTGATCCCAACATGCTTTAAACTTGTTCTTGCCATGGTTAGCTTCTTGAACATGTCTTCTTGCTGGTGCTATGCTTAGTTTGTCATGCAAGGCTTTGTGTTTAGTGAATCGAGCTCGCAAAGAGGCTTTCATAACTCTGTTTTTGCCATGCTCAGTTTTCTGCTAAGTCTGAATCTGTTAACGAAACTTTCTATGTTTACATGGGTGCCATCATATCTTCTGATCCTTTTTGGCGCATGGTCAGTAAGGGACTTCTGTTATATGCTTTGAGTAGATTCATGCCATGCCTTTCTTTATTTTGATAGGATCCTATAGCATGTTGTTTGCTTGCTCTAAACATGGCTTCCCGATGTTAATTCCTGCCATGTTGATATTTTCACTAAGTCTGTGATGCTGATATCTTTTGCACTTTTGCCATGCTTGTTTGAACTTGCTATTGTGTGATTTATCCGTAGCTCAGTGTTCACCGTTTGTCAAGCATCTTTACTAGATCACTGCCATGTGCTTTGCTGCTATGTTGGAGTGCACTAGCTTACTTTCTTGTTGCATTCTAGATGGCACTGTGCTGTTAATCGCAGAATTGTGCCATTCTTGTTTTGCTTGCCATTTGCAAACCGTGCATCCGATTCCGGTGATCTTTATATCGATTTCAACCGAAATCAACTCATCTTTCCAGTGGCACACTTGGTTTTCCAATTTGAGGCCTGGTTCAATATTTCTGTTCCGAAGCATGCATATGCATCACATATCACATCCCGCATGTCATGCCATGTTTTGCATCATGTTGCTTGCGCATTGCACCGTGTTTATTGTTGGTCCTTTGCTTGTTTTCTTGCTTTGGGTAGAGCTGGGAGACGAGTACATGATCGAGGAACCCGTTGAGTATCCTTACGAGGATCAAGCTTTCGTCAACTCGGAAAACTTTGCAGGCAAGATGACCATACCCTCTTATAGCAATTCTAGTTGCAGGTGAAGATGGAGTTTGTTCCATGTTGGAACATGATTATTGTTGGGATATCATTATTATATCTTGTTTACTTTAATGCACCTATATACTTGGTAAAGGATGGAAGGCTCGGCATTATGCCCGGTGTTTTGTTCCACTCTTGCCGCCCTAGTTTCCGTCATACCGGTGTTATGTTCCTTGATTTTGCGTTCCTTACGCGTTTGGGTTATAATGGGAACCCCTTGATAGTTCGCCTTGAAGAAAACTCCTCGAGCAAGGCCCAACCTTCATTTTACCATTTGCCACCTAAGCCTTTTTCCCTTGGGTTCTGCAGACTCAAGGGTCATCTTTATTTTAAACCCCCCCTCCCCTCGTGCTAGTGCTCCTCTGAGTGTTGGTCCAAACCGAGTAAACTGCGGGGCGACCTCGGGGCAACTTGAGGTTTGGTTTTACTCATAGGATGTCTCATCCGGTGTGCCTTGAGAACGAGATACGTGCGACTCCTATCGGGATTTGTCGGCACATCGGGCGGCTCTGCTGGTCTTGTTTTACCATTGTCGAGATGTCTTGTAACCGGGATTTCGAGTCTGATTGGGTCTTCCTGGGAGAAGGAATATCCTTCGTTGACCGTGAGAGCTTGTGATGGGCTAAGTTGGGACACCCCTGCAGGCTTTTGAACTTTCGAAAGTCGTGCCCGCGGTTATGGGCAGATGGGAATTTGGTAATATCCGGTTGTAGAAAACTTGAAACTTAACTTAATTAAAAAGAATCAACTGCATGTGTAGCCGTGATGGTCTCTTTTCGGCGGAGTCCGGGAAGAGAACACGGTTTCGTGTTATGCTTGAACTTAAGTAGTCTCAGGATCACTTCTTGATCTTTATAGCTTCTCAACCGTGCTTTGCTTCTCTTCTCGCTCTCATTTGCGTAAGTTATCCACCATATATGCTAGTGCCTGCTGCAGCTCAACCTCACTACCTTTCCTACCTCATGCTTAAATAGTCTTGATCGCGAGGGTGTGAGATTGCTGAGTCCCCGTGACTCACAGATTACTTCCAAAACTAGATGCAGGTGCCGATGATGCTAGTGCAGGGGACGCGACTGAACTCAAGTGGGAGTTCGACGAGGATTCGGGACGTTACTATGTGTCTTTTCCGGACGATCAGTAGAGGAGCCCAGTTGGGGCGATGGGGGATCTATGTTTTTGGGGTTGTCTTTATTTTTGTTGGTTCCGTAGTGGGACCTTGAGTGTATTCTGGATGATGTAATGCCATATTTATGTATTGTGTGAAGTGGCGATTGTAAGCCAACTCTTTATCCCTTTCTTATTCAGTACATGGGATGTGTAAAGGTTACCCCTCTTGCGACATGCCTACTATGTGGTTATGCCTCTAAGTCGTGCTCCGACACGTGGGAGATATAACCGCATCGTGGGTGTTACAAGTTGGTAATCAAAGCCTTCCTTGACTTAGGAGCCCCCTGCTTGATCGAATCGCTGATGTTGTTGAGTCCAGAAAAATGTTTTGAGTCTTATAGGATTATATATATCAGAGAGTAGGATTCTTTTTACTCCTCAGTCTCTTCATCGCTCTGGCGAGGCCTCCTGACGTAGCATTTTGACTCTTCTCTCCTCAAATTGCACGAATTTTTTTTAGGATCACGCGGGTATCTTGGAATCGTTTCGATGGTTTTGTGATGAGAACATTGTTCTTGGTGCCTCCTGACATTTAGGGGTTGTGGCAGTGTCCCGGGGAGTTGAGCTCTGAGGTGTTGTCGTCACAATTTTCTCGTTGCAATTCTGGAATACATGAGTTCGCCAACATCTAAAATCTCCTTTATGTAGTTGTTGGTGAGATAACCTCGACGCCACGCAGTACTGGGGCGGGAGTTCGGGAGTATTGCCATAACTCATATAATGGATGCTTTTCGAAGGTTGAGGTACATGATTTCCGAAGGTTTCTTGGTTATGTGTTGAAGGGTGGATACAGCTGGATGTAGGATTTTCTAGTTTTGGGTGAGATATTATGCTTCCCCTGTATCCCCAACACCTCATTGCATAACCAGAAAGTTTCGGGAGTTTCATAGGTGGGAATTCATGTAGCTCATGAATTTCTTCCCGTAGATAGTTGGTTTGTGATTGGGTAATCCTTACCAATTATTTGTTCATATCCGTATCTTGTCATTTTATTCTTCTATCTCTATCTAAGTGGCTTCTCAATTTATGGAAATGTGATGATTTACTTTGGAATTCATTCGTTCATTCTTGTTCGAATGTTAAGGCTATATGTAGCAATTTCGATCCTTCGATTCAGCTTGAATATATGTCTTTCAAGATGCTAAAGGATGTCAACCTCTTCAGGATGGCTCCTCCAACGCGTCAGAATCCAGAACCTCTGCCACCACCTCCACCTCCGGAGGCATGGCAAGCTGTCATGGCCACCACCAACGCCAACACGCAGATGCTTTTACAACTCTTGCAAGAGCGCAACCAAGGAAATCAAGGCCAAGGCAACAATCAAGCTCAGTTTGCTACCCTCAATCAGTTCCTCGCAAACCAGCTGAAGTCCTTCAGTAACTGTGTCGAGGACGCAGACGCCGACGATTGGCTCGTGGATATCTGCAAACATTTTGAGTGTAGCAATGTCAAGCCTGAGGACTTTGTCAAGGTTGCTTCGTTCCAACTCAAAGACCAAGCTGCTGAGTGCTATCAACAATACAAGATTCCAGAGGAGGTCGTGTGATTACCTGGGATGATTTCCGTCGAGACTTCAGAGCTCACCACATTCCTCAAAGTGTTGCTGAGAGTAAACGCGAGGAGTTCCGCAATCTCAAGCAAGGCGGCATGTCTGTTTACCAATACAACATCCTATTTCAGAGGCTCGCTCGCTTCGCCAAATAAGATGTCCCTGACGAGAAGAGCATGATTTATCAATCCAGAGGTGGCCTGAGAGAAGATCTGCAACTAGCTCTCGTGCTTTTTGAGCCGACCAAGTATGATGAATTCTACAACATGGCACTAAAGCAAGAAGCTGCTCAGCTCAAGTGCGATGCTTCTAAGAAGAGAGTCAAGGATGCAGCTCCATCTTCTTCTTCAACTCAAGTGGCAGCTAAGCAATAGAAGTTCTGGTTGCCTCCTCCTCCTCCGTTCCGTCAGCCTTATTAGCAGAAGAGTAAAGGTGGCAATGGATCTTCCCACCCACCCAACCCAGGCTATCAGAACAAAGCTCCATCTCATGCTCCAAGGTCAAGTTCTCCGTATCACCGTCCGCTCTTAGAGGTTACTTGCAACAAGTGTCAGCAGAAAGGGCACTATGCAAACAAATGCTTCAACCAAAGGCGCCTTCCGCCTCCTCCACCTGTGAGATCTGCCAGCAATGCAGTGGTCCAGCATAATCCCAAGTTTGCAAAGGTCAACATGATGAACGCAGCTCAGGCAGAGGACTCTTCAAAAGTGATCATGGGTAACCTTCCAGTTAACTCCATTCCTGCTAAAGTTCTTTTTGACACTGGTGCATCGCATTCTTTCATGTCATTCCCATTTGCATCGGAGCACAATGTTGACACAGAGGTTTTGTCCAAAGTCATGCAAGTTGTTTCTCCGGGAAAGCTTATGACTTCTAGTTTGGTTGCTCTTGATTGTGCTGCCAGGCAGATTCAATTGACACAATCGTCTGAGGATGTGATCATCTACGCCACTCGTGATGATACCATTCGACTATTTTCTCTCAATGAGAAGGGCGAGTTGAATGCCATCTCTCAGATTCCAGTCGTTTGTGAATATCAAGACGTCTTTCCAGAAGAGCTTCCAGGAATGCCTCCTCATCGGCCAGTTGAATTCATCATCGATCTTGAGCCTAGCAGGGAACCTGTTTGCAAACGTCCTTACAAGCTTGGACCAGAAGAGTTGAAGGAGCTGAAGAAACAACTTGATGTACAAGAGCGTATGGGTCTGATCCGACCGAGTTCTTCTCCATGGGGTTGTGGTGTTCTTTTTGTCAAGAAGAAGGATGGCACGGACCGACTTTGTGTCGACTACCGTCCATTGAACAAAAAGGCAATAAAGAACAAGTACCCACTTCCCAACATCAATGAGCTTTTCAAGCAACTCAAAGGTGCCCAAGTATTCTCCAAGCTTGACCTCCGTATGGGTTATCATCAGATTCGCATTCGTGAACAAGATATCCCCAAGACAGCATTCAGAACAAGCTATGGTTCATATGAATAAACTGTCATGTCTTTCGGCCTTGTCAATACTCCTCCAACGTTCTCTCGCATGATGAACTTCATCTTCAACCCTTACACAAATGATTTCGTCCTGGTGTATCTCAATGATATTTTGGTCTTTTCCAAGAACAAAGAGGATCATGCCAAGCATTTGAGATTGGTGTTGGACAAACTCAGAGAACATCAGTTCTATGCGAAGTTTTCAAAGTGCGAGTTTTGGCTCGATGAGGTTCTCTACCTTGGCCATATCATCTCCGCCAAGGGCATAGCTGTTAATCCCAAGAAGGGTGTCTACAATTGTGAATTGGGAACCGCCTCAGAATGTGAAGCAGCTCCGCAGTTTCCTTGGGCTTGCAAGCTATTGTCGAAGATTCATTGAGAATTTCTCTAAGATTGCAAAGCCTCTTTCCAACCTCCTCCAGAAGCATGTGAAGTATGTCTGGACTCCTGAATGTGACATTGCTTCAACACCCTCAAAGAGAAGTTAGTCACAGATCTAGTTCTGACTCCTCCTGATGAATCCAAACCATTCGAAGTTTTCTGTGATGCCTCCCTGCAAGGTCTCGGTGCTGTGTTAATGCAAGAGAAGAAAGTTGTGGCTTATACCTCTCACCAGTTGAAGCCCAACGAAAAGAACTACCCCACTCATGACCTCGAGTTGGCGGCAGTTGTGCATGCTCTGTTAACATGGAGACATCTCTTGTTGGGAAGGAAAGTGGACATCTTCACTGATCATAAGAGCCTCAAGTACATATTCACTCAGCCCAACCTCAACGTCAGGCAGACTCGTTGGGTCCAAATGATTCAAGAGTATAATCCGAGTATCAAATATACTCCAGGCAAGGCCAATGTCATTGCAGACGCTTTGAGCAGGAAGGCTTACTGCAACAGTTTGATTCTCAAGCCCTTCCAACCGGACCTTTGTGAAGCTTTCTGCAAGCTGAATCTCCAAGTTGTTCCTCAAGGATTTCTTGCCAATCTCCTAGTCTCTCCTATTGGAAGATCAGATTCGTGAGGCACAACTTCTTGATGCCATGGTGAAGAAGGTGAAGAATGGGATTGCCAAGAGCCAACCCAAGTACAAGTGTTATCGCCTTGATGACAAAGATACTCTATTCTTCGAGGATCGAATTGTGGTTCCTAGGGGTGATCTTCATAAAGTCATTATGAACGAGGCTCACAATTCACTCCTATCTATTCATCCTGGAAGTACAAAGATGTACCATGAGCTCAAGCAGTCGTATTGGTGGACTCGAATGAAGCGAGAAATTGCTCAGTTCGTGAAGGAATGTGATGTCTGCAGAAGAGTGAAAGCAGAACACCAACAACCAGCTGGTCTCCTCCAACCTCTTGCCATTCCAGAATGGAAGTTCAACCATATTGAGATGGACTTCGTGACTGGATTTCCCAAGTCCAAGTGTGGCAATGATGCCATCTTTGTTGTCATTGACAACCTTACAAAAGAGGCTCATTTTCTTCCTATCAAAGAATCTATCACAGCAGCTTAGTTGGCAGAGCTATATACCTTCAGGATTGTCTCATTGCACAGCATTCCACAGTTGATATCTTCACATCGTGGAAGCATCTTCACTTCTAAGTTCTGTGACTCCTTCCAGAAGGCCATGTGCACCAACATTCGCTTCAGCACAGCCTTCCATCCTCAAACTAGTGGAAAAGTCGAGCGAGTAAATCAAATCCTTGAAGATATGCTCAGGGCTTATGTCAATTCCTTCGGTATGAAGTGGGAAGATTGTCTTCCATATGCCGATTTCTCCTACAACAACAGCTTCCAAGCGAGTTTGGGCAAGGCCCCGTTCGAGATTCTCTATGGCACAAAGTGTAGTACTCCTCTCAATTGGTCAGAGACTGGTGAACGCCAACTTCTTGGCAATGACTTAATCATAGAAGCTGAAGAAATGTGTGAAGTCATCCGTGAAAATCTCAAAGTCCCGCAATTGCGTCAGAAGAGTTACTATGATAGAAAGCATTATGACTTGGCTTTCGAGATCGGAGACCATGTCTACCTCCGCGTCTCTCCAATGAAATGTACTCATCGCTTCGGTATCAAAGGGAAGCTTGCCCCTAGATATGTGGGTCCTTTCAACAACATTGGCAAAAGAGGCGACCTCGCCTATGAACTTGAGCTTCCATCCAACTTCGCAAATGTGCACGACATGTTTCACGTGTCACAGCTTCGCAAGTGCTTCAAGACCCCTGACCGCACCATCAACTTCGAAGAGATTGATCTCCAAGAAGACATGTCTTATCATGAGCAACCCGTTGCTATTCCTGAAGGAACCGAGCGCAAGATTCGCAACAAGTCTATCAAATTCCTGAAAGTGAAGTGGTCACATCATTCCGACTGAGAAGCCACCTGGGAATGCGAGGACCACCTCCGTTCTGAATATTCGGAGTTCTTTCAGTCCTAGATCTCGAGACGAGATCCTTTCGTAGTGGTGGAGTGTTGTAACACCCTAGATGTAACTTACCATATTTGTACTCCAATTCTTGCCATTTCCGGCCTTAAGTTATGAGATTCGTGGTTGGGTTCTTGTGTTTGTTTTGCATTTTGTCCATGTCATGCATTTCATATCATGTCATCATGTGCATCTCATTTGCATACGTGTTCGTCTCATGCATCCAAGCTTTTTTCCCCGTTGTCCGTTTTGCAATCCCACACTCCTCTGTCCTCCGGTGCCCCCTTTTGTCTCTTTTCGTGTGCGGGTGTTAAACGTTCTCGGATTGGACCGAGATTTTCCAAGCGGCCTTGGCACACCACCGGTAGACCACCTGTCAAGTTTTGTGCCATTTGGAGTCCGTTTGATACTCCAACGGTTAACCGGGGAACCGTAAAGGTCTTGTGTGTGTTGCAGCCCAACAACCCTCCAAAGTGGCCCAATAACCCATCCAAACCTATCCCATGTCCTCCGCCATCGGATCACGATCGCGTGGTCGAAAACCGCTCTCCATATGGACACTCCCACCTCCTTCTATGTATAAATAAGTGCACCCCTCGAAATTTTCGCAGTCAAACCCTAGCCCCTTCCCCACTCTGCCGCCGGACACGTCTGGTCCGCGCCGTACAGGATCGCGCCACCGCCTCGTGCCTATCCCGTGCCGCCACATGTCGCCACCGCCTCCATCCCCCGTGCCGGCCCACCTGGCCCGAGGCCGGCCCTCCCACTCTGCCGACCGAGCCCACTCCGCTCGCCCGCGTCCTCCGCCCGAGCGCGCGCCCGCTGCTCCCCGCACCAATGCCGCCGCTCCTCAGCTCTCCGCCGGCGCCACCCGCCACGACCACCAAGCTCCGCTGTCGCTAATCCACGGGCTACGCCTCCCCATCGCCAATCTCCTCCGCGAGCATCTCCTCCGCCGCACGATGCCCCACCAGATCCGGCGCCCTCCATCTCCGGCGACCACCCCTTCCACTCTGGTGCCAGCTCCGGCGTGCCTCGGTTCCCATGCCACCGAACCCTAGATCTGGGCGAGGTGAAATCTTCCAATTCTTTTTCCTGTAATTTTTCAAGCCATGTTCAACATACCATAACTCCTCATCCGTAGCTCCGTTTTGTGCGTGCCATATATCAAAATGTTCATTTGTTCCATTGTGACCTGCTTGTTTGAGTCCATCTTGATGCCAAAATGACTGATGCAAGAGTGCTATAAAATGTTAGATGCTAATTCTTAGCAGAGTATGAGCATTTGTCATTTTTGCTACATTTGTTGTGTGCTGAATATGGACTTGAGCTCTACATGTGTTTTGGGCTATGCCATCCCATCTTTACATGGGTGTATGCCATGTATTTTTTGATCAATGTGGTGACTAGCACAAGCATACTAAGTCATTTCCCTGCTATTATTTTTATGCCATGTATTCATGTTCCTACAATGAGATCCATGCTTCTTTTGAGTATGTTCAGTAAGGATGATTTGGGCATATGGTTGTGCTCTATCCATCCATGCCCCTGTTTGCATTTATGGAGTGCCCTAGCATGACTTAATCTTGCTCTACTTTTGCTATAAAATGTTCCTGGCGGATTGTTTACATGATAATCAATTTTGCCATGGTTGTTGTAGTTGATCCAAGCATGCTTTAAACTTGTTCTTGCCATGGTTAGCTTCTTGAACATGTCTTCTTGTTGTTGCTATGCTTAGGTTGTCATGCAAGGCTTTGTGTTGAGTGAATCGAGCTCGCAAAGAGGCCTTCATAACTCTGTTTTTGCCAAGCTCAGTTTTCTGCTAAGTCTGAATCTGTTAACGAAACTTCCTATGTTTACATGGGTGCCATCATATCTTCTGATCCTTTTTGGCTCATGGTCAGTAAGGGACTTTTGTTATATGCTTTGAGTAGATTCATGCCATGCCTTTGTTTGCTATGATATGATCCTATAGCATGTTGTTTGCTTGCTCTAAACATGGCTTCCCGATGTTAATTCCTGGCATGTTGATATTTTCACTAAGTCTCTGATGCTAATATCTTTTGCACTCTTGCCATGCTTGTTTGAACCTGCTATTTTGTGATTTAGCCGTAGATAAGTGTTTATCTTTTGTCAAGCATATTAAGTAGATCACTGCCATGTGCTTTGTTGCTATGTTGGAGTGCAGTAGCTTAGTTTCTTGTTGCATTCGATATGCCATTGTGCTGTTAATCGTAGAATGGTGCCATTCTTGTTTTGCTTGCCATTTGCAAACTGTGCATCCGATTCTGGTGATCTTTATATTGATTTCGACTGAAATCAACTCATCTTTCTAGCGGCACACTTGGTTTTCCAAGTTGAGGCCTGGTTCAGTCTTTCCATTCCGAAGCACGCATATGCATCACATATCATATCCCGCATGTCATGCCATGTTTTGCATCATGTTGCTTGCGCACTGCACCATGATTGATTGTTGGTCCTTTGCTTGTGTTCTTGCTTTGGGTAGAGCCGGGGGACGAGTACGTGATCGAGGAACCTGTTGAGTACGCTTACGAGGATCAATCTTTCGTCAACTCGGAGAACTTTGCAGGCAAGATGACCATACCCTCGAAATCACTTCTATCTTTGCTTGCTAGTTGTTCGCTCTTTTGCTATGCCGCGATACCTACCACTTGTTATATCATGCCTCCCATATTGCCATAACAAGCCTCTAACCCACCTTTCCTAGCAAACTGTTGTTTGGCTATGTTACCGCTTTGCTCAGCCCCTCTTATAGCGTTGCTAGTTGCAGGTGAAGATGGAGTTTGTTCCATGTTGTAACATGATTATTGTTGGAATATCATTATTATGTCTCGTTTATTTTAATGCACCTATATACTTGGTAAAGGGTGGAAGGCTCGGCCTTATGCTTGGTGTTTTGTTACTCTTGCCACCCTAGTTTCTGTCATACCGATGTTATGTTCCTTGATTTTGCGTTGCTTACGCGGTTGGGTTCTAATGGGAACCCCTTGATAGTTCGCCTTGAATAAAACTCCTCCAGCAAGGCGCAACCTTGGTTTTACCATTTGCCACCTAAGCCTTTTTCCCTTGGGTTCCGCGGACTCAAGGGTCATCTTTATTTTAAACCCCCCCTCCCCCCCCCGGGGCCAGTGCTCCTCTGAGTGTTGGTCCGAACTGACTAGACTGCGGGGCCACCTCCGAGCAACTTGAGGTTTGGTTTTACTCACAGGATGTCTCATCCGGTGTGCCCTGAGAACGAGATACGTGCGACTCCTATCGGGATTTATTGGCACATCGGGCGGCTTTGCTGGTACCATTGTCGAGATGTCTTGTAATTGGGATTCCGAGTCTGATCGGGTCTTCCTGGGAGAAGGAATATTCTTCGTTGACCGTGAGAGCTTGTGATGGGCTAAGTTGGGACACCCCTGCAGGGTTTTGAACTTTCGAAAGTCGTGCCCGCGGTTATGGGAAGATGGGAATTTGTTAATATCCGGCTGTAGAAAACTTGAAACTTAACTTAATTAAAAGGAATCAATCGCGTTTCTAGCCGTGATGGTCTCTTTTCGGCGGTGTTCGGGAAGAGAACACGGTTTCATGTTATGCTTGAACGTAAGTAGTTTCAGGATCACTTCTTGATCTTTATAGCTTCTCGACTGTGCTTTGCTTCTCTTCTCGCTCTCATTTGCGTAAGTTAGCCACCATATATGCTAGTGCTTTCTACAGCTCCACCTCACTACCTTTCCTACCTTAAGCTTAAATAGTCTTGATCACGAGGGTGTGAGATTGCTGAGTCCCCGTGACTCACAGATTACTTCCAAAACCAGATGCAGATGTCGATGATGCCAGTGCAAGGGACGCGACCGAACTCAAGTGGGAGTTCGACGAGGATTCGGGACGTTACTATGTGTCTTTTCCGGATGATCAGTATATGAGCCCAGTTGGGGCGATCGGGGATCTATGCTTTGGGGGTTGTCTTTATTTATGTTGGTTTCGTAGTAGGACCTTGAGTGTATTCTGTATGATGTAATGCTATATTTATGTATTGTGTGAAGTGTTGATTGTAAGCCAACTCTTTATCCTTTTCTTATTCAATATGTGGGATGTGTAAAGATTACCCCTCTTGAGACATGCCTACTATGCGGTTATGCCTCTAAGTCGTGCTCCGACACGTGGGAGATATAACCGCATCGTGGGTGTTACACCTTTTGACCGGCGCAACACCAAAGCCACTTGGGGCTATAGGATCGTATTCGAATCTTAGCTTAACCCCTTTGGTCCGGTTTACTGATCGTATTCGAATAAGAAGCCTCCAGGTTTTATTTAAATATTTTGATTTACATTGTCTGAAGCCTAGTGTTTTTGTCTTGCTGTTTTTCTCATCTCAAATCTAACTGTCAGTATGGTTTCAAATTAAACCGGCTCGGTTATTGGACAATGAGTTGCCAAGGCATAACAATCATCAAGACATGGAAGTATTGACTTCTACAAAAGATTGGGTTATCAACCTCATCATCCGGGTCATGTAAACCGGAAGTCCAGATTCAAAGAACACAGGTACGACAGTGTCATTCATGAACAGGTTTCTCTGTGTTTTTTGTTAATCAAAGGTTTTTTCAGCCTTGTTTATCTTACATCTGGTTCTGTTTTTTCAACTATTATAATTTCATGGTCATATATCGGGTGTTTTTGACCCGTCCGGTGCTAAACCGCCAGGGCAGTTTTTCCATCTTTTACAGGAACAGAGTTAAAACATTACAGATGTAACCATAGATGTAACGCATATATTGACATAATGGGTAAAGAGTTGTATGCAACATCTTATGCACGATGGCATAGGCAAAATATGTAGTTTTCAAACTAACCTATTAAAAGGCTTTGAGAGCCCAAAAGGTTCGACTATTTTTTTCTCTCCTAAGCAGGTCTTAAGCTAAAAGCTGGATTGTTCAGATGGTTATGACTCCCCCCTGGCCGGCTCACCTCCCTCCACTGGTTGGAAGCTGGGATTGGACCGGTCAAAGCCGTTCAGGGCAATGAACTCAGCCTCATCGTCAATTAGGCCGGCCGGGTCAATTTCCGGGGCAAAAGTGTGTTGACGAACCGGCGGGATAAGATCCATCACTTTATAAGAGGGAGTCGCTATCTTCTTTCGGCTGATATTTGTCGATATTGGTCTCTTCTTATAACACCCTCGATGCGACTATATCTCCCACGTGTCGAGGCACGACTTAGAGGCATAATCGCATTGAAGGCATATGTCGCAAGTTAGGCAATCTTCACAACATCCCATGTAATATAATTAATAAAAGGGGAGATAACATAGTTGGCTTACACTCGCCATGTCAATCAAGTACATAAATAGCATTACATCATTCAAACACTCATGGCCCGACTACGGCGCCAAAATAAAAGATAACCCAACATGCGACACGGTCCCGATCACCCCCAACTGGGCACCACTACTGATCATCAGGGAAAGACACGTAGTATCGCTGAGAGTCCTCGTCGAACTCCCACTTGAGCTCAAGCGCGTCACCTGGAGCGGAATCATCAGGCCCTGCATCTGGTTTGGAAGTAATCTGTGAGCCACAGGGACTCAGCAATCTCGCACCCTCGCGATCAAGACTATTTAAGCTTAATAGGCAAGGCAAGGTAAATATGTGGAGCTGCAGCAAGCGACTAGCATATATGGTGGCTATCCTGTTCGCAAAAGAGAGCGAGAAGAGGAGGCAAAGCGCGAGTGAGAAACTAGCTAGCAACCTGCGCAAGCATTACTCCAACATCGTGTTCACTTCCCGGACTCCGCCGAGAAGAGACCATCACGGTAACCCACACGGTTGATTCATTTTAATTAAATTAAAGTTCAAGTTATCTACAACCAGACATTAACAAATTCCCATCTGCCCATAACCGCGGGCACGACTTTCAAAAGTTCAAATCCCTGCAGGGGAGTCCCAACTTAGCCCATGACAAGCTCTCACGGTCAACGAAGGAATAGACCTCCTCCCGAGACGTTCCGATCAGACTCGGTATCCCAGTTCTTCAAGACAACTCTGACAATGGTAAAACAAGTCCAGCAACACCACCCGCTGTGCCGACAAATCCCGATAGGAGCTACACATATCTCGTTCTCAGGGCACACCGGATAAGCTAAGCGTACGGGAGCCAACGTAACCCAAGTTGCCAAGGGACGGCCCCGCACGGTGCTCTAGGTTGGACCAACGCTCGGAGGAGCACTGGCCCCGGGGGGGGGGGGGGTTTAAAATAAGATGACCCTTGAGTCCGCGAAACCCAAGGGAAAAGGCTAGTTGGCAAATGGTAAAACCAAGGTTGGGCATTGCTGGAGGAGTTTTATTCAAGGCGTACTGTCAAGGGGTTCCCATTATAACCCAACCGCGTAAGGAACGCAAAATCCAGGAACATAACACCGATATGACGGAAACTAGGGCGGCAAGAGTGGAACAAAACACTAGGCGAGAGGCCGAGCCTTCCACCCTTTACCAAGTATATAGATGCATTAAGATAACATGGCAATATAATGATATCCCAACAAGTAAATAATGTTCCAACAAGGAACGGTCTCCAATCTTCACCTGCAACTAGCAACGCTATAAGAGGGGCTGAGCAAAGCGGTAACATAGCCAATCAACGGTATGCTAGGACATGGTGGGTTAGAGGTTTGACATGGCAATTTGGGAGGCTTGAAAGCAAGTGGTAGGCATCGTATCATAGGCATGTCAAAAGAGCGAGCATCTAGCAAAGCAAAGATAGTAGTGATTTCGAGGGTATGATCATCTTGCCTGCAAAGTTGTCAGAGTTGACTGGATCCTCGAAAGCAAACTCAACGGGCTCCTCATTAGCGAACTCGTCTCCCGGCTCTACCCAAACAAGACAAACAAGCAAATGCAACACAATCAACCACGTGCAAAGCTCAAACAATATGATGCAATAATGGTATGCTATGCGAGATGCGATGCGGGATGCAATATGTGATGCATATGCAAGATTTGACAAGGGGTGCATGAACCTGGCCTCAACTTGGGAATCCAAGTGTGCCACTGGAAAGATGATAGGAAATCGCTTGAAAACGATATAAAGATCACCGGAATCGGAGTTACGGTTTGGAAATGGCAAGCAATTCAAATATGACCACGTTCTGCGATTTACAGCAAGTAGCCATCTAAATGCAACAAGATGAAAATGCTACAGCACTCAAACATGGCATAAAAATACATGGCAGGGATGCATTCAAGAATCTTAACAAAAGTCTAGCACTGAGATACGGCCAATTCATCCATTAACAGGTTCAAACAAGCATGGCAAAAATGCATATGACAAACAGATTTCAGACTTAGTGAAATTAACACTTGTCTGGAATCTCAGATCAGATAGCACTCTTTGGAGCATGAAAACTATATGCTACAGGACCTGAACATGGCAAAGTACATCATGGCATGGAGCTACTCAAAGAGCTTAACAAAAGTCCCTTAGTGACCTTGAGCCGAAAGGGATCAGAAAATACAATTGCAAGCATGTGAACATGGCAAAAGCATAATCAGATCACAGACTTAGTGAAAAACTGGAACATGCAAATCAGATATCAAGTAGGCATGTTTACGAGCTCAATGCACTCACTACAGAGCATGTCATGACAAGCTAAGCCTACACCCATCAAGAATACACAAAATTCAAGCTAGACATGGCAAGAACAATAGCATAGCATGCACGGATCAACTACAACATCCTCGGCAAAATCGCTAACAAGTAGACAATCTGCCCAGATTCACGAAATGACAAAAGTAGAGCTCAATTGACTCAAGCTAGGGTGCTCCATAATTGCAAACAAAGACATGGATGGATAGAGCACTACAAGGTTAACAAAACATCCTTACTGATCATCCCCAAAAGAGGCACGGATCATTAGGAAACAATATGAACATATGGCCATATGAGATAAATAGGTCAAGGACTTAGTGGAAAGGCTAAGTCCCTGAAATCAGCATTACCAAGTGCCTCACTTTGCAAGCTTGTGCTAGTCACCACACACATCACAAAAATACATGGGTTGCACCTCTGGAAAGATGGCAAAACCCTTAACAAAACACATGTAGGGCTCATGGGCATATCATGCACACATTAATCATGGCAAAAATGACAAATATCTAAATGGAGCAGCAGATCTGACAATTATCTCAAGTAGCACTCTTCTAACAGCATTTCGGGCACCAAGATGAACTCAAATGAAAATGATGCAATGAGAAGAAATGATGCACTCTCTTAGATGAACATTTTGATATGCTATATGCTCAAAACGGAGTTACGGATGAGGAGATACAACATGATGAAAAGTGCAAAATAGCTAGGGTTTCGGGGGTAAAAGTCAACCCTGAGATCTGGATCTAGATCTAGCCGGCACGGATCCCGAGGATCGTCGGGGCACTGTTCACCGACGGGGAGGGAGCTTGCCGGAGCACGACAGGGAGGCGGGGGCCGGCGTGGGCGCGGCCGGCGACGAGGCTGGGCGACGGCGAGGTTCGGGCGGCGCGGCGCCGACGATGGCCGCGGCGGCGAGGTGCGGCGTCGCGGTGGCGCGGACTTGAGGAGGCGGTGGCCGGCGAAGCGGACCGCGGCGACGTGGCGGCGCCGGCCGGCGAGGAGGCTCGACCGCGAGGACGAAGAGGCGCGGGGCGGCGACTGGCGGCTGGGCCGCGGGGGCCCAACGCGGGCTGGGCGGGCCGCGCGGGGTGAGGCGGCGATGTGGGGCTCAGGCGATGACGCGGCGCGTCAGGAGTGGTCGGCCGCGGGGGCGGAAATGTCCGTTCGACGCGGTTTCGTCCGGCGGCGGCGGGGTAGGTGGATCTAGGGTTTCGGGGGAAGAAGAACCCGTGGATAACGGAGGAGGACCTATTTATAGGCATAGAGGGAGCTAGGAGAGTCCAAAAGAGGTGCGGTTTTCGGCCACGCGATTGTGATCGAACGCTCTAGATGATGGAGAAGGTTTTGGTGGGTTTTGGGCCAACTTGGAGGGGTGTTGGGCTGCAACACACACGAGGCCTTTTCGGTCCCTCGGTTAACCGTTGGAGTATCAAACGAAGTCCAAATGGTACGAAACTTGACAGGCGGTCTACCGGTAGTAAACCAAGGCCGCTTGGTAAGTCTCAGTACAATCCAGAAATGTTTAATCCTCACACACGAAAGAAAGGTAGAAATGACCACCGGAGGAGAACGAAGAGCCGGAATGCAAAACGGACAACGAGGAAAATGCTCGGATGCATGAGATGAACACATATGCAAATGCAATGCACATGATGACATGATATGAGATGCATGACAATGACAACAACACACGGAGATAAAGACCTGAACCCGAGAAAATAAAATAACTTAAGGCCAGAAACGGCAAGAGTTGGAGTACATATTGGGTAAGTTACATCCGGGGTGTTACACTTCTCCAAGAATGGAAGCTTGAGGACGAACTCCCCTCAAACAGGCAATGAAGTCATCTTGCTCAAATGGAGTCCCGTCTTCCTTCATGGTAGGGTACCCCTTAGCCACATCCACTGGGTCTAGATCTGGCACCCAAGACTTGGAGCGGCTCAGGGTAGTCAGGGCTCTAGCTCTGGCACAGGATCATTTGACCTCTTGAAACCTGGCGGGTAAGATCGATAACTTCTTCAAAATGTCACTCAACCGGTTGGGTCCTTGGTTGGCAGGGGAGATAGTAGCAAGTGCTCGTTGAGCACCAGTATACAATTGCTCCCCCAAAGTATAAACCGCCTTCAGTTTTGTCACACTGACTTGGCTCAGATTTTTGCTTCATGGACATGCGAGTGTTTTAACAAAGGCTCAGCAGGCGGCTTATATTCCTGGTCAAAATAGGGTATAAGTGATTAATACAAATCACTTACCGAAGATGGCGGAGACCATTTGAGACACATGGTTTTTTAAGCCGGTGAGCTCCGTGGTAACCTCCTCAAGACCCGCCTCAGCTGTCTCAGTGCATTGTATCAGCAGCGTCTTTTCTTTGGCCTAGGATTTCTTTTTTGCAGCTAAGCTGGTCTTCAATTTCTCATATTCAGGGAGGCTCAATTGGATTTTAGAGTCAGTGGTCTTTATCTCTGTCTCCTGCTCCGCCAACCGGGTCTTGGCATCCGTCAATTGAGAGCCCAACTCAGATAAGGCGTTCTACAAAAACATTCATAGGTGTGTCAAGATTTAAACTAAAAGTTATAAGGGTTAAAGTCTCAAGTACTTTACACTACAATACCACTTCACATTTGGGGGCTAATGTCTGCCAAAGAAATTTTTTATGACTTTTATATATTTCAAGTCCCAAGGGTTTTATAAAGTAACAACGCTTGGCACTTGGGGGCTAATGCATAATATTCAGAAAGTTTTTCAAGATTGAGCCGGATCACAGTACTTATTGGGACTAGTAAAAGATAGTTATGCAATTAAGTACCGGTTCATTTATGATAAATTGAGCCGACCCTTGGGGACCAAAGATCATTCAAGTTTATAATCTGAAGACATGGGGGCTGGCAGAGTATAAGTAAACCGGAGAACATACCTCATATTTTAGCTGCAATTGTTTGACCATCTCGATTTCCAAGTCACGACTGGAGTGCACATGACTGAGATAGCCGTACAGTAGATCATTCACATTGAGGTGAGCATAATGGGAGATATCAAACTGCACTTTCTGCTTCTCTAAATCTTCTTGCTTAGCAGTATGCCGGGCTAATATAGTAGGGGTCCCCGGTTCAAGAAAACGGCTACTGGTAATCAAAACGTCGGTATCAGAAGTTGTTGGCGGGTTAGCTGAGCTAGATGGTTTAGTAATGGTAGGATTAAGGGTGGCCTCATCAGCTGATAGCTCAGGAGGGTCCAATTGAGTATGAACAATCGGGTCTTCGGGTGCTTTAGCTTGAGAGGGAGTTGGCATGGCCGGCTCAGGTGCAGGAACTTTCGGGTCTTCTGTCGGCTTAATCACCTTGGCCTTCTTGAATTTGGCTTGACCACTAAGAAATATTTTATGAGACAGTTAGTGTAATGATGCAGTTTTAAAGATACAGAGGAAATATGATTTTTTTCTTACCTAGGGGCAGTCTTGAAAGCCGGAAATTGAGTCTGAGATGAGTCGCCAGAAGAGCGAGAAACCTCCTGCAAAAGTAAAATAAAGTTAACACATAAGAGGAAATAGATTCACGGATAAAAACAAAGGACAAAGGTGAAAGAAACCTCATTCTGGCGTTTTCGAGGAGTTTTTTGTATGTCAGAAGGTGGTTCATCATCATCATTAGTCGGGGCCTGACGGCGGCTCTCATGTTGCTGTTTTTTCAAAAGAAAATGAGGGTCTAGATAAGCCAAAGGGTGCAAAAATCTTACTTTCCGGGTTACCATTCGAAGTTTCTGTCTTGGTGAAGGGGCTGAGTCGGAGGAAATAGTTACCTCTTCTTCCACGGCCTGGCTGGCCCCTGTGTTGTCCTGGCAATAGTCAGTGTCAATAATGTAGTTAAAAAACTAGCCAAGGGAGTCAAGGGCTACCTCCGACTCAGAAGCATCATCCAGGTGGAATAAGTCAGATGGAGTCTTCTTCTTCTTGGGCTTTCGAGTCATTCTCCTGGCAGCTATGGTCGCGGCTCTAGCCTTCTTGGCAGCTTCATGATCATACTTGGCCTTCCAGAAGTCAGATTTGGCCTGTAAACAAATAAAAAGGTTGAAAGGTCATGCAAGTACTTAAAACTACTGAGGAAAACACAAAAAGAGAGAGGTCAGGGGTTTTCACCTCTAGGGACGGGTTAAGTTTGTAGAAGGGATTTGACCCAACCTTACTGCAGTCCTTGTATTTGCCATTCACGAGGATGATTGACATTGCAACAACGTCTTCTTTAGTCAATTGGACAGAGCTATAACGAAGAGAGTCATTTGGGCCTCCGCCATACTCATACATTAACTTGGATCGGCGGCTTAGAGGGTTGACCTGCCATGCGACCCAATAATGGGTCAGGTCAACTCTAGTTAAGCCGTTCCCCAATAAAGCTTGAATCCTATTAATAGATGGAATAAGCTTCTTGCATTCAGCAGCGGTAAGCTTATCAGGGAGCACAAACTTGGAATCCAGATGCTCCGCGCGATAACCCGGCAGTGGTTTTTCATCGGCTGGTGACGTATCTTGGTAGTAGAACCAGGTCTAATTCCAATCTTTGGGATGGCTCGGTAAGACTATTAAGGGAAAGGCGGCGCCTTGTCGGTGCTGAATTGAGATTCCACCAAGCTCCAAACTAAGGCCGTTGGTGCATTCATTCTGGCGGTTCAAGTAATAGTATTCTCTGAAGAGTTCCACAGTCAGTTCTTCTTAAAGATATACCTCACAAAGAACTTGAAAATTGCAGATATTGGAGATAGAGTTGGGTACAATGTCTTGTGGGCGAAGCTTGAAAAAATGCAGAACGTCTCGAAAGAACTTTTAGTCGGGTGGAGAGAAGCCCCGGTTCATGTGATCAGTGAAAATGATAACTTCACCGTCTTTGGGCTGAGGCCGTTCTTCGTCCAGGTCAGGTGCACGATAAGACATAACATTTTTCTCTAGCAAAAATCCTATGGTGACAAATTGCTTCATGGTATCCTCAGTAACTGCAGAAGGGACCCAGTTGCAGACAGTTGGTGCTTTTGACGACATGATGAAAGGGCAATCTAAAAAGAAAGTAACTTGCCGGTTCAATTTATTGATGAAATTACAGGTTCATGATACAGATGAATAATGGTGGCATAAATAAGGGCTAATTACATATAAAGGAAAAATAAGCCGGAGTCATAAGCCGCCATGACTAAAAAGTATTCGAAGGTTGCCAGAAACAGAATTGGCTAAGTGTTGACACAAACAAGTTTATCAAGCTGTCATTATTATTTTGGATCAAATGGCCGTTCAGAAAAGAAAATATTCTAGACCTAAAAATCTGGCACAGATGAGTTCATGAGTTATAATGAGGCCTCTATACAGGAAAAAGGGATCTACTAGTATCAAAAATGGACGCAAAACAACTACCGCATAAGTTCTACATTTCTTCTAGATCAAAAGAGGGTACGGAGAAGAAACTACGAGAAGGACTGTGATGAACGACAAAGAACACCGACGAACTCGCAACCCTAATATAGATCTAAGTGCGCGGAAAAGGAGGAACTTACGAATGCAGATCTACTGCGAAGAGTCGGCGCGGTTCTCTGGACGAGCTCAGGGTGATGCAGCGGCTGACGTTGACGGCAACGGTGAGCGCTACGGCGGCGGCGGAGCTCAAGAGGCAGATTGGTTGCGAGAGGAAGAAGAGAAAGAGAGGGAAGAATGAGGAAAGACTTGGTCGTGCTTATTTATAAGGGGATAAGTGAACAGGCAGGCGTGAAAATTGAGGAAGACCAAAATAATGATTATCCAGCTAAACGGACATTAAAAGATAAAGATCCATTGAAGATGATGTCATAGCAGGCTTTCATGTTTTTGGAAGATGACGTCATGGCGGGTTACAGATTTTTTTTTACAGAGAGAGGATGATGGATTTCGTCTAAGTGTTGAAGATTGACAAAGCACAAAGTTCAAGTCCACCTGGGGCCTAATGTTGGGATATAGCTACCAGGTATGACCCGCCCAGGAGGGGTCGGGTCAACCCTAATGTCGGGTTGTTAAGAGAAGCCTAGTAATATTCAAGGTGATAGTTTATTAAGAATTGTAGATGGCCTAAGCCCAGAGGCGCCTTAAAGCCCAATATTGTAAACTGCCATATGTAACGAAAGACTTGTAAAGAAAGGCATATACAAGAAGTCACCGAGCCGGACACGTTTTATGAGTCGGCCGAGACTCTGTAGGCCGCTAGGCATCAACCCGTGTATATAAGGGGACGAACCAGCGGCGGCTTAGGGATAAGAGACAACATATCGATAGCCAAGCTAGCGGATTCGCTCCTTGGTCATCGAAACCTAGCAATACAACATCAACTGGACTAGGCCTTACCTTCACCGTAAGGGGCCGAACCAGTATAAACCTCTCGTGTCCTTTGTCCCGATTAACCCCTTTAAGCTTCCTAGTTGCGATGGCCCTACAACTAAGTCCTTTCGCTAGGACATCTGTCAGGACAATTCCGTGACACTTTTCCTGTTAAATTATGTTGCTATGTTGACTTGTTGCCACAACTGGATCCATGCATATTTTGTTGAAGTTCAGTAAGAGTGTTTTGAAGATATGGTTATGCTCTATCCATTCATGCCTCTGGTCGTAATTATGGGGTAGTTTAGCTTGTCATTAACATGCTCTACTTTTGCTAAATATTGTTGCTGGCAATTTGTTAACAGGAAGTTCATTTTTGCCATGTGTTTTTCTATTGATCCATGCACCCTATGAATGTGAACTTGCCATGTTTAGCTTCATAAATGTGTCTTCTTACTGTTGGTTACCTTGTGATGCCATGAAATCTTTTTTGGTGAGTGCCATGAGCTTGCAAAGTAAGTATCGTGAATCTGTTTCTGTAAGGCCATGTTTTTCTACTAAGTATGAACCTGTTCATATCACTTGCCATGTTTGCATTGATGCTACCATCTTTTCTGTGCATCTTTGGCTTAATTTCAGTAAGGGAATTTTGTTATTTGCCTTTAGTACTAGCATGCCATGCTTTTGTTTGCCATCTTATGATCCCGTAGAATGTTGTTTGCCAGCTCTAAACATTGCTGCCTGATGCTGTTTATGCCATGTTTAGTATTTTCACTAAGTCTATGAGACTGTTGTCATTTGCATTGTTGCCATGCTGGTTTAGACTTGTTCTAGTGAGTTCTAGCAGGAGCTGATTGTTCATGATTTGTAGAGCTTCACTTGTCCTGCACTGCCATATGCTTTGTTGCTATGTTGGAGTGCTATAGCATAGTTTCATGATGAATCTTAAGTGCTATGATGCTGTTAAGCGCAGTTTTGCATCGTTCTTGCTTTGCTCGTCATTTTCAAACCGTACATCCGTTTCTGGTGATCTTTATGTGGATTTCGACCGAAATCACTCAATCTTTCTAGTGATATGCTTGGTTTGCCAAGTTAATGCCATGGTCATCCTTTCCTTTTGGAGTACCCATATGCATTGCACATCATATCTTGAATTCCATGCCATGTCTTGCATCATGTTGCTTGTGCATTGCACCGTGATTGATTGTGTTCCATTGCCTGTGTTTTTGCCTTGGGTAGAGCTGGGAGATGAGTTCGTGAATGAGGATCCTATTGAGTACGTTTACGAGGAGCAAGCTTTCGACAACCCTGTGAACTTTGCAGGCAAGATGATCATTACACCCGATATCACTTTCTATCTTTGCTTGCCAGTTGTTCGATTCTATCGCTATGTCGCGCTACCTACCACTTGTTTATCGCCTCCCATATTGCCATGTCAATCCTCTAACCCACCTTCCTAGCAAACCTTTGTTTGGCTATGTTACCGCTTTTGCTCAGCCCCTTTTATAGTGTTGCTAGTTGTAGGTGCCTTGCAGGTTGTTCCATGTGGGAACATGGTTATGTTGGGATATCACAATATCCCTTATTTAATTAATGCATCTATATAGTTGGCAAAGGGTGTAAGGCTTGGCCTTTTTCTCGATGTTTTTTCCACTTTTGCCGCCCTAGTTTCTGTCATACCGGTGTTATGTTCCTTGATTATGCGTTCCTTACGTAGTTGGGGTTATGGGACCCCCTTGACAGTTCGCTTTGAATAAAACTCCTCCAGCAAGGCCCAACCTTAGTTTTACCATTTGCCTAATAACAACTAAAATTTTCCTAGGGAGTAATTAACCCCCCGGGCCAGTGCTCCTCTTAGTGTTGGTCCGAACCGGGCAGCCTGCGGGGCCACCTCGGGGAAACTCAAGGGTTGGTTTTACTCGTAGCTTGTCCCATCCGGTGTGCCTTGAGAACGAGATACGTGCGACTCCTATTAGGATTTGTCGGCACATCGGGCGGTCTTGCTGGTCTTGTTTTACCATTGTTGAAATGTCTTGTAACCGGGATTTCGAGACTGATTCGGTTATTCTGGAAGAAGGAATATCTTTCATTGATCATGAGAGCTTGTGATGGGATAAGTTGGGGCACCCCTGCAGCGTATAAACTTTCAAGAGTCGTGCCCACGGTTATGTGGCAGATGGGAATTTGTTAATATACGGTTGTAGAGCACTTGACACTTGACTTAATTAAAATGCATCAACCGCGTGTGTAACCGTGATGGTCTCTTTTCGACGGTGTTCGGGAAGCGAACACAGTTGGGTTATGTATGAACGTCACTAGTTCAGGATCACTTCTTGATCACTTCTAGTTTCACGACCTTTGCGTAGTTTCTCATCTTACTCTTGTACTCGTATGTTAGACACCATATTTGCTTAGTGCTTGCTGCAACTCCACCTCATAACCACATCCTACCCATAAGCTTAAATAGTCTTGATCTCGTGGGTTTTGAGATTGCTAAGTCCTCGTGACTCACATATAATACCAAAACAGTTACAGGTGCCGATGATACTAGTGCAGGTGATGCAACCGAGCGCAAGTGGGAGTTCGACGAAGACCTTGGCCGTTACTATGTTTCATTTTCGGATGATTAGTAGTGGTGCCCAGTTGGGACCATCGGGTTTTAGCAATTGGGGTTGTCTTCTTTTCATTTGGATTCGTCCATAGTCGGACTTTGTGTGTACTCTGAATGATGTATGAATTATTTGATCATTGTGTGACGTGGAGATTGTAAGCCAACTATTTATTTATCCTTGTTCTTGTACATGGGATTGTGTGAAGATGACCCTTCTTGCGACAAAACCAAAATGTGGTTATGCCTCTAAGTCGTGCCTCGACACGTGGGAGATATAGCCGCATCTTTGGCGTTACATGGGCGAAGGCCAGTCATTCGTATAATACGGAGTAAGTCGCAAAAGATTTGTAGCAAGTTGCCGGATCGCCAACCAGCTCTTATCGTATCATTACAGTTAGTTTTTGGCTTTCTCTACTTAGGTGTTTGACCAAGCGGACCAGAAACACAACCGCAGTAGTTCTCCCTTTACTACCTTAGCCGAATGAGTGGAATGTAAGGTGGTAATTACAGGAGCTGGGCAACCCAACTATTGACCAAAGACATGATTCGGAGCTGATGCATATAATGCAATATTCGGGATGCCGAAGTATACTCTAGAAGTGTTTGGACTTTTGAAAATATGTGTGGATGAATAGAGCCCCCGGCATTTAAGCCCTACCAAAGTATATATGGCCATTGAAGCAAACAGGAAATATGGATTATGAAGCAAACCAACACCAAATAGGGGTTGGCAGAAAAAACTGTTTCCATTATAATCTGTTTGATACGTCAAAGCATGTTATTACAAATAATGTTGTAAACATCAAGGATATTTTACATGCTGAGAATTTATAAACAAGGGGAAGCTGTATACAGGTCCTAAAAAGAAAAGGTATTCTTAAAGATCCCATTGACACCCTGTCGCACGTCTACGCCGCTGTCGCCTTGGTGCAAGATCCTTTGAGAGGAGAAATCGATGATCGTTTATATAAAATAGGCTTGATGAAAGAGCCCTTGTACGACCATAAGGTTTTAATGAACCTGTAATATAAGGAAAAAAAGGAAGGAAAAAGGGTTGAGGTCCAAATAGGATCGAGCCGCGCTATAGACCTTGTCTGCAGTGTACCTTCGTCGTTGCCCAAGGTATTTTAAGTGCATAGTTATGCACACGTGGTACATATGCCGCAGTTAGATGGGGCGATCGACGAAGGCCAAACTACTAGTCCAGCTCTGGATCCACCGAGCTGTCGTTCTGCAGAGTAGGCCAGACTTGTTTAACAGTGTCCGGGAGCTTGATGGCCGATGAAGTGTTTGGCTTGATGAGGCCGCTCTGTACCTCAGCTGCAAGGGTTGCGGTATGCTCCTCGGTATAGAGGGAGGGCTCCATGTTTCCATTGACTGTGATAACACCGTGTTGTCCAGGCATCTTGAGCTTTAAGTAAGCATTGTGCGGGACTGCATTGCAGCGAGCGAAGGCAGTGCGTCCGAGCAGTGTGTGATAACCACTGCGAAAGGGGAGAATGTCGAAGATCAAGTCTTCACTTCAGAAGTTATCCGGTGAACCGAAGACTACTTCTAATGTTAATGAACTTGTGCAGCGGGACTCTACGATGGGTTTCACTCCCTTAAAGGTGGTGTTACTAGGCTTGATTCTTGACGTGTTAATGCCCATTTTACGCACAGTGTCTTGATAAATCAGGTTAAGACTGCTGCCGCCGTCCATAAGGACTCGAGTAAGATGATATCCATCAATGCTTGGATCGAGGACCAGGGTTGTCGAACCTCCATGACGGATACTGTTCAGGTGGTCCCTGTGATTGAAGGTGATCGGACAAGCCGACCATGTGTTGAATTTTGGGGCGACAGGCTCTACGGCGTAGACGTCCCTTAATGCGCGCTTGCACTCCCTCTTGGGGATATGAGTGACATATATCATATTCACTGTTTTTACCTCAGGGGGAAATTTCTTATGTCCCCCCGTGTTTGGTGGGTGGGGCTCATCATCATCCTCGCTTGGTGGCCCTTTCCCCTTATGTTTGGTATTTAGCTTACTAGCCTGTTTGAAGACCCAACAGTTTCTATTGGAATGATTTACAGGCTTGTCGGGGGTACCATGAATCTGGTAAGGCCCTGTTTAGATGGGTCGTCCCTGTTTCCTTTGAATGGATTCTTCCGCTGACCGGGTTTAGAGCCGCTGAATCTAGAATTGACCGTTGTATCTCCGGTTTCTTCCTTCTTGTTCCGATGCTTGTGCTTGTTACGTCGCTGCCATCTGTTGCCATCCCTGGCTTAAGAGGTGCTAGGATCGCTAGTACTGTTGCTTCTATGAGATAACCAACTATCTTCTCCCATGCAGAAGTGGGTCATGAGTGCAGTAAGAGCTGCCATAGACTTCGGATTTTCTTGACCGAGGTGTCGGGCGAGCCATTCGTCGCGGACGCTATGCTAAAAGGCCGCTAAGGCTTCTGTAACGCCCTCGATGCGGCTATATCTCCCACGTGTCGAAGCACGACTTAGAGCATAACCGCATTGAAAGCAATGTCGCAAGTGAGGTAATCTTCACACAACCCATGTAATACATAAGGGAAAGAGATACATAGTTGGCTTACAATCGCCACTTCACACAATTACATGAAGAAAGCATTACAACATCCAGATACACAAAAGGTCCGACTACGGAACCAAAATAAAAGAAGACTACCCCAAATGCTACACAGATCCCCGATTGTCCCAATTGGCCTCCACTACTGATCAACTGAAAAACGGAACAACATAACGAACAAGGTCTTCATCGAGCTCATCCTTTAGCCAGGTTGCGTCACCTTCTCGGTATCATCGGCACCTGCAAACTGGTTTTGTAAGTAACTGTGAGTCACAGGGACTCAGCAATCTCACACCCTCGCGATCAAGACTATTTAAGCTTATAGGTAGGGTAAAAAGTATGAGGTGGAGCTGCAGCAAGCGACTAGCATCTATGGTGGCTAAACATACGCGAATGAGAGCGAGAAGAGAAGGCAAAAGAACGGTCGAACAACTATGATCAAGAAGTGATCCTAGAACAACCTACGTCAAACATAACTCCAACACCGTGTTCACTTCCCGGACTCCGCCAAGAAGAGACCATCATGGTAACACACGCGGTTGATGTATTTTAATTAAGATCAACTTCAGGTTTTCTACAACCGGACATTAACAAATTCCCATCTGCCCATAACTGCGGGAACGGCTTTCAAAAGTTCAAAACCCTGGAGGGGTGTCCCAACTTAGCCCATCACAAGCTCTCACGGTCAACGAAGGATATTCCTTCTCCCAAGACAATCCGATCAGACTCGGCATCCCAGTTACAAGACATCCTCGACAATGGTAAAACAAGTCCAGCAAGACCACCCGCTGTGCCGACAAATCCCGATAGGAGATACACATATCTCGTTCTCAGAGCACATCGGATAAGCTAAGCGTACGGGAGCCAACGTAACCCAAGTTGCCAAGGGACAGCCCCGCGCGGTGCTCTGGGTTGGACCAACACTTAGACAAGCACTGGCTCGGGGGTTTAAAATAAAGATGACCCTCGGGATGCGCGACTCCCAAGGGAAAAAGGCTAGGTGGCAAATGGTAAAACCAAGGTTGGGCCTTGCTGGAGGAGTTTTATTCAAAGCAAACTGTCAAGGGGTTCCCATTATAACCCAACCGTGTAAGGAACGCAAAATCTGGTAACATAACACCGATATGACGGAAACTAGGGCGGCAAGAGTGGAACAAATCACCAAGCATAAGGCCGAGCCATCCACCCTTTACCAAGTATATAGATGCATTAATTAAATAAGAGATATTGTGATATCCCAACAATAATATCCATGTCCCAACAAGGAACAAACTCCAATCTTCACCTGCAACTAACAACGCTATAAGAGGGGCTGAGCAAAGCGGTAACATAGCCAAACAACGGTTTGCTAGGAGAAGGTAGGTTATAGGCTTGGCTGAACAATATGGGAGGCATGATAAGCAAGTGGTAGGTATCGCAACATAGGCATAGCAAAAGAGAGAGCAACTAGCAAGCAAAGATAGAAGTGATTTCGAGGGTATGGTCATCTTGCCTGAAATCCCGCAAGGAAGAAGAACGAGCCCATGAAGAAGACAAACGGACAAAGTCGAACGTATCCTCACAACACGACGTTATCGGAACCAACCCGAAGAAGCAACATCGAAAAGAAGCAAACAACATAGTAAACAACCACCACATAATCATGGCATGATGCACAATCAAGTATGATGCATGTCCGGTTTAATGAAGCATGGCATGGCAAAGTGCACAAGCAACCCTACAAATTAAGTGGAGCTCAATATGCAACTCCGTTGCATATTGACGAAACACCACGTGACTTATTTAGTTCGATCTTGTTTATGTACCCAACAATATTAAATGTTGTTAAACATGGCAAGAGGGTGAAGCATAAGAAAACTACCTATCTAGGCAAGTTTAAATGAGGCCGGAACAACAAGCAACAAGTCCGGAAAAATCCTCATGTGCATATTTTGGTTATGGTACTGTTCTGCCCTAAACACAATTTTAGAGTTGTTAAACATGCAAAGTGATGCCACCATGTTAAATTAGGCATTTTTCTACCACATTTACATATAAAGTTTATTAAGTTCGGAGCTACGGTTAATTAGTTATGAAATAAAGCATTTTAGCATGGTAGAGGAGCAAATTTAACCAAACAGCATTTTAAACATTTCAAACATGGATGAAAGTTGCAAATTATTAAACTAGACAAAATTCTAAGCACTTTCATATATAATTTATTTAGATCCGATGCACGGTTGTGAAGTTATTAAATGCATGAAACTAGGGGGGTTTTCTGTAAAATCTGCCATCTCAGGAAAATAGACAAAATTCGCAGGAGCGGGAAAAAAACTAGCGGGCCGAAACTGGTCGGCCCACCAGGAACAGGGTGGGGGCCGAAACTGGTGCGCTCGTCGTCTCGTCCCTGAAGCGGGGACTGAGCGCCGCAGGGGAACTGGCACGGTCAACGAAGGCAGCAGCGACGCGGCAGGAGTCCTGGCGATAGCGGCGCGACGGGAACGGGAGGTGGAGCTCGCCGGGGATGGCGGGATCTGGGCGCGGGGTCCATGCATCGGGGCGGCGTGCTCCTCGTTCTCTGCAGCGATGGAGCTTGAGGCCATGGCGGCGGCGGCCTGGTTCAGGGAGAGACAGAGGTGAGAGGAGGGAGCAGGAAACGAGGGGAAGGAAAGGATCAGAGGAGGAACGGCGACGGTGTCGGCCTGCAGGCTCGCGGGAGGTCTCTGCTGGTGGCTCTCGGGCGGAGGCGGCCATGGGAGGGGCTTGCGGCGGATCTCGGTGCTAGTTCATGAGCAGCAGAGAGCAAAGGTTAGAGGGGAACCAGAGAAACGGGGAGAAGGGACGCGAAGAGATGGCAAACTGCTGGCTTCGGTCGGCGCGGACGAGGTGGAGGCAGGGCCTCGGGCGCAGGGCGGTGAGGACGGCCGGCTGGAGCAAGCCTGGGGAGGAGCTCGGGTAGGGGATCCAGGGGCACGGTCTCGTTGGAGCTCGAGGGAGGCAACGGATCGATGGATTGGCTGTTGACTGAAATCGAGGGGAGGAGTGGAGTGCTTCGGGTTGGATGGATTGATGGGACGAAGGAATTGGGGATGGATCCCGAGAGATTTCGAGTGGGTGGCGGCGGACACGGGATGGATGGGATGGGTCCCTAGGTTTTAGGGTTGCCCACTATTTATATTGCAAAGGGATTTAGGGTAGAGGCTAACACGTCCCTACGATCGCAATCAGATGGGTGCGAATTCATAGGTTAGGGGCCCCAATTAACAGAACGAAGATGTTTTGTAGACGTTTGGGGATGATCCGGATCCAACGGTGACAACTGTCCAGTTCGGATCCGGGACAGCTCTTGGACGCACGCGAGGGGCCGATGCACTGTGGAAGGAGGGGGTTGGTAGCGGACTGTGCAGAAAGCTTTTGGGCTGAGAGAAGTGATGAGAGAGAGACCCGGGGACTGTTTCCGGACACCGAAAACGTCCGACGTTAGACCGGCTATAATGCCGCTATAGTTTAACGGTTGGGCTATCAAACGAACTCCGAATGCAATGAAACTTGACAGGCGGTCTATCTACACTATAATAAGACCCCACGCCAACTTTCAACCCATTCCGAGAATATTTTCCGGCCACTTGTAAAATAATATTTCGGACATGCCGCGGGCGCGTGCAAGTGTGTCTGGGCTCAGGACGAACAACGGAGAGAACGAGGAAGCCGGGACGGATACAAGTTTCAAAAAACATGATGATGCAATGCACATGATGACATGGCAAGATGAAACACGCAAGCGAATGACATGGCAACGACAACGAATCACTGAAGACACCTGGTGCAACGGTCTCGGGGTGTCACAACACTCCACCACTACGAGAGGATCTCGTCCCGAGATCTAGGATGGCACCGGAGGGAAAACGGAAGAGAAAGAGAAGAGGTAAAACTAAGTTGCTTCTTTGACAAACGAGTGAAACCAAAGAACCTTGCGAGGTTGAGCAAATTGAAAGAAAGAAAAAACAACAAAGATGAACAAAGTTGAAAGCACTCTGTTAGAAAAGAGGGACAAGGAACATCACGAGAACCCTGTAGGTTGGAAGACATGAGAAAAAGGGTTGTAATGGACAAGAAGTACATCCAAGCACTCCGGTAGAAACGAGATGCAAGACTTGATAAGATGAAAGAACTTGAGCAGAGGACACAACACTCCAGTTAAATGGATAACCAACAAAAGAACACGATCCTGACAAAAACAAGAAGATGGGTTGAAGAGAGCAACATCACAATGCCTCTAGAACAAAAGTAAGAATGGAATGGAATGAACGACGGGGAACACGATCTTGAGAGAGCACACTTACAACAAATACTAGAACGGAGTTGTTGGAAAACCAACAACAAAAAGAATAAGCTTGATATGGTCTTATGGAATACATCTCAAATAATGAGGTGACAACCTGCCACTCACGGAAAGAGATTGTATTGATAAGAATAAGGAGACGAGAAACGTATTCACCGGAAGGATAAAAGAACAACTTGGGTCATTTATAACCACCATAAATAGCAAAATCCTTAGAGAAATCTTTAGGTGAAATATAACCCAAGATAACTCCAACGAAGAGGTTGATGGATTTAAAATTTCTCATTCTTAACGACATGTGAATCATGAAACATGAACTCAAATTATCAAGAATGACATAATACCACCTCCAATGATACGGTAGAAAGAATTTCACTCCGGATTGCAAGATGAAGAATGCTTGAGCTCCTCTGAAAAGAATGTTGATGAATCCTTCGAGAAGGAATTAAATCCTTAATGAACCAACATGTACAGCCACCATGAAGAACTCCAGTACTAAAAGAATGATCAAACGAAAGGAAAGAGAAGTTGAGAACATGAGGTGAATCCTTGCAATGATTAGATGGATCTTCATGACGAGAAAATTGAGAGAGCTTGGAATTGCGGGAAGAGAAGATGAAACAATTGAAACCGAGAATTTTGATGAGGCTCCGGAATAAGGAATTGAATTTAGTCGATGAAACAAGAATAAGAATTACATTATGCTTATCCTTCACCAATTTAATCGATTCGGCACACTACTTATTCTCGTAGAAAGGATTAAGAGAGATATAGCGCAAACTTGAGAAGGTCTTCAACGAACCACTGGTAGGATAGAAATAACAAATAAATTGATATGATAAACAAAAGAAGAGAATCTTGAATGATCCACCGTAAGAATTGAAAATGAACAAAGAAAAGATAAGGAAACACCGGAAAGAATTAGCAAATGAATGAAGAAGCTTGAGGGGATTTAGATACATGAGAACAAAGAGATCAAGAACTGATTAGAGGATATTTGATCGATGCACTGGTAAGATTTGGAGAATGTGAGCTGCCAGCTGAAATGAATAATATTTGAAAAGATGGCCTTCGGAGGAAAGAAATGGAAAACAACTCATGAAATGCTCCGGATGGGTGAAAAGAATTCTCACGATCAAAACAATTATGAGAGGATGGCCTCATACTACAACCACGAATCTCTGACAGAACGGATAAGATATGGAGGTAAAACTCTTCTCCGGTCTTCAAATGTTGAGAATGACGATGAGAAACACCACCATGAATTGTTGAGGCACTCCGGAATAATCAAAAGCAAAGAGGTTGAGCCAACGATGAAAAGAATTTGGAAAATCTTGGAGAAACACATTTCACTGATGTCAATTCATTCTTATGTCAAACTTTGAAATGTATTTGAAAAACTCCGGGAAAATAAGAAGAGTCAGGTAAGATCCTAGGAAAAAAACTATGGGTTAGGGCCCACTCAAGAGAAAACACCATTAGAATGATTAAAAAGATAGATTGCACTAGTTGAATTAAATGGCTTGAATGAGGTAACAAACTCGAAAGATCTTGAATGAATGTTAATAAACACTAGCATCTTCTGAGATATCTTCAGCACTCCGGAACAAATGAATAGCGAGAGGTGACTGATTAAGAATTGCACCCGCATGAGAAAGCATTGAAACGAGGAAAGGGTATGATCAACACCAAAAGCTTGCATTGAATCCACCGGAAAAGAAAAAGAATGAAGAATGATGAACTTGAGACTCCGTTAGCATCTTCGTGAGAATCACCGGGTATGAACATTGAAAGAAAAGAATGGAGAAAAATTCACATGAATAAAATGGACAACGAATTAGGAAATCCGAGTCAGGAGAAAGGGTGGGAGGGCGGGAAAAACAAAGGAAACTTGGGACGGATGAAACAAATAACGTTGAGAATACTTAGTGTTGGTCTTGCGGATATTGAAAATGATCGGATCCACTTAAAAAGAAACACGCCGGTTGAAAAGGATTGACATGACAATCTCGATTATCATGAAGGATTGGTATTCACATAGGAATATGAGAACACAGCTTAGGGAGGGTATGGAATCAACACTTGACATTGAAGCAACTCGAATACCACAACTCAAAACAAAACAAATGATTGGCTTGCGAAATAAGCCGGAACAAATATATGATAGAGATTTCGTCCGAAGTTTTCGTGGTAGGGCCTACACAGGCTCGATCGTACAGCACCATCATGTACAAGGTAGTGCACATGACATACGAAGCATCCCTGAGTCAGCATAGCCAAGGACTCTTTAAGACACAACGAGACCACTGTAAAACCAATCGTGGATAGGCGGACCACTAGACATCGAACCCCAATTTCATATAATACATCTGTCGGAAAGATATCCTAAGAGCTACTTGAATTCCCACTTATAAACTCCCGAAATTTTCCGGTTATGCAATCAGGTGTTGGGGATACAGGGGAAGCATAATATCTCACCCAGAACTAACAAATCCTACATCCAGCTATATCCATCCTACAACACATAACGAAGAAACCTTCGGAAATCGTTTACCTCAACCTTCAAAAAGCATCCGTTATACGAGTTATGGCAATACTCCCGAACTCCCACCCCAGTACTGGGTGGCGTCGAGGTTATCTCACCAACAACTGCATAAAAGAGATTTTCGATCTCGGCGAACTCAGGTATTCCAGAACTGCAACAATAAAATTGTGATGACAACACCTCGGAGCTCAACTCCCTGGGACACCGCCACAACCCCTAAATGTCAGGAGGCACCAAGAAGAATGTTCTCGTCACAAAACCATCGGAACGATTCCAAGATACCCGCGTGATCCAAAAAAAATTAGTGAAATTTGAGCAGAGAAGAGTCAAAACTCTACGTCAGGATGTCTCACCAGAGCGACGAAGACTGAGGAGTAAAAAGAATTCCTAACTCTCCGATATATATAATCCTAAATGACTCAAAACATTTTTCTAGACTCAACAACGCCAGCGATTCGATCAAGCAGGGGGCTCCTAAAGTCGGGGAAGCCTCTGATTACCAACTTGTAACGCCCTCGATGCGGCTATATCTCCCACGTGTCGAAGCACGACTTAGAGGCATAACCGCATTGAAAGCAATGTCGCAAGTGATGTAATCTTCACACAACCCATGTAATACATAAGGGAAAGAGATACATAGTTGGCTTACAATCGCCACTTCACACAATTACATGCAAAGCATTACAACATCCAGATACACACAAGGTCCGACTACGGAACCAAAATAAAAGAAGACTACCCTAAATGCTACACAGATCCCCGATCGTCCCAACTGGGCTCCACTACTGATCAACTGAAAAACGGAACAACATAACGAACAAGGTCTTCATCGAGCTCCTCCTTGAGCTAGGTTGCGTCACCTGCACGGTATCATCGGCACCTGCAAACTGGTTTTGGAAGTAACTGTGAGTCACAAGGACTCAGCAATCTCACACCCTCGCGATCAAGACTATTTAAGGTTATAGGTAGGGTAAAAAGTATGAGGTGGAGCTGCAGCAAGCGACTAGCATATATGGTGGCTAAACATACGCAAATGAGAGCGAGAAGAGAAGGCAAAAGCACGGTCAAACAACTATGATCAAGAAGTGGTCCTAGGACAACCTAAGTCAACATAACTCCAACACCGTGTTCACTTCCCGGACTCTGCCGAGAAGAGACCATCTGTCAGGACCCCGATTCCAAGTCACATCGATCTAGCCGGTAACACCTCATATCACTTTGCGGCCTCACGCACGGTATCCCACGGGTGTCGCCTTACCATGGCCTGGGACCGTTTGCGCCTTTTGGCTCACGTATATGATAGTGTCGCTAGCATCCATATGACAGAGAACCTGGGCCGACATGGCTAGTCATGAACCCAAGCGGCACAGACCTATGGAGACAGGCATACATGAATCACATCGAGCATGTCGGTCATCAGCGAGTGATTCCGGGCTATAGCACTAGGCTAAAAGGACTCCGGGGAACCCGGGCTATAGTAGGCTAGGCAGGACTCCGGATATCACCGCGTGACATTTCCCCGAAGGGACAGACATAGGAACGAAGTGAAACACATGCCGGCCAGTCAAGTGTCCTGAACAGTACTGCTGGGCTAGCAGGACTCCGGTGAACCGGGCTGTAGCGGACTACTATGGCTCGAGGAACACTAGACTACATTTCCCCATAAGAAAGACTACCAAGGATAAACAACTAGATTGTCGGATCCCACTCATACCAAGCATTTCAATCATACACACAATATGCCCGATATGAGTACATACAACATGGCATCACAACAAAACTCTACAACTCAAGTACTTTATTTAAAGGCTCCCGAGAGCCATACATAACATGTTCATACAGATAGGGGTCACATGACCCGACACTCAAGTCATACAATCATACAAGCACATGCGGAAGCAACTAGTCTGAGTACAGACACTAGAAAGAAAGAAGGCTTCTCGAAGCCTGTCTATCTACATAGGGCCCTCCATGGCCAGGATCACCACCTGGGTGGCTAGTCACTCGTCGATGTCAAGGTCTACATAGAACCCATTGGAGGGGGCGGTGTTGTCGTCTGAAAACAATAATTAAGCAAACATGAGTACAAAGGTACTCAGCAAGTCTTACATCAGAACCTAATATACATGCTCATTCTCAAGAAGGTGGTGGGGTTATTGCAGCAAGCCAGCTTTGACTCTTGGCTAAGCTATCCTACGGAACTCCACTAGTAAAATAGTTTTCGCACACGAGTCCACTACTCACCAACACAATACTCCACAGGGAATCCTCTCTCGTCATCCTACGAGAGGGCCATCCTCGGTACTCACACTTATCTTGAGACTTTTAATAGTATCCATTTAACTTGTCTATGAACGGTATAGGCAACCAAGTAGTCCTTTACCGCGGACGCGGCTATTCGAATAGTTTTATACCCTGCAGGGGTGTACTTCTTCATACACACTTTCACCACTTACCGTCGTTTACACAACATGTACTCGGCAACCTTCAAGCGGAAGCCTAACGAGGGTGTCGGCCACGGCCTACCTAAACACTTAAGTGTCTAGTCCAGGTTTATCGCCTATCCAGGTTCCATCCGCAGGGAGTCCGGCCGAGGTTTCCACTTACGGCCCCGAACGATGTGAACAGGGTTCCCGAGACACCAAACGGGCGACTCGGTACACCGTGCCATGGTGTATCTACCGCAACATAGCCCACCCCTAGGGTCAGCGCTACGCACGGCCGCCAACACATAACCTACAACACCAGAAACTATTTGCAACTCCTGGAAAGAGTACTAAGGTATTTAAGAAGCCGAGAGGGTCAATTAAGGATCCCAATGCATGGTAGTAGCTGAATCTTAAATCACACATACAGATCTCAGTTCTTAGGGACGGCCTCAATGAAACAACCCACCATGTACTCCTACATGGCCTCTCATCGATACCTTTACCAAAACATGTTCCACACATCCCTCACGTTACCGACATAAACATTTCACTCTAGCCCATCACCCAGATGAACCAGACCTGACACAACTCTAAGCATAGCAGGCATAGCAAAGTAGGAATCGCATACATGGCTCAATCAACTCCTACACATGCTAGTGGGTTTCATGTAGTTACTGTGGCAATGACAGGTCATGCAGAGGATAAGGGTTCAACGACCGTAGCACACAGCAGTTTGAAATGCGTTTTCTTAATGCAGTAAACAAGAGCAGAAGCGGGAACATGGGTTGTATCGGAATGATCAATGGGTTGCTTGCCTGTTGTAGAGGTAGTAGGGTAATGCCCTTCAGACGGATACTCGGGGTTATCCTCGGAGGCAGAACCTACCACGAAGACACACTAAACATAATCAACACATGGCAATATGCAACAATATGATGCATGCTATGACATGGCAAGATGAAATTGTTTTGGCCTAATGCAAGCTAAAACAGAAGGGTATGAACTCATTTGAATCAAAGATTCAAATATTAGCTCATTAAACATGGCCTTATTAGTGCATTACCTTATTCTGCTTAAACAGCAGGGTTAACTTGTTTTGTCATGCATGAAACCATTACAGATGGATAGATTGAATTTTTCTGATCACTTTTCATATATAAATCTTTGCATTTGGAGCTATGGTTGATTTTATATGATTTTTAGAAGTTTTGACTATTTTCTGGAATTTCCTATTAAAGAATAAATCCAGTAATTGAGTTAATGCGTCAGCACTGCGTCACTGTGACGTCAGCGGGTCAAAGGCGCCAGCCCAGGTCAAACCTGACTGGTGGGCCCCTTCTGTCAGTCTCTCAGCTAACTAACAGAGTTAGTTAGTGTTTAGTTAGCACTAAACTGGGTTAGTTAGGCTCTGGGCCCACATGTCAATGAGAGAGGGTTAGTTAACGACGTCATTAACCTTTAACAAAGTGATTAGCTCTAATTTAAACTAATCTGAATTAGTTAGGAGCCGGCCCCACCTATCAGTGTCTCAGGCGGAGTCAAACTGGGGTCAAACCCCTGGTCAGCGGGGTTAATCCCGCCGGCGTTGAGTCGCCGGCGAGGCCGAGACGGCGGAGAGCTTCAGAAATCGGCCACAGGCGACCAATTCGACCGCAGTTTGGTCCTACGCATAGCTGGGGCTCGCGCGCATTAGTGGGGCAAGTGGGAGGAGCTGGGGTGGAGCAAGCTCGCCGGAGTCGAGCTCGTGGCGGCGGTCGGAGCTCAACTGTTGGTGGTTTTGTTGCTCCAGCGAGCTAGCAGGGAAACGGATGCACTAGCGAGGCGCTACGAGGTGCGGTGAGTGCGTTAAGCACCCGCGCTTGACCAAATGGCCACCGGAGTGACGCCAGCATCGAGCTCACGCGGCGGCGTGCTACGGTGAGCAAGGGGGCGGCGTCTACAGCGAGCAAACGAAGCAGAGAAGAGGGGGGATCGGTAGAGGAGCTCACGGCGGTTGCAGGACGCGTCTCAGCGGGCTCGGGGGAGGTCGGACATCGTCGGGGCGTTGCCGGCGATCTCGGCGGACCGAGGAAGAAGAAGGCGTCGTGGAGGCGCTTGGAGGCGTCCGGCGTTGCGTGAGTCGACGAGGAGGCGTGGACGATGGAGGCGGAGCTCATGGGCACGTCAGGGAGGCGATGGGGTGGCTCTGGTGACAACTACGGCGAACGGCGGCGAGGATCGCGCTCGGCCATCACGGGAGAGGGTGAGGGAGACGAGGGGGAGAGAGGGAAGGAGTGCAGGGAGGTGCTGGGCGTCTCCGTGGTGCTCGGATGGGGACGAGGAGGCAGCAGGAGGTGGAAGCAGGAGGTGGCCGCGGGAGCACGCGCCGGCGACACGCCTCTGCCTACTGGCAGAGGTGGGTGACGACTGGCACAGGCCGGGTGGGCCGGGCCAGCACAAGTAAGGCCCAGGTGGGCTTCTCCCTCTCTCTCTTTTTCTGATTTGTTTTCTTTTTCTATTTAACTGCAACTGTTGGGCTTTATTAAAAATACTAAAACGTTTCCAAAAATCCTGAAAATAATTGTGGGCTTTGTTTAGAATATTTCCAATAGCAAACATTTATTTCCAGAATTATTTGAGCATTTAAATTATTTTATAGCATTTAAATGCCCAAAATCAAATACTTATGATTTAATTCAATGACCTTCTATTGATCTAGAAAATTGTGCACCAATTTTGCCAGAGGTTCTAACCCAAGACAAAGAGGGTGAACTTTTTAGAAGGGCATTTCAGGTTCATTGAAAATAATTTTAGTAAACCCTAGTTGTTTCCAGGGGGTGTTGGGGGTTGTGTCATCCCCATTTCAAACTTAATAGAAAATTAAACATGACGCACACTCTAATGCTTGAACTAGCTAGGGTGTGACACCATCACGGTAACACACGCGGTTGATGTATTTTAATTAAGATCAACTTCAGGTTTTCTACAACCGGACATTAACAAATTCCCATCTGCCCATAACCGCGGGCACGACTTTCGAAAGTTCAAAACCCTGCAGGGGTGTCCCAACTTAGCCCATCACAAGCTCTCATGGTCAACGAAGGATATTCCTTCTCCCAAGACAATCCGATCAGACTCGGCATCCCGGTTATAAGACATCCTCGACAATGGTAAAACAAGTCCAGCAAGACCACCCGCTGTGCCGACAAATCCCGATAGGAGCTACACATATCTCGTTCTCAGGGCACACCATTTAAGCTAAGCTTACGGGAGCCAACGTAACCCAAGTTGCCAAGGGACGGCCCCGCACGGTGCTCTGGGTTGGACCAACACTTAGACAAGCACTGGCCCGGGGGTTTAAAATAAAGATGACCCTCGGGATGCATGACTCCCAAGGGAAAAAGTCTAGGTGGCGAATGGTAAAACCAAGGTTGGGCCTTGCTGGAGGAGTTTTATTCAAAGCGAACTGTCAAGGGGTTCCCATTATAACCCAACCGTGTAAGGAACGCAAAATCCGGGAACATAACACCGATATGACGGAAACTAGGGCGGCAAGAGTGGAACAAATCACCAGGCATAAGGCCGAGCCTTCCACCCTTTACCAAGTATATAGATGCATTAATTAAATAAGAGATATTGTGATATCCCAACAATAATATCCATGTTCCAACAAGGAACAAACTCCAATCTTCACCTGCAAATAACAACGCTATAAGAGGGGCTGAGCAAAGCGGTAACATAGCCAAACAACGGTTTCTCTAGGACAAGGTGGGTTAGAGGCTTGGCTCAACAATATGGGAGGCATGATAAGCAAGTGGTAGGTATCCCAGCATAGGCATAGCAAAAGAGCGAGCAACTAGCAAGCAAATATAGAAGTGATTTCGAGGGTATGGTCATCTTGCCTGAAATCCCACAACGAAGAAGAACGAGCCCATGAAGAAGACAAACGGACGAGGTCGAACGAATCCTCACAACACGATGTTATCAGAACCAACCCGAAAAAGCAACACCGGAAAGAATCAAACAACATAGTAAACAACCACCGCATAATCATGGCATGATGCACAATCAAGTATGATGCATGTCCGCTTTAATGAAGCATGGCAAGGCAAAGTGCACAAGCAACCCTACAAATTAAGTGGAGCTCAACATGCAACTCCGTTGCATATTAGCGAAACACCATGTGACTTATTTAGTTCGATCTTGTTTATGTACCCAAGAATATTAAATGTTGTTAAACATGGCAAAGGGTGAAGCATAAGAAAACTACCTATCTAGGCAAGTTTAAATGAGGCCGGAACAACAAGCAACAAGTCCGGAAAAATCCACATGTGCATATTTTGGTTATGGTACTGTTCTGCCCTAAACACAATTTTAGAGTTGTTAAACATGCAAAGTGATGCCACCATGTTAAACTAGGCATTTTTCTACCCCATTTACATATAAAGTTTATTAAGTTCGGAGCGACGGTTAATTAGTTATGAAATAAAGCATTTTAGCATGGCATAGGAGCAAATTTAACCAAACATCATTTTAAACATTTCAAACATGGATGAAAGTTGCAAATTATTAAACTAGAAAAAAATTCTAAGCAACTTTCATATATAATTTATTTAGATCCGATGCATGATTGTGAAGCTATTAAATGCATGAAACTAGGGGGGTTTTCTGTAAAATATGCTGTCTCAGGAAAATAGACAAAATTTGCAAGACCAGGAAAGAAACTAGTGGGCTGAAACTGGTCGGCCCAACAGGAACAGGGGAGGGGCTAGACCCGTCCTTAGCATGGGCCGTGGCCCAGAACTGTGGAAAGGGGAGGCCTACAGGGGCAGCTTGGCCTGGATCTGGAGACAACGACCCAGTCAACTGGCCTCGCTGGTGCGCTCGTCGTCTCGTTCCTGAAGCAGGGACTGAGCGATGCAGGGGAGCTGGCGCGGTCAACGAAGGCAGCAACGACGCGGCAGGAGTCCTGGCGATGGCTGCGCGACGGGAACGGGAGGCGGAGCTCGCCGGGGATGGCGGGATCTGGGCGCGGGGTCCATGCATCAGGGCGGCGTGCTCCTCGTTCTTTGCAGCGACGGAGCTTGAGGCCATGGCGGCGGCGGCCTGGTTCAGAGAGAGACAGAGGTGAGAGGAGGGAGCAGGAAACAAGGGGAAGGAAAGGATCAGAGGAGAAACGGCGACGACGTCGGCCTACAGGCTCGCGGGAGGTCTCTGCTGGTGGCTCTCGGGCGGAGGCTGCCATGGGAGGGGCTTGCGGCGGAGCTCGGTGCTGGTTCATGAGCAGCTGAGAGCAAAGGTTAGAGGGGAACCGGAGAAACGGGTAGAAGGGACGCGAAGAGACAGCGACCTACTGGCTTCGGTCGGCGCGGACGAGGTGGAGGCAGGGCCTCGGGCGCAAGGCGGTGAGGACGGCCGGCTGGAGCAAGCCTGGGGAGGAGCTCGGGCAGGGGATCCAGGGGCGTGGACCCATTGGAGCTCGAGGGAGGCAACGGATCGATGGATTGGCTGTTGACTGAAATCGAGGGGAGGAGTGGAGTGCTTCGGGCTGGATGGATTGATGGGACGAAGGAATTGGGGATGGATCCTGAGAGATTTCGAGTGGGTGGCGGTGGCGGACACGCGATGGATGGGACGGATCCCTAGGTTTTAGGGTTGCCCACTATTTATATTGCAAAGGGATTTAGGGTAGAGGCTAACACGTCCCTACGATCGCAATCGGATGTTCGTGAATACATAGGTTAGGGGCCCCAATTAACAGAACGAAGATGTTTTGTAGACGTTTGGGGATGATCCAGATCCAACGGTGACGACTGTCCAGTTCGTATCCGGGACAGCTCTCGGACGCGCTCGAGGGGCCGATTTACTGTGCAAGGAGGGGGTTGGTAGCGGACTGTGCAGAGAGCTTTTGGGCTGAGAGAAGAGAAGAGAGAGAGACCCGGCGACTGTTTCCAGAGACCGAAAACGTCCGACGTTAGACCGGCTATAATGCCGCTATAGTTTAATGGTTGGGCTATCAAACGAACTCCGAATGCGATGAAACTTGACAGGCGGTCTATCTACACTATAATAAGACCCCACGCCAACTTTCAACCCATTCCGAGAACATTTTCCGGCCACTTGTAAAATAATATTTCGGACATGCCGCGGGCGCGTGCAAGTGTGTCTGGGCTCAGGACGGACAACGGAGAGAATGAGGAGGCCGGGACGGATGCAAGTTTCGAAAAACATGATGATGCAATGCACATGATGACATGGCAAGATGCAACACGCAAGCGAATGACATGGCAATGACAACAAGTCACTGGAAGACACCTGGCGCAACGGTCTCGGGGTGTCACAGCTTCAGTGTCCGAACAATCAATGATTTGGTTCTTTTTAATTAAGAACCGAGTCTAGAGTTTGCGGGCTGACTCTCCGGTTGCTGGACTATGTGATTGAGGTCATTGGCGTTGGGTGGCCGGACGTAAGTACCTTGGAAGTTGTCTTGGAAGGCATCCTCCAAATCTTCCCAGCTGCCAAATAGAGTTCTCTGGGAAGCTATTTAGCCAGTGCCATGTTGGCCCCTTTAGCTATAGGGGGAGGTATTTTATGGAATGTAGATCATCACCACGAGCCATGTGAATATGGAGAAGAAAATCTTGGATCCATACCACAGGATCTGTCATTCCATCGTATGCTTCGATGTTCACGGGTTTAAACCCTTCTGGAAACTAGTGTCGCATTACCTCATCAGTAAAGCACAAAGGGTGTGCGGCGCCTTTGTATCGGGCAACGTCACGACGGATTTCGAATGAAATCTGTGTTTAGTATTCAGCCCGAGTGTGGTCATGCTTATCGTGCCATGCTTGATGGTCGTCATCTCGCATTGGAGCACGCCCCCTTGATCCATAGATTGATCTAGCCTGACCGGCTCTATTGTCTAGGTCATGGCGTAAGTCATATGTGTATCCCAGAGCTACTACCTCTTTGCCTCGACGGCGAGGTGGTGCGGGCTGGTGCTCGGCATAAGCAGTCGCTTTGTCTCGTCCATGTGGTGGTTGGTCTGATTCGTCAGCGTGATTATATCTTGATGGTATTGGCTCAAGGGCCTCGTCATCGAATTGTGATAGTAGCCGACGCTTTGGATAACTCTTTGTTGGGTGATGTCTACTATGCAACTTTATTCTTTTAGACACGTGTTCGGCCTCCAAGCGCGGAGTTTTGTAGGACAGTAGCAATTTTCCCTCAAGTGGATGACCTAAGGTTTATCAATCCGTGAGAGGTGTGGGATGAAGATGGTCTCTCTCAAACGACCCTGCAACCAAATACAAGAAATCTCTTGTGTCCCCAACACACCCAATACAATTGCAAATTGTATAGGTGCACTAGTTCGATGAAGAGATGGTGATAAAAGTGTAATATGGATGGTTGAAATATATTTTTATAATCTGAATAAATAAAAACAGCAAGGTCGCAAATAGTAAACGGGCAAAAAAATGGTATTGCAATGCTTGAAAATGAGGCCTAGGGTCTGTAATTTCACTAGTGCAACCTCTCAACAACGCTAATATAATTGGATCATATAACCACCCCTCAAAGTGCGATGAAGAATCACTCTGAAGTTCCTATCTAGTGGAGAACATAAGAATAAATTGTTTGTAGGGTACGAAACCACCTCAAAGCTATTCTTTCTGTTCGATCTATCCTAGAGTTCGTACTAAAATAACACCAAAGCAAATTCATATTCATAATACTCAATACAACACAAAGAACTTCAAAGAGTGCCCCAAGATTTCTGCTGGAGAAACAAAGACAAGAACATGCATCAACCCCTTTGCATAGATTACCCCAATGACACCTAGAGAATCCCGAGTTGAGTGCCAAAACATATATCAAGTGAATCAATATGATACCCCGTTGTCACCACGAGTATTCAATTGCAAGACATATATCAAGTGTTCTCAAAGCCATAAAGGTATTCAATACAATAACAACAAAATCTCAAAGGGAAAAACTCAATTCATTACAATAAGATAGAGAGGGGAAAACACCATATGATCCGACTATATTAACGAAGCCCGCGATACATCAAGATCCTGACATCTCAAGAACACTAGAGAGAGAGAGAGAGATTAAACACATAGCTACTGGTACAAACCCTCAACTCTGAGGGTGGACTACTCTGTCCTCGTCGTGGTGGCCGCCGGGATGATGAAGATGGCCACCGGTGATGATTCCCCCCTCCGGCAAAGTGCCGGAATGGGGTCTAGATTGGTTTTCGGTGGCTACAGAGCCTTGCGGCGGCAGAACTGATCTAGGTTAACCCCGAGGTTTTCTGGAATTTGGGGGAATTTATAGGGTAAAGAGGGGTGCGGGAGGCCACCGAGGTGGGCACAACCCACCTGGGCGCGCCTGGCGGGCCCTGGTGGGTTGTGCCCCCCTCGAGTCACCCCCAGGTGCTTCTCTAGCCTATCCTGGGTGTTCTGGTCCATCAAAAATCTCCAAAAAGTTTCGCGGTGCTTGGACTTCGTTTGATATTGACTTCTGGCGATGTAAAAAAAGCAAAAAAGAAACAACTGGCACGGGGCACTGGGTCAATAGGTTAGTCCCAAAAAAGATATATAGTTGCTATAAAATGATTGCGAAACATCCAAGAATGATAAAATAACATCATGAATAATTCATAAATTATAGATACGTTGGAGACGTATCAGCATCCCCGAGCTTAATTCCTACTCGTCCTCGAGTAGGTAAATGATAAAAGAAATAATTTTTGAAGTGTGAATGCTAGCAAAGTGCATAAGTTTGAGAAATGATAATTTCAATCACTTTTACTAGCATCATAACAACAATTCTTTCTTATAAAATTTCTCATGTTATAGTAGCAACCAATTCACATGTTAAGGTTCAAACAATGAATTCTCTTGAAACTCAACAACCTATGTTCTCAGTCACCGAGCAATTGTCATTCAACTTATTCAACAGAATCTAAGTAAGAGCTCAACATACTCAACCATCATATAGTCTTCTATGATTGCTAACACTCACCGCATACACATGAGCAAAACGTTTCAACCGGACACATAGAAAGATAGGGGCTTATAATTTCGCCTCCTAACGTATTCACCTCATGGGTGATGCCAACAATAATAACTCATGCTGCCCATATCCAACTGGATATATGTGCCTAGATATTTCCTCACCACATGATGCTTGCCAAAAGAGAAAAATAAAAAGGAAAAGAGAGAAAAACTTTGACTCTTTGCATAAAAGTAAATAATGAATAGTAAAAGATAGGCCCTTCGCAGAGGGAAGCAGAGGTTGCCATGTGCTTACTTGTTTTTATGCTCAACACCTTAGCGAAAAAGAACATCACGTTATATTGCCCCTTATGATAGCAATCTTTATTATGCAGTTTGTCGCTTTTATTCTTTGCCATCACAAGTTCGTACAACACTCAATTTTATCTTACACTAAATGATCTAACACTTTTAGAAGCAATTTTTATTGGGTTATTGCACTAATGACAACTTACTTGAAGGATCTTATTCAATCCTTAGGTAGGCATGGTGGACTCTTAAATTTTTGGCTAGCAAAGATGGGGGGCAAGCACCGCATGTTGAAGGATCTATGGCAATATAACTTCTATGTGAATATGAACAAACATAAATCATTACGTTTTCTTCCTTGTCCAACGTCAACAATTTTGGCATATAATATTTTTATGGGGCTCACAATCACAAAAGATTTCTAAGATAGTGTATTTGCATGTGAAGGTTCTCTTCCTTGTACTAATTATTCGTGAATTGCTTGTATGACCAATATTGTGATTGTCAAGCCTCAAAAGATTTCACTTTCTAAACCCAATGTGAAGCTACCACTAGGCATGATATGATTTCAACTTCATGACATTCAATTTATTCAACAATTTACTCATAGGATACAAGTGAAGCACAAGAGCAAAATGACAAGCTACTCCAAAAAGATATAAATGAAGATCATGAGCATAATATTTCTTTCTCTCAAATTAATTTAAGTGAAGCAAGAGATAATTTATTCAAAAATACTAAAGCACACCGTGCTCAAAAAGAAATAAGTGAAGCACTTGAGCAATTCCATAGAAAAGAGATTCGTTGATGGGATGTGAATGCCGCTTTCCTAGCCTCCCTGGCATCTATTTGAGGACTCTATTTTATTTAAAAACTTTCCGGTCTAAGTATTTTATTAAAACAACAAGTAAAATGAAAATAAAATGACATTTCAAGAATAGCACACATCATGTGAAGAAGCAAAAACTTAGGCTCAACCGGTACTAACCGATAATTGTTGAAGAAAAGAGGTGGGATGCCTACCGGGGCATCCCCAAGCTTAGATGCTTGAGACTTCTTGAAATATTATCTTGGGATGCCCTGGGCATCCCCAAGCTTGAGCTTTTATGTCTCCTTAATTCTTCTCATATGACGGTTTTCCTAAATCTCAAAAGCTTCATCCACACAAAACTCAATAAGAACTCGTGAGATAAGTTAGTATAAACCAATGCGAAAACGTTATCATTCTCTATTGTAGAAAATCACTAAAATTATTATTCAACATTGCATACTAAATACCTCTGCATATTTAATACTCCTATCCTCAAATAGAATTATTAAACAAGCAAACATATGCAAATATAACAACAATCTTCCAAACAGTACAGTCTGTAAAGAATGCAAGAGCATCAATACTTCTTTAAATCCAAATATTATGAAAATTTACCACACTTCAGAAAAATTTATCACAGCTCATTATGCAAAAAATTTCAACATTTTATCAAATTCTTATTTTTCTAGGGAATTTTTGCAACAGCGGTAAACTTTCTGTTTTCAAACAGCAACATGTCTACTTGCAAAATAAGCATGGCAAAGGCTATCATTGCCACTTTTATTGAAATAAAAGATGCAAAAAATTATTCTAAATAACAACAAGGAAATACTAACAAAATAAAATGACGCTCCAAGTAAAACTCATATCATGTCATGAATGAAAACATAGCTCCAAGTGAGGTTACCGATAATGTTGGAGACGAAAGAGGGGATGCCTTCCGGGGCATCCCCAAGCTTAGTTGCTTGGATCTTCCTTGAATATTACCTTGGGGTGCCTTGGGCATCCCCAAGCTTAGGGTCTTGTCACTCCTTATTCTCCTCATATTGACATCTCACCCAAAACTTGAAAACTTCAATCACACAAAACTTAATGGAATTTTGTGAGATAGGTTAGTATGATAAAGAGCAAACCATTTCACTTTTGGTAATGCCAAAGAAAAGATTCATATTTGTTCTCACACAATTCCTACTGCAGCACATCATTTACACAATTTATATTGAGCAATATAAGCCATGGAAACTAGAAAACAAGCAAACTATGCATTGAAAACAGAATCTGTCAAAAACAGAACAGTCTGTAGTAATCTGTACTCCAAGCATACTTCTGCTACTCCAAAAATTCTGAAAAATGAAGAAAACCTAGATAATTTGTCTATTAATCTTCTGCAAAAATAATCAGAATTCTATCGCACTTCTTTTAAAAAGTAGAATTGTTTTCCTAAGCACAAAAGTTTCTGTTGTTCAGCAAGATCAAATCAACTATCACCGTAAGCCATCCCAAAGGTCTTACTTGGCACTTTATTGAAACGAAAGCAATAAAACATGTGAACACATAAAAATAGTAAGTAAAAGTATTTGGTTGTCTCCCTACAAGCGCTTTTCTTTAATGCCTTTTAGCTAGGCATGATGAGTTCAATGATGCTCGCATAAAAGATAAAGATTGAAACATAACAAGAGGATCATGAAGCACATGGCAAGAACATTTAAGTCTAACACACTTCCTATGCATAGGGATTTTGTGAGCAAAAAATTTATGGGAGCAAGAATCAACTAGCATAGGAAGGCAAAACATGCAAAACTTCAAGATTTTCAACACATAGGGAGGAAACTTGATTTTTTTGACTGGTAAAACTTGGTATTATTGCAATACCTACAAGCATATGTTCCTCTCTCATAATAATTTTCAGTAGCATCATGAATGAATTCAAAAATATATCTATCACATAAAAGCACTGTTTTCATGATTCACAAGCATAGAAATTTTATTACTATCCACATAAGCAAATTTATTCTCATCAATAATTGTGGGAGCAAACTCAACAAAATAACTGTCATGTGATTGGAAATAAAAATCATGATGAAAAGTTTCATGTTTATAATTATTCAATATAGCATACATGTCATCACCATAATCATCATGTATAGGAACTTTGTTGTCATAATCAATTGCAACCTCCTCAAAAATAGTGGATTCATCATTAAATAAAGTCATGACCTATCCAAATCCACTTTCATCAATATGATCATCATAAATAGGAGGCATGTAATCATCATAATGAATTTTCTCATCAAAACTTGGGGGACTAAAAATATCATATTCATCAAATATAGCATCCTCGAGCTTATGGCTTTGCATATCATTAGCATCATGTATATTCAAAGAATTCATACTAGCAATATTGAAATCATGCTCCTCATTCAAATATTTTGTTCCAAACATTTTATTGACTTCTTCTTCTAACAATTGAGCACAATTGTCCGAACCATCATTTTTGAGAAATATATTATAAAGATGATCAATAATATGATGCAACCTTAATTCCATTTTTATGTAGTTTTCTTTTATAAACCAAACTAATGATAAAACAAGAAACTAAAAGAATCAATTGCAAGATCTAAATATATACCTTCATGCACTCACCTCCCCGGCAACGGCACCAGAAAAGAGCTTGATGTCTACTACACAACTTTATTCTTGTAGACACATGTTGGCCCTCCAAGCGTAGAGTTTTGTAGGACAGTAGCAATTTTCTTTCAAGTGGATGACCTAAGGTTCATCAATCCGTGAGAGGTGTAGGATGAAGATGGTCTCTCTCAAATGACCCTGCAACCAAATAGAAGAAATCTCTTGTGTCCCCAACACACCCAAAACAATGGCAAATTGTATAGGTGCACTACTTCGGCAAAGAGATGGTGATAAAAGTGTAATATGGATGGTTGAAATATATTTTTATAATCTGAATAAATAAAAAAAGCAAGGTAGAAAATAGTAAATGGGCACAAAAATTGTATTGCAATGCTTGAAAATGAGGCCTAGGGTACGTACTTTCACTAGTGCAACCTCTCAACAATGCTAATATAATTGGATCATATAACCACCCCTCAAAGTGCGATGAAGAATCACTCATAAGTTCCTATCTAGCGGAGAACATAAGAGTAAATTGTTTGTAGGATACGAAACCACCTCAAAGCTATTCTTTCCGTTCGATCTATCCTAGAGTTCGTACTAAAATAACACCAAAGCAAATTCATATTGATAATACTCAATCCAACACAAAGAACTTCAAAGAGTGCCCCAAGATTTCTACCGGAGAAACAAAGACAAGAACGTGCATCAACCCCTATGCATAGATTACCCCTATGTCACCTCGGGAATGCACGAGTTGAGTGCCAAAACATATATCAAGTGAATCAATACGATACCCCATTGTCACCACGAGTATTCAATTGCAAAACATATATCAAGTGTTCTGAAATCCATAAAAGTATTCAATCCGATAACAACGAAATCTCAAAGGGAAAAACACAATTCATCACAACAAGATAGAGAGGGGAAAACACCATATGATCCGACTATATTAACAAAGCCCGCGATACATCAAGATCATGACATCTCAAGAACACGAGAGAGAGAGAGAGATTAAACACATAGCTATTGGTACAAACCCTTAGGCCCGAGGGTAGACTACTACCTCCTCATCGTGATGGCCGTCGGGATGATGAAGATGGTCATCGGTGATGATTCCCCCCTCTGGTATAGTGCCAGAATGGGTTCTAGATTGGTTTTTAGTGCTAAAGAGCCTTGCGGCGGCAGAACTTCTAATCTAGGTTAACCCCGAGGGTTTCTAGAATTTTTGGGAATTTATAGGGTAAAGAGGGGATGCGGGAGGCCACCGGGTGGGGCACAACCTACCTGGGCGCACCTGGCCCCCCCAGGTGCGCCCTGGTGGGTTGTACCCCCTAGGGGCACCCCTAGGTGCTTCTCTGGCCCATCCTGGGTGTTCTGGTCCATAAAAAATCTCCAAAAAGTTTCAGTGTTTGGACTTCGTTTGATATTGATTTCCTGCAATCTAAAAAATAGCAACTGGCTCTGGGCACTGGCTCAATAGGTTAGTCCCTAAAATGATTGTAAAGCATCCAAGAATGATAAAATAACAGCATGAATACTTCATAAATTATAGATACGTTTGAGACGTATCATTGGGTGCTCGAGGCCGTACTCCTCGGCAGCTAGGACCTGTGTCCATCTGTCGTTGAGCGTATCCTGTTCGGCTTGAAGCTATTGGTGTTTCTTTATTAGGCTCCTCGTAGTGGCGATTAGCTGTCGCTTGAAGTGCTCTTGCTCGAGGGGTTTCTCTGGCACGATGAAGTCTTCGTTGCGGAGGCTAACATCCTCCTCGAAGACTGGTAGATAGTTACTATCCTCTGTGTCCTGATTCCCGACAAGTTTGTCGGGGTTAACTTGTCCCTCCTCCCATTCATCCTGCTCGGGGACACAGGCTCGACGGGATTTTCGGGATCTTCGGCATCATCCGAAGTGTTGTTGTCCCCGGTGCCGGTGTTGCTTTCCTTGCCGCGACGTGATTTTGAGCGGCGCCGCTGACGCCGATGTTTTGATGGTGCCTCCGCAGGCTTGTCCTCAATCAGGTCCTCCTTGCCTTCATCGTCGTCCTTTTTAGGTGTATCTACCATATACACATCGTAAGTGGAGGTGGTCATCCAGCACCCGGTAAATGGCGGGTTTAGGCCTGGTTTGTCTCCGGCATCGCCGTCCACATCGTCGATGTATTCAGAGGCATAATCTAGCATATTGGTTAAATCCTCGACAGTGGCTATTAAGTGGGCGGTGGGTGGGACGCAAAATTCCCCGCTCTCAACCTCTATTTTGAGCTGGGTGTGATTCGGAGGTGATACCTCCGCAATGGTGAGAGATCGCATTAAGTCCAGGCCTTGTTTAGGAGCGAAGGCTGGACGGGGAATCGAGGACCTGCGGAGCCAGGTATGGTAATTGCCACCTGGACATGCTCAATGGACGCAGACCTCGGAAGTTCGGAGTTAGCATCCGGAGGTGAGTTCGGCTCCCCTATGATAGGGAGAGTCCTGCTTGATTCTAGGCTTGTTGATAATATAGCGGCCTATGGGTCTCCAGCAGGGAGATCCATAGTAGGAGAGAGTCCGCACGGGTTTCAAACTCCCATCTTCGGATGAGGTGGTCCGCTCTGGATCTAAGGCCAGGGCAGGGGTAATTATTGACTCTTGAACGGAGCTGGACGGTGGATCCGACATGTTTCCATCTTGTAGATGAGGAGTGGTCAGGGCCGAGATCCCTTTGAAGATCAAGTCTCCTCGCATATTAGTGATATAATTCAGATTTCTGAACCTAATCCGATGACTAGGGGCATAGCTATCGATCTGTTCAAGGCGGCCAATTGAATTGGCCCACAGAGTGAAGCCCCCAAACACGAAAAGTTGACCAGGGAGAAAGGTTTCCCTGGAAACAGCATCGTTGTTGATGATCAAACAAGCCATCAAACCTTTTGCCGACGACACAGTGAAACTCTCAATGAAAGCACCAATGTCGGTGTCAAAACCAGCCGATCTTGGGTAGGGGGTCCCGAACTATGCATTTGAGGATCGAAGGTAACAAGGGACGCAATGAACATGGTGTTTTACCCAGGTTCATGCCCTCTTGATGGAGGTTAAACCCTACATCCTGCTCGATTGTATTTGATGAGTGTAGGGGTTACAAGAGTCGATCTACCTCGAGATCGTAACAACTAGACGCTAGATTTCTAGCCTATATGAATTCTGATTGCCTCTACAGACTAAACCCTCCGGTTTATATATACATCGGAGGGAGCTAGGGTTGTACAGAGTCGGCTTGCAGAAGAAGGAAATTACATATCCGGATGCCAATCTTGCCATCAACGCATAGGAGAGTCCTATCCGGACAAGGGTGAAGGTATTCTACCTTGTATCTTCACGGCCCATCAGTCCGGCCCATATCGCACAGCCGGGACACCCGAGGACCCCCTAATCCAGGACTCCCTCAGTAGTCGACGGGGCCACCTCCACCGTGCTCTCCATCGAGGCGTTCCCTCGTGCTCCCATTCCCACCGGGCTACCTCTCCTGGAGCCCAATGGGAGTGGGCTGGGCTCCCGCACAGGCGCTCCTTTTGCCCCCCTCACCGTCGGCGGCCGTGCCGAGGAGGAGAGGGACAAGAAAGGGCATTATGGAGCACTTATCTTTTTTCAATCTTAAATCTATAGACATATGCCAAATTTTAATTCAAATAATGTAACCTCTTGTGTCTATGTTTGTGTTCTGTAATGCTTGTACTTGTATCAGCATATAATGAAAAATATGAAACCTACCGGGTGAGAGAATCCTGGATTAGGCGGTTCCCGGGCGTCCGGGCTATGTGACGTGTGCTGGACTGGTGGGTCGTGAAGATACAAGATAGAAGGCTCCCCCAATGTCCGGATGGGACTCTCCTTGGCATGGAAGGCAAGCTTGGCATTCGGATATGAAGATTGCTTTCTCTCTAAACTGAATCTATACAAACCCTAACCCCCTCCGGTATCTATATAAATCAGAGGGTTTAGTACGTAGAGGCAAGGATAGTCACAATCATACAGGCTAGACATCTAGGGTTTAACCATAACGATCTCGAGGTAGATCAACTCTTGTCACCCCTATACTCATCAAAGTCAATTAAGCAGGACGTAGGGTTTTACCTCCATCAAGAGGGCCCGAACCTAGGTACACATTGTGTCCCCTGCCTCCTGTTACCTTCAATCCTTAGACGCACAGTTCAGGACCTCCTACCCGAGATCGCCGGTTTTGACACCGACACCGGAACCCGTGCATGTGTATGTCCATGCAGAGGTGGGATGCCTCTTTAATATAAATAAATGAGTTTTTACCTGACAGGCTATCCTGCCGGTACCCTCTTCGTCTGCCAGGGAACAGACAAAGGGACCAGCCCCCCGCCAACTTCTTTTTACAAAAGGCCATTGCGACCATCCAAACCAAAGCAACGTTCGAGTCATGAATGGGAGCACCAAAGTCTCAAAAGGGTGGAGAGGATTTCTAATGCACAAGTTATAGCTTACAAAGCACTAATGGACAGGAGGTAGAACTTATCCGCTTGGCTTTCCGGGGATCACCATGCCGGGAAATCTTCTCAACTCCTTGTCAAAGCCAAGTTCACGGTAGGAACCTGCAACTTCATGCAGATGAGAATGAATGCAGGATGTGATCCTAGCTATATGCATATGCAAATGCTTATGAAATGCTTATGCAGCGACCTTGGAATGCTCATGCATGCATGCAATCATGGTGGGGGCCCCCACAGTGCTTCTTTATTTTCTCTTGGATGGGGTCATCGCCCCAGCTTTGTACAAGGGGTTACATGCAGCTTAGGCAAGGCCTATACAAAAGGGTGGCTGCCGGGTAGGGCTCGACAGCTGCCCCTTACGGGTAGAACTTGTGGAGATGCTCAATATTCCATGAATTTTGCAACTAAGTGCCATCTCCGGTTTCCAGACGGACTGCGCCAGGTCTGGTGACTCGTACTACCCAGTAATGGCCTTCCCACTTCGGTGACAACTTGTGTGTACCCTTGGCGGACTGGACACACCTAAGGACAAGGTCGCCTTCCTCAAAACACCGGCATGAACACTACGTCTTTTATAGAGACGCATGGCTTGCTAGTAGCATGCAACACACATAGCAGCCCGGAGATGGTTCTACTCGAGTAGCACAGCGTCGTCTCGCCGGTGCTGATCTTGCGCTACTTCATTGTAGGCAAGCACTCGGGGCGATTCGTAAATGAGTTCCATGGGGATAACTGCTTCTACCCTGTAGACCAGGGAGAAGGGAGTCTGTCCGGTAGCTCAGTTTGGTGTCTTTATGAGGGACCAGAGAACTATCAGCAGGTCCTCGATCCACCACCTGTCATGCTTCTGCAGCGTATCAAAAGTTCTTGTCTTGAGTCCAAGCAGCACTTAAGTGTTCGCCCTCTCTACTTGTCCAATGCTTCGGGGGTGTGCCATGGAGGCAAATGAGATCTTGCATCCAAGGGCATGAACATATTCAATGAAGGCGCGGCTCATGAACTGGGTGCCGTTGTCGGGAATGATCCTTGCCGGAACTCTAAAACAACACACCAGATCTTTCAAGAACTTGATAGCTGATTGAGCAGTCACCTTTCTCACGGTAGTCACTTCCGGCCACTTTGTAAACTTGTCGATGGTAATGAACAAGAATTCAAAGCCCCTAATTGCTCGGGGGAAGGGGCTGAGGATATCGAGCCCCCAGAAAGAAAATGGCCATGATAGAGGGATTGTTTGAAGACCTTGGGCAGGCAGGTGTGTTTTCTTGGAATGGAACTGACAGGCTTCACATGTCGTGACTAACTCGACCGCATCTTGGAGGGCTGTGGGCCAATAGAATCCTCGCCGGAATGCTTTCCCAACTAATGCCCTTGATCCAATGTGGGAGCCGCACATTCTTATGTGAATCTCAGCCAGCAGTTCCTTTCCTTCTTCCCGACAGACAGACTTCAATTTCACACCATTGGGCCTCCTTCTTTACAGAGTGTCATCGACAAACTGATACATACTGGCCCTCCAGGCTACTTCTTGAGCTTCATCTTGGTCGCCGGGAAACTCTCCGGTTTGGAGAAAGTGGACAATTGCCTTGCCCAAGTTGGAGCCTCGGGATCAGCAACAAGGACTAGCGGCACCTCCTCTTCTGCGGGAGCACCATCCTCGTTCGTGGGATTAGTGCACCTGGCTGGAGGGGGTGGTCCGGCAGGCTGTGAGGAGTTGTTTCCAGCAGGGTCTCTGCCGGGAGCGGATGGCTTAACCAGGAGCGGATGGCTCAACCAGGAGAGGCTTACCGTAGTCAAACGTTCTCCTCTTCCGGGCCATTGTTGCTGGGGATACGGAAGGTTGAGTGAGATGGACAACAAAAGTTCCTGGTTCCACAGGAAGCTTCTGCACAGTACACTTTGACAGATGATCAACTATGTTGTTTTCTGCACGGGGTACGTGCTCTGTTTGTAATCCGTCAAAGCGCTCCTCCAATCTCCTCATATCCAAGGCGTATGCCTCCATCAATGGACTTTGATAATCCTTGTTGACTTGTCTCACCACAAGTTGTGAATCTCCACGAATGATCAGCTTCTTAATTCCCAATCCAACTGCGATCCTGAGCATGGCAAGGAGCCCTTCATACTCAGCTATATTGTTGGTGGCTTCTTCCCTGGCAAAATGCATTTGGACAACGTACTTCAAGTCCTCCCTAGAGGGGGTGACAAAAAGCACACCAGCTCCTGCACCTTGTAGGGAAAAAGCACCATCAAAATACATAATCCATTCTCGGGGCGATTCCTTGCCGGAAATAACTATTTCTATCACTTCCTCAACAGGGGTTGGTGTCCATACTGCAATAAACTCTGCCAATGCCCTTCTCTAAATAGTTGATGTGCTCTCAAACTTCAAATCAAAACTGGATAACTCCAAAGCCCAATCCACTATTCTGCCGGTAGCCTCACGGTTTCGGAGTATCCTTTGCAACAGAAAATGAATAACAACCATGATCTCATGGGCTTGGAAGTAGTGGCGATGTTTCCTTAAGGCCATAACAAGACCAAAGATCAACTTCTGCACGCCAAAGTACCTCGATCAAGCCCCCTATAACAAGGATCTGACAAACTACACTGGGCATTGCACCACTTTCTTCCTTGCCGCGTTCTTGGGCTTGTTCTCGTTGTCGTGCTCATCACTGTCTCGATCCTTCTCTGATTCTGCTGGTCTCTGCTCACTTTCTGCCCCATCCACATCTCTTTGCGCCACCAAGGACACACTGACCACTTCGTTGATTGCCGACAAGTATAACAACAACGGCTCCTGGGGTTTGGGAGCAACCAAGGTAGGCACAGAGGACAAGTAGGCCTTCAACTCTTGCAAAGCTGCATCTGCTTATGGGGTCCACTTCATCGGGTCGGCCTTCTTCAAGATTTCAAAAAACGGCAGGGCGCGCTCGGCAGACTTGGAGATGAATCTGCTTAGCACGACAACACATCCTATCAGATGCCTCACATCCTTGATTGTCCTTGGCACCTGGATTTTCTCGATGGCCCTGATCTTGTCGGGGTTGGCTTTGATCCCGCGATGGGATACAAAGAGACCAAGCAGCTTGCCGGAGGGAACACCAAACACACACTTCTCCGGGTTGAGCTTCAGATTGATCTTGCGCAGATTAGCAAATGTCACCTCCAAATCCTGAATAAGGGTGGCCTTATCCTTGGTCCTGACCACAGTATCATCCATATAAGCTTCTATGGTTCTGTGCAACTATGGCTCAAAATCAATCTGTACTGCCCTTGCAAAAGTGGACCCGACACTCTTTAATCTGAATTGCATGCAGGCCAAGCAGTATGTATCACATGGAGTGATGAATGATGTCTTCTCTTCGTCTTCCTTGGACATGAAGATTTGGTCATACCTAGAATATGCATCTAGAAAGGAGAGAAAATCACAACCTGAAGTGGAATCCAGGATCTGGTCGATACGTGGCAAGGGAAACGGGTCTTTCGGGCAAGCCTTGTAGAGATCTGTGAAATCTATGCAAAGTCTCGATTGCTTGTTAGCCTTCCGGACTACCACTAGATTTTCCAACCATGTGGGATGCAGTACTCCTCTGAGCAAACCAGCTGCCTCAAGCTTCTTGATCTCTTCTACAATAAACTACTACCTCTCCAAGGCCTACTTCTGGACTTTCTGCTTGACAGGTCGGGCATGTGGGCAGATTGTAATTAAGGTGGTACTCGATTACCTCCCTGGGAACACCGGGGATATCAGATGGTTGCAAGGAAAACACATCGATATTCGCCTGCACAAAGGCAACGAGTGCGCTTTCCTATTTGTCATCGAGGGTGGCACTGATAGTGAAGGTACCATCAACGCTAGCTAGCCCTGCTGGGACCTTCTTCACTTGGGGTGCAGCGACCTTGGATCTCTTATTGTTAGAATACTCCGGCATGTCGTCAAAGGGTGTCGTGCACTCGGTGGGGGCATGCTTCCCAGACTCTTTGCCAGAGTCCCTACAGTCTCTCTTCTTTCCTTTGCTTTCCTTGGCGGGAGTGGCCACTGCCTCTGCCGCAACCGCGTCCTGGTACATCTTACCCACACAAAGGATTGCACCCTTCTAATCTGATGGGATAGTGATGACTCCCAGTGGCCCAGGCATATTCAAGGTGTTGTAGGCATAGTGGGATGCCGCCATGAACTTAGCCAGAGACGGGCGTCCAAGAATCCCATTGTATGGCAGGGGAAGATCAACCACATCAAACACAATCCTCTCAGTCTGGTAGTTTAGCTCTCCCTCAAACGTTACCGACAATGTGATCTTTCCCTTAGGATGGCTCCTGACGGGATTAACTCCTTGAAACGTGCCGGTAACCTCTAGCTCTTCTTATCCTATCTGAAGCTTGCTGATAACTGCCGGGAAAATCAGATTCAACCCGCCCCCGCCGTCCACCAGCATCTTTGTGACCTTAAGGTTGCAAATTGTTGGAGAGACTAACAACAGCAAACACCCTACCGCAGTGGTATGGCTAGGATGGTCCTCCACATCAAATATGATGGGCGTACAGGACCATTTGAGTGGTTTCCGGGCCTCTGGTGTTGGTTCCACCACATTGACTTCTCTTGCCCACCGTTTGAGCTGGTTGTGAGAAGCGTGCAGAGATGCACCTCCATCAATGCACAGGGCGTCTGTGGCCTTTTGAAACTCCTGCTCACTAGTTTCCTCTTCATCCCCTCCGTCACTCTAATAATCATAGGTTTCCTTCACTCGACCTCTGGAGGGCTTTCCATGGTTCCGAAAGGGTTTGCCGGGGCAGTTTACTTCACCACTTCGGCCCTCACCGCCAGCAACATTCTGACCCGTTTCCTTATCTCGCTTCTCATACACTGCTCTCTGTTTCTTGACAAGCTGCTCAACCTAATGACATTATTGAAGGTCGTGGCCCTTGGTCTGATGAATCTTGCAGTGTGCCCATCACCCTTCGCGGCTTTCTTGGCAGCAGCGGCTTCCCAGCAGCCAGTGCACGTGGCAGCTTCCTTGCCGGGGGCCTTAGCTTTGGCCTTCTTGCTGGTACTATCTCTTCGCTTCTTACTGCTCTTCTGTCTCTTCTTCTGACTAGTTGATTCATCCTCATCCTCTGAATCAACATTGGTGCAATCTTCCTCTCCGGGCAACTTCCTTCCCTCCTCCATCCGAGCACGCTTATCCACTAGTGTGTAAAGCTCCTTCACAGTCTTGGGAAACCGTACGTTCATCTTGGAACGAATATGAGGGTTGCGCACATTAGACTGGAAGGCAGCTATTACTGCTACTGGATGGATATTTGGGATATTTCTATGGACTTTGTTGAATCTCTATAAATACTTATGGAGGGTTTCTCCTTCCTTCTGCTAGAGAAGATGCAAATCGCTGGGCCTACCGGGTTCTTGATGACCACTAGTGAAAGCACAAATGAACTCATGGCGCAGGTCAGCCCATGACGAAATGGAGTTCTCTGGTAGGTGCATCAGCCAAGACCTCACATTGGACTTGAGGGCCAATGGGAAGTAGTTGGCAAACACATTCTCATCTCTTCCCCCGACAGCCTGAATAGCGGTGGTGTAGATGCTCAAGAACTCTGCCGGGTTCAGCCTCCCATCGTACTTCTCAGGTATCTCTGGCTTGAACGTGCGAATGGACAGCCAATGGACTTGCTGTAGCTCTCGTGTAAAGGCAGGGCAGCCAACCTCAAAAGGTAGGTGACGGTGTCCTGGCCCCCCATGGCGGTTCACTTATGGGCCACTTCGGGCAGCCCATGCCGCATAAAAGGAGGATTCCACAAGACATGGCACCCAAGACAAGGAGTCCTCTAAACCCTAGGCCTCCAGTGTGTTATATAAACCGAGGCCAGGCTATTCAATAGATAATCTAATATTCATTAGAACAATCCCGTGGTAGATACGTGTACTCTGTACTACACTCATATCAATACCATCAAAAGCAGGACGTAGGGCATGATACGTCTCCAACGTATCTACTTTTCCAAACACTTTTGCCCTTGTTTTGGACTCTACATCGCATGATTTCAATGGAACTAACCCATACTAACGCTGTTTTCAGCAGAACTGCCATGGTGTTATTTTTGTGCAGAAATAAAAGTTCTCGGAATGACCTGAAAATCCACAAAGACATGTTTTGGAATTAATAAAAATACTGGCGCAAGAATCAGCATCAGGGGCCCACACCCTGTCGACGAGGGTGCAGGGGGCGCGCCCCCTGCCTCGTGGGCCCCCTGAGACTCCACCGACCTCAGCTCCTACTCTGTATATTCACGTTCGGGAAGAGAAAAATCAGGGAGAAGGATTCATCGCGTTTTACGACACTGAGCCACCACCAAGCCCTAATCTTCCTTGGGAAGGCTGATCTGGAGTCCGTTCGGGGCTCTAGACAGGGGAATCCGTCGCCATCGTCATCATCAACCTTCCTCCATCACCAATTTCATGATGCTCACCGCCGTGCGTGAGTAATTCCATCATAGGCTTGATGGATGGTGATGGGTTGGATGAGATTTACCATGTAATTAAGTTAGTTTTATTAGGGTTTAATCCCTAGTATCCATTATGTTCGAAGATTGATGTTGCTATGCATAATGCTTGTCACTAGGGACCGAGTGCCATGATTTCAGATCTGAACCTATTATGTTTTTATGAATATATGTGAGTTCTTGATCCTATCTTGCATGTCAATAGTCACATAATATGTGTTATGATCCGGCAACCCCAAAGTGACAACAGTCGGGATCACTCTCGGCGATGACCGTAGTTTGAGGAGTTCATTTATTTACTAAGTGTTAATGCTTTGGTCCGGTACTCTATTAAAAGGAAGCCTTAATATCCCTTAGTTTCCAATAGGACCCCGCTGCCATGGGAGGGTAGGACAAAACATGTCATGCAAGTTCTTTCCCATCATCACATATGACTATATTCCGAATACATGCCTACATTACATTGATGAACTAGAGCTAGTTCTATGTCACCCTATGTTATAACTGTTGCATGAGGAATCACATCCGACATAATTATCCATCATTGATCCATTGCCTATGAGCTTTTCACGTATTGATCTTTTCTTAGTTACTTTTCTATTGCCACTATTACGATTGCTACAAAAACTACTACTGTTACTTTTGCCAACGTTACCATTACTTCCATACTACTTTGCTACTAGATACTTTGCTGCAGATATTAAGTCTTTCAGGTGTGGTTCAATTGACAATTGAACTGCTAATACTTGAGAATATTCTTTGCCTCCCCTTGTGTCGAATAAATAAATTTGGGTTGAATACTCTACCCTCAAAAATTGTTGCGATCCCCTATACTTGTGGGTTATCAAGACCATTTTCTAGCGAGGTTGCTGGGGATCATAGCTCTATTCTTTGAGTCACTTGGGATTTATATCTGTTGATCACTATGAGGAGCTTGAAAGATGGAAGAACCTAGATTTTTCCCTCAACTACGAGGGGAGGTAAGGAACTGCCATCTAGCTCTGCACTTGATTCTCCTTCTGTTTTGAGTAAACTTGCGACATCTACTCCTGCTATTGATTCTGATATGTCGCATGTTATTGATGATGCCACTTCTGCTATTCATGATGCTTATGATGAAACTACTTCTATGCTTAATAATACTGTGCCATTAGGTGAATTTCCTTATGAACAACTTGCTAGGTTTAGAGAGAATGAAATTATTGAAACAGATAATATTGATGAAAGTGATGATGAAGATTCTCCCCCTAGATATGAATTGCCTGATCTGCCTGAGGGTCATGTTATTTATGAAGAGACTACTTGAGACCTTTTTGCTAGCAAAGATAAATATGATCTTAAGAAACTTAGCTGAGCTGAAAGAAAAGTCTTTGAATGCTAGAATGAAATATGACCCTGCTTTTGCTACTTCACCTATCTATATTTCTGATAAGGATTACGATTTCTCTATCGATCCTGAGTTAATTACTTTGGTTAAATCTGATCCTTTTTATGGCTATGTATCTGAAACTGTTCTGGCACATCTTACTAAATTGAGTGATATAGCCAGCCTATTCACTCATGAGGCAAAAATTCGTTACTACTATATCCTTAAGTTATTTCCTTTCTCATTAAAGGGTGATGCTAAAACATGGTTTAATTCTCTTGCTCCTGGTTGTGTGCGTAGTCCCCATGATATGATTTATCACTTCTCTGCTAAATATTTCCCCGCTCATAAGAAACAAGATGCCTTAAGGGAAATATGTAATTTTGTGCAAATTGAAGAAGAGAGTCTCCCACAAGCTTGGGGGAGGCTTCTGCGGTTACTTAATGCTTTACCTGATCATACTCTCAAGAAAAATGAAATACTTGATATCTTTTATAATGGACTAACTGATGCTTCCAGAGACCACCTGGATAGTTGTGCTGGTTGTGTTTTCAGGGAAATACTTGTCGAGCAAGCTGAATTGCTATTGAATAATATATTGAGTAATGATAATGATTGGACACTTCCTGAACCAACTCCTGAGCCAACTCTGAAGAAAATGGGTATTCTATTTCTCAGTCCTGAAGATATGCAAGAGGCAAAGAAATCCATGAAAGAAAAGGGTATTAAAGTTGAAGATGTTAAGAATTACCACCTATTGAAGAAATACATGGTCTTAATAACCCGACACAGGTAGTAAAGGTAAATTCTCTCTACAGATTTGATGAAGGTGATATTCCTCGTAATAAGTCTGTAAGCCAATGCTTGGATGAGTTTGATGATTTTATTGTTAAACAAGAAAACTTCAATGCTTATGTTGGTAGACAATTGAAACATAATGCTTATATGATTTAACACTTGAGTGATTATATTTCTAGAGTTAAAGGTGACCTTAAACTTATTAGTAAACATGCTTCTATGGTTACCACTCAGGTAGAAGAAGTGCTTAGAGCTCAAGATGATTTTCTCAATGAATTAAATAATAAGAAAAAATATAATGTTGTTAGAGTTGTGACTAGAGGGGGTAAAATGACTCAGGAACCTTCGTATCCTAAGGGCCACCCTAAGAGAGTTGAGCAAGATTCTTAGAGAACTAATGTTGACACACCTAGTCCTTCTAAGAAGAAGAAAAAGAAAAATTATAGGACTTTGCATGCTCCTAGTGAACCTGTTGTTGACACACCTAAGAATCCCAATGATATTTCTATTTATGATGCTGAAACACAATCTGGTAATGAACATGAACCTAGTGATAATGTTAATGATGATGTTCATGTTGATGCTCAACCTAGCAATACCAATGATGTAGAGATTGAACCTGCTATTGATCTTGATAACCCACAATCAAAGAATCAATGTTATGATAAGAGAGACTTTGTTTCTAGGAAGCACGATGAAGAAAGAGAACCATGGGTTCATAAACCCATGCCTTTTCCTCCTAAACTATCCAAGAAAAAGGATGATGAGGATTTTGAGCGCTTTGCTGAAATGATTAGACCTATCTTTTTGCGTATGCACTTGACTGATATGCTTAAAATGAATCCTTATGCTAAGTATATGAAAGATATTGTTACAAATAAAACAAAGATATCGGAAGATGAAATTTCCACCATGCTTGCCAATTATACTTTTAAAGGTGGAATACCTAAGAAACTAGGAGATCCAGGAGTACCAACTATACCATGCTCCATTAAAAGAAACTATGATAAAACTGCTTTATGTGATCTTTGAGCCGGTGTTACTGTTATGCCTCTCTCTTTATATCGTACACTTGATTTGAATAAGATGACACCTACTGAAATATCTTTGCAAATGGCCGATAAATCAACTGCTATACGTGTCAGTATTTGTGAGGATGTGCCTGTTGTGGTTGCAAAAGTAACTATTTTAACGGACTTTGTTATTCTTGATATTCCCGAGGACGATAGTATGTCGATTATCCTTGGTAGACCCTTTTTGAATATTGCGGGGGATGTTATTGATTGCAACAAAGGCAATGTCACTTCTCATGTTAATGGTAATGAGCATACAGTACACTTTTCGAGGAAACAACCTCAAGTCCACAATATCAATTCTATTGGAAAAATTTCAATGATTGCAATTGGAGGTTTTGAATTCCCTCTTCCTACTGTCAAGAAGAAATATGATATTCTTATTTTTGGGGACATGCATATCCCTGTTGAGGTAACCTAATGTTATTCGAAAATTCTCCAATTTCATGTTATTCGGAAAGAGTTTGTTAACAAGACTTAACCAACCTTGTTACTGGATTCCTTTTTGGTGAGCATGAGATGGAAGAAGTTAGAAAACACAACTCCCTACACCCTCCTTTTACTTTCTATTATTTAGATTAAATAAAGGAAAAATTGTATTTTCTGTCTGTTTTTTGAATTATCCTTGCAATAAAACTACCCCAAAAATAGAAGTTCGCCAAATGTCCTGAAAATGAAATATGATTTTTTGTTGAATATTTAAGAATTTCTGGCACTGATAACACACTAAGCGGGCTCACCATTTGGCCACGAGGGCACAAGGCGCGCCCACCTCCCGGGGGCGTGCCCCTGCCTCGTGAGCCCCATGTGGCCCCCCTCCACTTATTCCAGCACCCACACACTTCGTCTTCCTCCAGAAAAAATCATCCCGTAGCTCAAACCCGTGTTCTAGCTCATCTTGCTGCCATTTTCGATCTCCTTGCTCAAAGCTCCATGCACAAAACTGTTTTGGGGGATTGTTCTTCAGTATGTGACTCCTCCAATGGTCAAATTAGTTTTTGTTCTAGTGCTTTATTTATTGCAAATTTTTGCTGCTTAGGTGACCCTGTTCTTGAGCTTGCATGTCAAATTTATATGGTCAAAAGTAGTTTTAATGCATGATAGCCTCTAGGCACTTGTGGGATTAGTTGCTATCAATCTTGTTGAGTTTGGTTCGCTTTTATTTTGAGTCACTAAAAATTTCAGAAATTTTTCAGAGAAAGAAAAATGCATAGGAAAATGTACCAAGGTGGATCCTCAAGGAAGCAAGGACCAAGGCTCGTGATACGTGAGCCGGACGATGAACCACCGAGGGAAGCTCATGTGCGGCCTTGTGAATGTCCGTCAGAGGAGTTTATGGCCCAGGCAGGTATCAGGGATGAATTTGACATGTATGTGCGTAATGCTGATCTTGAGGACTTCGTGTCAGATAAGTGCCTACAGTACCACTACCTAACTCATTCCTTTGTGAGGAGGTTTATATTTACATCCTCGCGCAATTTTCACACTGTTTTATTTGATCTTTATGATAAATCATATACCATGGACTTAGAAGATTTTAGTACTGCTTATAAACTCCCGCAGTGGGGCAATGTTAGTGAACCTCGCAAATCTGAATATAAAGACTTTCTTGCTAGTATCACTGTGGGGGAATCTAGAGAAATCACACAAGCTACCATAGGGAGCATTCACTTCCCTTCCATACATTATTTCGCTCTCTTTATAGGTAGATGCATTAACCGTAAAGATGAGGCATGTCACATGTGCATTCCAGATCTTAGTGTCCTCAAGAGTGCGGTATCAGGTGATAAACAATATAACTTGGGTGCCATTGTGGCATGAAGGTTGCATCTTAACGGTGTAAGTGGAGATTTGTTTGGTGGAATTTATGCAACTCGTGGAGCTAATTATCTTGGTATACCCTTACATGGAAATGATATTGAGTTGCCTCCTCCTTATTTAGATTATAATGCTATGGTGCGCCATCAGTTTCTTGAGAGGAATGAACAGTTCCTTTAGTACCGACTAATCTTTGAAAAACAGCCCACTGTCCATGTTGCCCTCCCTGCTCCTACTTTCTTTAACTTTCAGGCAAACAGGAGATATGTTATAACCAGGGAGGAGGCAAACGAGTATGAGAGGAGGACGGAGGAAGCTCGCCTCCAAGATGCAGCTCTTCAGGCAGTAGCTGCTGCATTTCAGTACAACCTCAACCATGACTTTGGATATCCGCCAGGCCAGCAGTGGACATAGACAAACTTAGGCCAAAAGCCTAAGCTTGGGGGAGTATGTATTTCTCACTGACATTACACTCATGTTCACACACTCATTCTAGTTGTCGGTGCTCATACTTTTTCATTGTACAATCCATGATAGTTTATTTTCTTTTTTAAGCCTTCTTCTTGTGTGTTTGAAAAACCTGAAGAAAATCCAAAAAATTTAGTTGTAGCTTTTAGCTAGATTACTTTCCACGTCTGTAGTAGTAGTAATTAAAAGAAAACCCAAAAAGATTTCTCGTTCTTCTTTTGCTTGTTAGGAGCTTTCCCGTGTAAATAGTTTTATTTCTTCTCTTATTCTTTGGGGTTGAGAGGAGAAGACCATGATGAAAATGTTGAGTGTCTCTCATATGCATTATTGTTGATTTAACCAAGGGCCCATATTACCTTGTCTTCTCCCTTGTATTAAATGCTTGTAGATTCCAGCTTAGTCCAATGCACGTGCACAATTATTATTATCCACACCGTTCGGTCGTGCAAGTGAAAGGCAATAATGATGATATATGATGGACTGATTGAGATGAGAGAAGCTGGTATGAACTCAACCTATCTTGTTTTTGTAAATATGATTAGTTCATCGTTCCTGATTCATCCTATTATGAATGAAACATGTTCGCAATGACAATTAGAGATTATAGTTTCCCATGCCATTCTTAATTAGCTAGGAGTTTATAATGGTTTACCTTGCGTGCCAACATGCTATTAAAATCGTTGTGATGTGGTATGATAGGGTGGTACCCTCCTTTGAACGATTCGAGTGGCTTGACTTGGCACATGTTCACGCATGTAGTTGAAACTAAATCAACATAGCCTCCACGATATTTATGTTCATGTTGATTTATATCCTACTCACGCTTGCACTCATTGCTGATTAATCTTAATGCATGTTCATGACTGTTGTCGCTCTCTAGTTGGTCGCTTCCGAGTCTGTTTCTAGCCTTCACTTGTACTAAGAGGGAATACCGCTTGTGCATCCATTTCCATAAACCCCAAATTTATTCCATATGAGTCCACCATACCTTCCTATATGCGGTATTTACCTGTCGTTCCAAGTAATTTGTGTTTGCCAAGCTCTAAACCTTCAAATGAATTTCTGTTTTGTATGCTCGAATAGCTCATGTATTGTAGCACCCTCGATGCGACTGTAGCTCCCACGTGTCGAGGCACGACTTAGAGACATAATCGCATTGAAGGCATATGTCGCAAGTTAGGCAATCTTCACAACATCCCATGTAATATAGTTGGCTTACACTCGCCACGTCAATCAAGTACATAAATAACATTACATCATCCAAACACTCATGGCCCGACTACGGCGCCAAAATAAAAGAGAACCCAACATGCGACACGGTCCCAATCACCCCCAACTGGGCACCACTACTGATCATCGGGAAAGGAAACATAGTAACGTTGAGAGTCTTCGTCGAACTCCCACTTGAGCTCATACACATCACCTGGAGCGGAATCATCAGGCCCTGCATCTGGTATAGTAGTAATCTGTGAGCCACAGGGACTCAGCAATCTCGCACCCTCGCGATCAAGACTATTTAAGCTTACAGGTGTGGCAAGGTAATATAAGTGGAGCTGCAGCAAGCGACTAGCAAGTATGGTGGCTAACTTATTCGCAACAGAGGGCGAGAAGAATAGGCAAAGCGCGAGTGAGAAACTAGAGAGCAACCTGCGCAAACATTACTCCAACACCGTGTGCACTTCCCGGACTCCGCCGAGAAGAGGCCATCACGGTAACACACTCATTTGATTCATTTTAATTAAATTAAGGTTCAAGTTATCTACAACCGGACATTAACAAATTCCCATCTGCCCATAACCACGGGCACGGCTTTCGAAAGTTCAAATCCCTGCAGGGGAGTCCCAACTTAGCCCATGACAAGCTCTCACGGTCATCGAAGGAATAGACCTCCTCCCAAGACGTTCCGATCAGACTCGGTATCTCGGTAATTCAAGACACTTCGACAGGTTAAAACAAGACAAGCAACACCGCCCGAATGTGCCGACAAATCCCGATAGGAGCTGCACATATCTCTTTCTCATGGCACACTCAGATTGTCTAAACTTCCGGTAGGCCAGCCCAGAGTTGCCCCTCGTAGCCACCGGCGGCTGACGGTTTGGACCAACACTCAGAGGAGCACTGGCCCGGGGGGGGGGGGTTAAAAATAATGATGACCCTTGAGTCTGCAGAACCCAAGGGAAAGAAAAGGCTAGGTGGAAAATGGTAAAACCAAGCTTGGGCATTGCTGGAAAAACTTTAATCAAGGCGAACTATCAAGGGGTTCCCATTATAACCCAACCGCGTAAGGTACGCAAAATCCGGGAACATAACACCGATATGACGGAAACTAGGGCGGCAAGAGTGGAACAAAACACTAGGCGAGAGGCCGAGCCTTCCACCCTTTACCAAGTATATAGATGCATTAAGATAACATAGCAATATAATGATATCCCAACAAGTAAATAAATGTTCCAATAGGAACGGCCTCCGATCTTCACCTGCCACTAGCAACGCTATAAGAGGGGCTGAGCAAAGCGGTAACATAACCAATCAACGGTTTGCTAGGACAAAGGTGGGTTAGAGGTTTGACATGGAAATTTGGGAGGCTTGCAAGCAAGTGGTAGGCATCGCAACATTGGCATAGCAAAAGAGCGAGCAAACTAGCATGGCAAAGATAGTAGTGATTTCGAGGGTATGATCATCTTGCCTGCACAATTGTCAGAGTTGACTGGATCCTCGAAAGCAAACTCAACGGGCTCCTTGTTAGCGAACTCGTCTCCTGGCTCTACCCAGACAAGACAAACAAGCAACAAGGATACAATCAACCACGTGCAAGGATCAAGCAATATGATGCAATGATGATATGCTATGCGGGATGCGGTGCGGGATGCCAAATGCAAGATATGACAGGAAATGCATGAACCTGGCCTCAACTTGGAAATCCAAGTGTTCCACTGGAAAGATGAGATGAAATCGCTTGAAAACGATATAAAGAACGCCGGAATCGGAGTTACGGTTTGGAGATGGCAAGCAATTCAAAAATGAGACTGGTCTGCGATTTACAGCAAGTAGGCATCTAGATGTAACGAAATGAACATGCTACAGCACCCAAACATGACAACAAAATACATGGCAGGGATGCACACAAGATGCTTAACAAAAGTCTAGCACTGAGCTACGGCCAAATCATCCATCAACAGGTTCAAACAAGCATGGCAAAAACGCATATGGCAAACAGATCTCAGACTTGGTGAAATTAACACTCGTCTGGAATTTCAGATCAGGTAGCCCTCTTCGGAGCAACAAAACTACATGCTACAGGACCTAATCATGGCAAAGTAAAGCATGTCATGGAGCTACTCAAAGAGCTTAACAAAAGTCCCTTAGTGACCTTGAGCCAAAAGGGATCAGAAAATACAATTGCAAGCATGCGAACATAGCAAAAACATAATCAGTTTCAGGCTTAGTGAAAAACAGACACATGCTGAAATATAACTCAAGTAGGCATGTTTACGAGCTGGATGCACTCACTACAGAGCAATTCATGGCAAGACAAGCATACATCCATCAAGAAGGCACAAAATGCAAGCTAGACATGGCAAGAACAATAGCATAGCATGCACGGATCAACTACAACATCACCGGCAAAATTGCAAACAAGTTGACAATCTGCCCAGATTCACAAAGTAGCAAAAGTAGAGCTCGATTGACTCAAGATAGGGTGCTCCATAATTGCAAACAAAGACATGGATGGATATATCTCTACAATATTAACAAAACTCCCTTACTGATCATCCTCAAAAGAGGCACGGATCACTAGGAAACAACAAGAACATATGGCATCATGAGATAAACAGCTCCAGGACTTAGTGAAAACTACTAAGTCCCTGAAAACAGACTTAGCAAGTGCACCACTTTGCAAGCTTGCACAAGTCACCACACACATCCTAAAAATACATGGGTTGCACCTCTGGAAAGATGACAAAACTCTTAACAAAACACATGTAGAACTCACGGGCATATCATGCACACAATAATCATGGCAAAAATGACAAAAGTGCTAAACGAAGTAGCAGATCTGACAATTAACTCAAGTAGCCCTCTTCTAACAGCATTTCGGGCATCAAGATGAACTCTAATGAAAATGATGCAATGGAATGAAATGATGTATTCTCTGAGATAAACATTTTGATATGCTATATGCATGAATCGGAGCTACGGATGCAAAGTTACGATGCGATGAACATGTGCATATGGATCTGGGAAACTCAGGACTTAGAAGAAATTTACCCCGCGGAAAAAGTCAACGGCGGACGGGGATATCCAGGATGGAGCGGTGCAGGGACGGGTGAGGGCGTTTGGATCGGGGACCAGTGGATCCGGCAAGCTCCGGCGAGCGGTGGAACTCCGGCGAGGCGTGGTGGAGCTCCGGTGGCGGGGAGCCTCGGTGGCAGCGGCGGGGCCGCGCCGGCAAAGGGTGGCGCCGGTGGAAAGGAGCGGTGGTGGGAGCAACGACCCGGGCGGCGAGCCCGCGCGGCGGCGGCGGAGATGGCGGCACGGTGGCGTGCGGCGGCCGGCGGCGAAGGCGCGCGGCAGGCGGGGCGAGCTCGGCGGCGGAGGCGCATGGAGGCGGTGAGGTGGCGGCGTCGGATAGGCTGGTGGCGGCGAAGAGGTGACGTGGCACGCTGCAATTGGGCGGAAGGAGGTGGCCGGCGAGATGGACGCGTCCGCCGGCGGGCGGACATGTCCGGCGGCGCGGAGGGAGTTGGATCTAGGGTTGGACTGCGCGAAAATTTCGGAGGAGAGCACATATTTATAGGTAGAGGGAGCTAGGAGAGTCCAAATGAGGTGCGGTTTTCGGCCACGTGATCGTGATCGAACGACTGAGATGATGGAGCAGGTTTAGGTGGGTTTTGGGCCAAATTGGAGGGGTGTTGGGCTGCAAAACACACGAGGCCTTTTCGGTCCCTCGGTTAACCGCTGGAGTATCAAACGAAGTCCAAACGATACGAAACTTGACAGGCGGTCTATCGGTAGTAAACCAATGCCGCTTGGCAAGTCTCGGTCCAATCCGGAAATGTTTAAACCCCACACATGAAAGAAAGGTAGAAACGACCACCGGAGGAGAACGGAGCGCCGGATTGCAAAACGGACAACGGGAAAAATGCTCGGATGCATGAGACAAACATGTATGCAGATGCAATGCACATGATGACATGATATGAGATGCATGACACGCAAGCAATGACAAGGCAACAACAGCAAATAACTGCACGACACCTGGCACATCGGTAACGGGGCGTTACAACACTCCACCACTACGAGAGGATCTCGTCCCGAGATCTAGAATGGCACCGGAGGGAAAAACGGAAGAGAAAGAGAAGAGGTAAAATTAAGTTCCTTCATTGACAAATGAGTGAAACCACGAACCTTGAGAGGGTTAAGCCATTTCGAGAAAAGAATACAACGGCGATGAACGAAGTTGAAAACACTCCGTTAGAAAAGAGGGACAAGGAAGAACAACTTCGAGCAGCACTCTGGTTGAGAAGTTATGCAAGACTTGATATGATGAAAAGAACTTGAGCAGAGGACACGACACTCCATTTAAACAAGATAGAGAAGGGATAAGACTGATATAATTTGGACAGCACTTCGACTGTAAATGGAAGAAATTAAACATGATCTTGACAAAACGAGATGACGGCTGAGAAGAACAACATCGCAATGCCTCCGGAAGAAAAGAATAGAAGATAGATAATTGAAATAAAAGAATGGAGAAGAAAATGTCATCTTATGCCACAAAAGCGCTTGAGAAGGCATCCTTAGGAGACGGGTCGAGCGGAATTGTTGGAACCCCAACAACGAAAAGAATATACTTGATATGGTCTTATGGAATACATTTCAAAACTATGAGGTGAAATTCTGCCACTAACGAAACAATAGATTGGCTTGATATCAAGAAGGAGACGAGAAACTTATTCACCGGAAGGATAAAAGAAGAACTTGGGTCATTTATAAACACCATAATTAGCAACAATCCTTAGGGAAAGCTTTAGGTGAAATATAACCCAAGTTAACTCCCATGATGAGATTGATGGATTTAAAATACCCCATTCTTAACAACATGTGAATCATGAAACATGAACTCAAATTATCAAGAATGACATAATACCATCTCCAATGATATGGTAGAAAGAAATGCACTCCGGATTGCAAGATGAAGAAAGCTTAAGCTTCTGTGAAAAGAATTTCGATGAACACTTCGAGAAGGAGTATCAAACGAAAAGAAAAAAAGAAGAAGTTGAAAACACAAAGTGAAACCTTGTAATGATTTAGATGGATTTCCGTGATGAAGTAATTGAAAAAGGTTGGAACTCCGGGAAAAATAGAAGATGAAACAAAGAAACCGAGAATTTTTTCAATGAACCTTCGGAATAAGGAATTAATCATTTGGATGAACAAGAATAAGAATTATGTTATGCTTATCCTTCACCAATTTAAATTGATGACAATCCACGGATTTGGCATACTACTTATTCTCGTAGCAAGGATGAAGATAGATATAGCTCAACTTGAGAAGGTCTTCAATGATCCACCGGTAGTATTGAAACAATGACTGAATTGATAAGGAAGAGAAATCTTGAACGAACCACCGTAAGAATTAAAAAAATGAACAAAGAGAAGATAAAGAAACACCTGGAGGAATTAGCAAATGAACGAAAATACTTGCTAGGATTTAGATACATGAGAACGAAAAGATCACGAACTGATTAGATTTCACTTGACCGATGTACCGTCAAGATTGGAGAATGATAACTGAATGCTGAGAATGAATAAACCTTCCGAAATGATGGCCTTCGGAGGCACAAGCTGAAAAGACTCCTGAATTACTCCGGATGGTTGAAAAGAATTCTCACATTGAATTTTTTTTGAGAGGATGGCATTAAGCTAGAATCACGAATCTCTCAGAGAACGGATAAAATATGGAGGGAAAACTCTTCTTCGGTCTTCAAAATCCGAGAATGATGACAAGAAACAATCACCATGAATCGTTGAGATACTCCGGAATGAAAAATGGAAAGGTTGAACCAACGATGAAAATAAATGAAAGATCTTGGAGAAAGACATTTGACTGATGACAATGCATTCTTACATCAAATTTCGAAAAGAATTTGATGGTAGCTCCGGGAAAATAGAAGAGTTAGGTAAGATCCTGGGAAAGACCTGTGGGTTAGGGCCCACTCAAAAGAAACACCGTAGGATCATTTGGAAGGGAGATTGCACCGGTTGAATTAAATGACTTGAATGAGGGAACATCCTCAAAATAGGTTGAACGGATCTTGGATGACAAGGCGAGCCTTCTGAGATATCTTTAGGGCACCGGAACAAATGAATAGCGAGAAGTGAAAGAATATGAGGAGCACCGGCATGATAGGTTATTTGAAATGAGGAAAAAGATATGATCAACACCGAAGGCTTGAATTGGTTCCGCCGGAGAAGAAAATGAGTGACGAGAGATGAACTTGAAGATTCGTTAGCATCTTCCTGAGAATCACCGGGTAAGAACATGAAGGAAAAGAATGGAGAGACTTCACATCAATGAAGGATACTTGAATAATAAATCTGAGTCCTTGAAGAAAACAAGGGTGGGAGGGAGGGAAATCAAAGGCAACTGGGAGACGGATGAAACAAACACCGTTCAGAAGAAACTGATATTTGATCTTGCAGATGTTGAAATGATCGGATCCACTTGAAGAGAAACACGCCGGTTAAAAAGGATTGACAAAAACAATCTCGATGATCAAGAAGGATTGGTATTCATATCGGAGTATGAGAATACCATTTGGGGAAGGTATCGAATCAACATTTGGCTTCGAAGCAACTCGAATACCACAACTCAAAAACAAAACAAAGGATTGGCTTGCAGAATAAGCCGAAACAAACATATGATAGAGATTTCGTCTGAAGTTTTCGTGGTGGGGCTTACACGGGCTCGATCGTACAACACCATCATGTACAAGGCAGTGCACATGACATACGCAGCGTCCCCGAGTCGGCATAGCCAAGTACTCTTTAAGACGCAACGAGACCACTATAAAATCGACCGTGAATAGGCGGACCACTAGACGTCGAACCCCAATTTCATATCATACATCCGTCGGAAAGAAATTCTAAGAGCTACTTGAATAACCCACCTATGAAACTCCCGAACCTTTCCGGTTATGCAATCAGGTGTTGGGGATACAGGGGAAGCATAATATCTCACCCAAAACTAGCAAATCCTACATCCAGCTGTATCCATCCTTCAACACATAACCAAGAAACCTTAAGAAACCATCTACCTCAACCTTTGAAAAGCATCCGTTATACAAGTTATGGCGATACTCCCGAACTCCCGCCCTAGTACTAGGTGGCGTTGAAGTTATCTCACCAACGAACTGCATAAAAGAGATTTTCGATGTCGGCGTACTAAACTCAGGTATTCCAGAACTGCAACGATAAAATTATGATGACAACACCTTAGAGCTCAACTCCCCGGGACACTTCCACTAAACCCCTGATAGGAGGCACCAAGACAATGTTCTCATCATAAAACCATCGGAACGATTCCAAGATACCCGCGTGATCCTAAATTTTTTTAGTGAAATTTGAGAAGAGAAGAGTCAAAACTCTACGTCAGGATGCCTTACCACAGCGATGAGGAGACTGGGAAGTAAAAAGAATTCCTAATCTCTCCGATATATAACTCCTAAAGACTCAAAACATTTTTCTAGACACAATTCGGCCACTAAAAACGATCAAGCAATGGGGCTCCTAAGGTCGGGGAAGGCTCTGATACCAACTTGTAACACCCTCGATGCGACTATAGCTCCCACATGTCGAGGCACGACTTAGAGACATAATCGCATTGAAGGCATATGTTGCAAGTTAGGCAATCTTCACAACATCCCATGTAATATGATAATAAAAGGGGAGATAACATAGTTGGCTTACACTCACCACGTCAATCAAGTACATAAATAACATTACATCATCCAAACACTCATGGCCCGACTACGGCGCCAAAATAAAAGAGAACCCAACATGCGACATGGTCCCAATCACCCCCAACTGGGCACCACTACTGATCATCGGGAATGGAAACATAGTAACGTTGAGAGTCTTCGTCGAACTCCCACTTGAGCTCATACACATCACCTGGAGCGGAATCATCAGGCCCTGCATCTGGTATAGTAGTAATCTGTGAGCCACAGGGACTCAGCAATCTCGCACCCTCGCGATCAAGACTATTTAAGCTTATAGGTATGGCAAGGTAATATAAGTGGAGCTGCAGCAAGCGACTAGCAAGTATGGTGGCTAACTTATTCGCAACAGAGGGCGAGAAGAGGAGGCAAAGCGCGAGTGAGAAACTAGAGAGCAACCTGCGCAAACATTACTCCAACACCGTGTCCACTTCCCGGACTCCGCCGAGAAGAGGCCATCACGGTAACACACTCAGTTGATTCATTTTAATTAAATTAAGGTTCAAGTTATCTACAACCGGACATTAACAAATTCCCATCTGCCCATAACCGCGGGCATGGCTTTAGAAAGTTCAAATCCCTTCAGGGGAGTCCCAACTTAGCCCATGACAAGCTCTCACGGTCAATGAAGGAATAGACCTCCTCCCAAGACGTTCCGATCAGACTCGGTATCTCGGTAATTCAAGACACTTCGACAGGTTAAAACAAGACCAGCAACACCGCCCGAATGTGCCGACAAATCCTGATAGGAGCTGCACAAATCTCTTTCTCAGGGCACACTCAGATTGTCTAAACTTCCGGTAGGCCAGCCCAGAGTTTCCCCTGGTAGCCACCGGCGGCTGACGGTTTGGACCAACACTCAGAGGAGCACTGGCCCGGAGGGGGGGGGTTAAAAATAATGATGACCCTTGAGTCTGCAAAACCCAAGGGAAAGAAAAGGCTAGGTGTCAAATGATAAAACCAAGGTTGGGCATTGCCGGAAAAGCTTTAATCAAGGCGAACTATCAAGGGATTCCCATTATAACCCAACCGCGTAAGGAACGCAAAATCCGGGAACATAACACTGATATGACGGAAACTAGGGCGGCAAGAGTGGAACAAAACACTAGGCGAGAGGCCGAGCCTTCCACCCTTTACCAAGTATATAGATGCATTAAGATAACATAGCAATATAATGATATCCCAACAAGTAAATAAATGTTCCAACAGTAACTGCCTCCGATCTTGACCTGCAACTAGCAACGCTATAAGAGGGGTTGAGCAAAGCGGTAACATAGCCAATCAACGGTTTGCTAGGACAAAGGTGGGTTAGAGGTTTGACATGGCAATTTGGAAGGCTTGCAAGCAAGTGGTAGGCATCGCAGCATTGGCATAGCAAAAGAGCGAGCAAACTAGCATAGCAAAGATAGTAGTGATTTCGAGGGTATGATCATCTTGCCTGCACAGTTGTCAGAGTTGACTGGATCCTCAAAAGCAAACTCAACGGGCTCCTCGTTAGCGAACTCATCTCCCGGATCTACCCAGACAAGACAAACAAGCAATAAGGATACAATCAACCACGTGCAAGGATCAAGCAATATGATGCAATGATGATATGCTATGCGGGATGCGATGCGAGATGCCAAATGCAAGATATGACAGGAAATGCATGAACCTGGCCTCAACTTCGAAATCCAAGTGTTCCACTGTAAAGATGAGATGAAATCGCTTGAAAACGATATAAAGAACGCCGGAATCGGAGTTACGGTTTGGAAATGGCAAGCGATTCAAAAATGACACCACTCTGCGATTTACAGCAAGTAGGCATCTAGATGCAACGAAATAAACATGCTACAACACCCAAACATGACAAAAAAATACATGGTAGGGATGCACACAAGATTCTTAACAAAATTCTAGCACTGAGCTACGGCCAAATCATCCATCAACAGGTTCAAACAAGCAAACAGATCTCAGACTTAGTGAAATTAACACTTGTCTGGAATTTCAGATCAGGTAGCCCTCTTCGGAGCAACAAAACTACATGCTGTAGGACCTGATCATGGCAAAGTAAAGCTTGGCATGGAGCTACTCAAAGAGCTTAACAAAAGTCCCTTAGTGACCTTGAGCCAAAAGGGATCAGAAAATACAATTGCAAGCATGCGAACATAGCAAAAACATAATCAGTTTCAGACTTACTGAAAAACTGACACATGCTGAAATATAACTCAAGTAGGCATGTTTACGAGCTCGATCCACTCACTACAGAGCAAGTCATGGCAAGACAAGCATACATCCATCAAGAAGGCACAAAATTCAAGCTAGACATGGCAAGAACAATAGCATAGCATGCACGGATCAACTACAACATCACCGGCAAAATTGCAAACAAGTTGACAATCTGCCCAGATTCACAAAGTAGCAAAAGTAGAGCTCGATTGACTCAAGCTAGGTTGCTCCATAATTGCAAACAAAGACATGGATTGATATAGCTCTACAATATTAACAAAACTCCCTTACTGATCATCCTCAAAAGAGGCAGGGATCACTAGGAAACAACAAGAACATATGGCATCATGAGATAAACAGCTCCAGGACTTAGTGAAAACTACTAAGTCCCTGAAAACAGACTTAGCAAGTGCACCACTTTGCAAGCTTGCACAAGTCACCACACACATCCTAAAAATACATGGGTTGCACCTCTGGAAAGATGACAAAACCCTTAACAAAACACATGTAGAACTCACAGGCTTATCATGCACACAATAATCATGGCAAAAATGACAAAAGTGCTAAACGAAGTAGCAGATCTGACAATTAACTCAAGTAGCCCTCTTCTAACAGCATTTAGGGCATCAAGATGAACTCTAATGAAAATGATGCAATGGAATGAAATGATGTATTCTCTGATATGAACATTTTGATATGCTATATGCATTAATCGGAGCTACGGATGCAAAGTTACGATGCGATGAACATGTGCATATGGATCTGGGAAACTCAGGACTTAGAAGAAATTTACCCCGCGGAAAAAGTCAACGGCGGACGGGGATATCCAGGACGGAGCGGTGCGGGGACGGGCGAGGGCGTTTGGATCGGGGACCGGTGGATCTGGTCCCGATCCGGATCGGATCCGGCCGGAGCTCCGGCGAGCGGTGGAACTCCGGCGAGGCGCGGTGGAGCTCCGGCGGCGGGGAGCCTCGGTGGCGGCGGCGGGGCCGCGCCGGCAAAGGGAGGCGCCGGCGGGAAGGAGCGGTGGCGGGAGCAACGGCCCGGGATGCGAGCTCGCGCAGCGGCGGCGGAGATGGCGGCACGGTGGCGTGCGGCGGCCGGCGGCGAAGGCGCGCGGCAGGCGGGGCGAGCTCGGCGGCGGAGGCGCATGGAGGCGGTGAGGTGGCGGCGTCGGATAGGCTGGCGGCGGCGAAGAGGTGACGTGTCATGCTTCCATTGGGTGGAAGGAGGTGGCCGGCGAGATGGACGCGTCCGCCGGCGGGCGGACATGTCCGGCGGCGCGGAGGGAGTTGGATCTAGGGTTGGACTGCGCGAAAATTTCGGAGGAGAGCACATATTTATAGGTAGAGGGAGCTAGGAGAGTCCAAATGAGGTGCGGTTTTCAGCCACGTGATCGTGATCGAACGAACGAGATGATGGAGCAGGTTTAGGTGGGCTTTGGGCCAAATTGGAGGGGTGTTGGGCTGCAACACACACGAGGCCTTTTCGGTCCCTCGGTTAACCGTTGGAGTATCAAACGAAGTCCAAATGATACGAAACTTGACAGGCGGTCTACCGGTGGTAAACCAAGGCCGCTTGGCAAGTCTCGGTCCAATCCGGAAATGTTTAAACCCCACACATGAAATAAAGGTAGAAACGACCACCGGAGGAGAACGGAGCGCCGGATTGCAAAACAGACAACGGGAAAAATGCTCGGATGCATGAGACGAACATGTATGCAGATGCAATGCACATGATGACATGATATGAGATGCATGACACGCAAGCAATGACAAGGCAACAACAGCGAATAACTGCACGACACCTGGCACATCGGTCACGGGGCGTTACATGTATCAACTAGGGTTGTCTATATATTCCATGCTAGGTGGGTTATTCTCACGATGAGTGGACTCCGCTCATCACTCACGTGAAAATGGCTGGTAACCGGGATGCCCAGTCCCATGCTCAAATCAAAATAATTGCAAACAAAACTCCCCCAGGATTGTTGTGAGTTGGAGGCACCCGTTGTTTTGGACAAGCCACGGATTGATGTTTGTTGGTGGTGGGGGAGTATAAACTTTACCATTCTGTTTGGGAACCGCCTATGATGTGTGTAGCATGGAAGATATAGAGATCTCTTGGTTGTTATGCTGACAATGAAAGTATGCCACTCAAAATATTATTTATCTCTGTTTCAAAACTCGAGCTCTGGCACCTCTGCAAATCCCTGCTTCCCTCTGCGAAGGGCCAATATATGTACTTTTATGTTGAGTCACCATCCTCTTATTAAAAAGCACCAGTTGAAGAGCACCGCTATCATTTGCATGCATTGCTATTAATTTACATTGAGTATGACTGTGACTGGATCTCTTTTACCATGAATTACAATGTCTAATCAGTCCTTGATCTACAGGGGTGCTCTGCATTTATGTTTTGCGGTCTCAGAAAGGACTAGCGAGATACCATCTTGTTATATCATGTTATGATTGTTTTGAGAAAGTGTTTTCATCCGAGATTTATTATTATTGCTCGCTAGTTGATTATGTCATTGATATGAGTAAACATGAGACCTAAATGTTATTGTGAATATGGTTAGTTCATAATCTTTGCTGAAAACTTGAATGATGGCTTTACATATTTGCAACAAGATCAAACAGAGTTTGTAAAAGTTTTTCTCTATCACTTTCAGTTTGTCAACTCAATTGCTTCAGGACAAGCAAAGGTTTAAGCTTGGGGGAGTTGATACATCTCCAGTATATCTACTTTTCCAAACACTTTTGCCCTTGTTTTGGACTCTAACTTGCATGATTTGAATGGAACTAACCCGGACTGACGCTATTTTCAGTAGAACTGCCATGGTGTTATTTTTGTGCAGAAATAGAAGTTCTCGGAATGACCTGAAAATCCACGGAGACACGTTTTGGAATTAATAAAAAATACTGGAGAAAGAATCAGCATCATGGGGCCCACCCCCTGTCCACAAGGGTGCAGGGGGGCGCGCCCCCCTGCCTCGTGGGCCCCCTGAGACTCCACCGACCTCAACTACAACTCTATATATTCACGTTTGGGGAGAAAAAAATCAGGGAGAAGGATTCATCACATTTTACGATACAGAGCCGCTGCTAAGCCCTAATCTTCCTCGGGAGCGCTGATCTGGAGTCCGTTTGCGGCTCCGGAGAGAGGAATCCGTCGCCATCGTCATCATCAGCCTTCCTCCATCACCAATTTCATGATGATCACCGCCGTGCAGGAGTAATTCCATTGTAGGCTTGCTGGACGGTGATGGGTTGGATGAGATTTACCATGTAATCGACTTAGTTTTGTTAGGGTTTGATCCCTAGTATCCATTATGTTCTAAGATTGATGTGGCTATGACTTTGCTATGCTTAATGCATGTCACTAGGGACCGAGTGCCATGCTTTCATATCTGAACCTATTATGTTTTCATGAATATATGTGAGATCTTGATCCTATCTTGTAAGTCAATAGTCACCTACTATGTGTTATGATCCGGCAACCCCGAAGTGACAATAATCGGGATCACTCCCGGTGATGACCGTAGTTTGAGGAGTTCATGTATTCACTAAGTGTTAATGCTTGGGTCTGGTACTCGATTAAAAGGAGGCCTTAATATCCCTTAGTTTCCAATAGGACCCCGCTGCCATGGGAGGGTTGGACAAAAGATGTCATGCAAGTTCTTTTCCATAAGGACGTATGACTATATTCAGAATACATGCCTACATTACATTGATGAACTGGAGCTAGTTCTGTGTCACCCTATGTTATAACTGTTGCATGTGGAATCGCATCCGACATAATTATCCATCATTGATCCATTGCCTACGAGCTTTTCACATATTGATCTTTGCATAGTTACTTTTCCGTTGCCACTGTTACGATTGCTGCAAAAACTGCTACTGTTACTTTTGCCACCGTTACCATTACTTCCATACTACTTTGCTACTAAATATTTTGCTGCAGATATTAAGTCTTTCAGGTGTGGTTGAATTGACAACTCAACTGCTAATACTTAAGAATATTCTTTGGCTCCCCTTGTGTCGAATCAATAAATTTGGGTTGAATACCCTACCCTCGAAAACTGTTGCGATCCCTATACTTGTGGGTTATCAGGGTATTATCTCTTCGAGAGAGCCCGAACCTGAGTAAAATCATGTGTCCATGTTACCATCTCTGCAAGAAGCCTTGCTTAGGACCCGTACTACGAGATACGCTGGATATATAACCAACATTGGTGCTTTCATTGAGAGACTGTTAGGCGATCGTCACAGTTTGATGGGAGTTAAATCAACCGTCAGGTGATATTTTTCCAATCCGGTCTATTTCGTGCATATTACCTTCTTTTTTTGGCAAATTATTGCTCCAAGCTTGCAACTATGTTCGCAAAGCTATAATTTGGTCATAACTTCTCGGGCGGCGGTTCTTGGCGAGACATAATATCGTCTCAATCGATCCAAGTGGACACACACGCCGGTGGAGATCCGTGTTCTGTCAAAATCCCAGGAGCAGCCATGGACTGGGTCAACATGGTGCCCAAAATCAATCTGGCTGGCTGCTGCAAAGCGGTTGCAGAGTCAGAAGGGATCACGCGACATGTTGCTTTGCACGTCTGCCACGGTGGAGAAAGCAAGCAGGAAGGCGTCAGGGAGACTCTTTTCCATTTTCCTTTCTTTAACCTATAGTGTTTACGCTGCCACTCGTGGACCTCCACTTTTAATTAATAAACATGCATAATCCTAGCACTAATCGTACTAGCACTATTTCTGCCGAGTTTTGCCTCACGTGAAGTTCAAAGTGTCAGGGGTAATACTGCGTATGGAGTTTTTGTCCACTAGTACTAAAGGCGATCAGACATGCTGCAACATATAATTAACCTCGACTATGCCACCTCGGCGAGCAGCTGTCATTGTTCGGCCTGCGCCAACCAAGTTTTGGTATCGCCTCAGCGCGCGTCCCTATACTGGCATCTTTGTATTGTCACTCCAAATCTAGTATTAGTACTCTATGTACACATTACTGCTGCTTCACGCGAATGTCCAGGTGATATCTTTCCTTAATAGGATTGGTTTGTTAAACTGCTTTTAAATATTTCTCTAGGGCTTTCACTGTATCTCTTTTCGCAGGAAATTTTCAAGCGGTTACACGAGTGTATGGCATTTGCAGTCTACCTCATCCCAACTGTATTGCCAATTCAAGTCGTCCTCTTTTCCCATAGTCCGGCAGTCACCGCTCCACACCTCACGACATTGACATCATCAAGCCGAGCTTGTCAGCAGCCTATATTTCTAACTTTCTTCTCCACTAAATTAATTAAGTAGAAGAATTTTATTTTAATATGTATATATATACATTATTATTCCTAGCTTGCACTACTTATATGTGCGCAGGAAAACTACTCTGCCTGGCATCACCGTGTCGTTGTTTCTTCCAGAATGCCCACATGTGTCTCTTCAGATTGCGTCACAAATCCTTAGTACGTCCTATGTTCACGTCCCCTGCTTGGCGATACATCGGATCTGGGTACATCGGATCCACACTCAATTTGACCAACAGGCGATCCAGCCGAAGAGATAGTGCGGAAGCAGTACCCTTACATGGACTTGGCTCCATGGTAGCACACAAATAGGTAGATTTAATTATTTTTCCCTTTTTAATTCAGCTCTTCATTGGCCACTGGCAGTTCCTAGTAATCCTTTTCGAAAAGCACGGTCCTTGTGATCTAATCTATAAACACAACTTCATGTATTGATGAATGCCAGTAGTCCAGCTAGCACTACTTCGGGCAACAATAAGAGTTCGACCAATTTTTCTTTACTTGCTTCAGTCCTCCATGATCCTCGCCGTCCAGGTTTTATTTTCTTAGCTATTTCTTTAGCACATAAATTATTACACAGAGAATATTTTCTGTTCTTTTGTGCTGCATTACTTTTGCAGAGAAATTTTTTCCGACCCTCGTACATGGCATCGGTCTGTCCAGTCTCTCGTTGTCACCTCGGCATGTTGACCAATTTCGATATTGACCTCGCGCCAGATAATCAACCTTGACTATGTCACGCCACCACCTCGGCAATCCGACGTTTTCGTCCAGCCCGTGCTGATCGCGCTAGACCAATCTTCGCGCAGTCACAGGGAGAATTGATTTTTATTTTATCTATTATTTAATTAAGTTTTGAGGCCGTCTACACTTGCACTAATGGTCTCACTTTCATGTGCTCCCCTGATGCAATTAGCACTACCAGTTGCTTCACGTCCATCGAGATTGGATTGATGCAACAAGTAGCTTACGTGGCACCTTCCATATGAAGTTGTATGAGTACTTTGGGACGGCTATTTCACAACAATCGCTACATGCGGATCAGGCCGATAGCCACCGCGTCGACCGACGCCTCTGCACAATGACTTTAGATCATACCAGGCTGATGTTGTCGTCTCTCACATGGCGACCTACATCGACATCTCTGGGCTGCCACTTCGTCGAACTGATCTTGGCGCCCAGGCCAAACTTACCTGATTAATTATGCAAAAAAAAATTAGTATTGTTTCTTGCTCGCATTGTTTTATGTGTGCAGTTAATGAATTCCGACTGCACCACATGGTCACTTCGGTGTGCCGATGTCATCATCCCGCCTCCGATGACCAAATTACAGCGGGCTTCACCTTGCCATAGCGTCTATGCCTGGGGGCTGGAACCTTGTCCCACACCAAGCTCAGACCATGTCATCAATGCCAAACATATTAACCAGCTAAGTTGCCTTCATGCTCAAAGCTTTAAATTCTTAATTTGTGTTTGGTTCGACCATGCTCACATACGTTGTTTGTTAAAAGAAACTCCATTTACCCGCGTTAACTGGGGGCTCTTAAAAATTATATGAGTTGTCTTATAGTAAATGTGTTTTCTACTCGGTCATTGCAAAGTCTTTTTCTACCACTCCTTTTTCAGCTCGAGTGTGTGGTCAATAGGCGGATAGCCTTGCTTCTCTCTAAAGTCTCTCGAGTTTAGTTTGCTAAACTGGCCTAGGAGAAGCACTACGCCTTCAAGATAAGGAGATTGAACCTGATGCTGACCTACTTGTAGTTTAGAGATCGGATGTGTCATGTTAAATCACGATAGAAGCACAAAAAACTTTAAGACCAATTTTCAGATTGGCACAAAATGACTTGATTTAGTACAGGCATAAAGTTGTTACTGAAGTTTTTTGGTTTTCCAAGCCTATGGCACTTTTAAACTGTTTATGTGTTTCCAGCATAAGTCTCACAGTGCAACGCCAGATACCTTTAGAGATTTGGCAAAGACATTCTAGGATATTGCTATATATGCATCAATTTCAAATTGTGTCTTCGGTCAATAGTTGGGTTGCCCGGCTCCTGTGCTTGCCTCCTATGTTCCACTTTGTTCGGCTAGATGTGCAAAGGGAGAACCTCTGTGATTGTGCTTCCAACTCAAATGGTTAAGCACCTCGGTGGAGAAAGCCAAGAACTGACTGTCACAATGGGCGTAAACTGGTCAGCGATCCGATGATGGTGTCAAACTATAGATCGATACCGATTACCCCATGTTAAACGATGGGCCTTTCATAACATTGGCCGAAGTTTTAATGGCTAGACTTTGGTCCGTGCCGAACACTAACCAGGGGCTGGTAGCTAGCTTCCCCAGTTTGACGCTCCTATGACTAAGTGAAAGTTATAAAGCCCGCATATCTGATTGCCTTGTTTCCGCTAACACAACCGCCCCGGGGCACCGAGATGTCGGCTAAGGGTTGTCTTGTTACTGCGGAAACACCATGCATAGTATCTACAAAGGGGTAGAAGCCGACGATGGGCCACTTTCAACTAATAAACGGTCGCAACAGAGTCAAAATAAACATATATCATCAGTGTCTGTATTCAGTATACAAGCGCTGCCTTCCGTAATTATCGTTATAAAGCCATAAGTATGCATCAAATTTGACTTAAGATTTTGGCTAAGCTGGGTTGCCTGCCTCCTATGTTTAACCCTACGTTCCTGATTGTTCAGCTAAGGGGTAAAGGGAGCACCTCTGTGATTGTTACTACCGGGTCATCTGGATTAGTACCTCGGACTGGCTGAAGCCGAAAGCTAGTTATCTTAGGAATACAATTGGTCGGCAACGACGGAAGTAAAAATTTCGGTTCATTAAGACTATAGAGTTCGGGTACTTTCCCCACACTAAATCCTCGATATTTTCCTCCCACATTGATCGGAGGTGAGGTTTCATGATCATGATCAGCATGAAAACCAAAAGAAAGGAACCGATAGAGGGATTATTTTCTTCGGAAGATGTTTCTTACGTTAAAAAGTAATATAACATATCTCTCTGTGTACCTTTGTTTATAAAACCATATGGCCGGATTGCCTTGTTTGTCGTCAATCTTTGCCCTTATAAAGGCTTTATAAAGTAGGACAAACACTCCCCAACTACTGGTCGAGGAGGTTGAAGTCGATGGTCGGTCATCAAAGTTTTGTACAATGCGGACCCGAGCATTAATAATGTAGAGTACTTGGATACGTATAATCATTACACAGAATTTGTGATTTTACTCCGTATATCGATCCTTAATTCGGCCACCCGTGCCCACATTAATGCTCGGAGGCTACTGGGCTTCGAGCTTGTCATTTACTAATATTAAAGGGGCACACCGATCCCCTGATCTAGTGCTGCCACCCGACCAGTGTCTCGAGGGCTACTACATTGCCTATTCAATACAGAAAATTCAAAGTGCTCAGTGTTCGGCTTGACTGAACTATGGGCAAATGCGTCTTCGGACAACAATAGGTACCATATGGGACTTATCCAGCATCAAGCCAATATATTACGGCGACTTCTCAAAACCCTCTCTCAAGGGCCCGTCAGTTGATCACTATCTCCTCTAATGTGCATCCCGAATTTTAGGCCGACACACACCTTGATGGTTATTGGCTATATATCTCGTTAGTAAATAAATTGCGTCAATCGGAAATAAAATACGCATACAATCATCCCAAGCCCGAGGTGGTGCATCACCTTGGAAGCAGTCCGGCATAAAACTCGACTGCGAGTGGCTGGCTCCATAGAGAACTTTTTTAGCGTTCAGCTCGGGTAACCTCCTTCAAACTTTTTCAAACACGAGGTAATCTATGACACTTCGGATACAGTTCGGCGTTGGAGCTCGGAAGCGGTCCGGAGTTGGTGTTCGGCTGCAAAAGATACCTCGGATGCAGTCCGGCCTTGGAGCTCGGACGCAAGAGGACACCGCCGCACGGGAACAACTTCAAACCCGAGGTGTGGCGTAAAAACACAACAAGGCATTGCTAAAGGCAGAAAACTTAAAGGGGCTCCTCAGATATCCGACGTGTAAACTCTTCGGATTCACTTCGACGATCCTCAAGATCGAAGATGAGAAGATTTGGTGAACCAGTTTTCAAGACCGATGACCGAAGATGAAGAATAGTTTGGAAGAATCAAGGAGTGTCTGCAACTTGAAGACCGGTTCAGGGGGCTACTGACGGTGTCCTAGACTAGGGGGTACTCACCATGTCGTCTCCCGACCAGCTGGATCGGGACGAGGACCCCCATGGAGGTTCCCTTATGGGCCACTTCGGGCAGTCCATGCCGCATACAAGGAGGATTCCACAAGACATGGCGCCCAAGACAATGACTCCTCTAAACCCTAGGCCTCCAGTGTGTTATATAAACCAAGGCTAGGCTAGTCAATAGACAATGTAATATTCATTAGAACAATATCGTGGTAGATACACGTACTCTGTACTACACCCATATCAATACAATCAAAAGCATGACGTAGGGTATTATCTCTTCAAGAGAGCCCGAACTTGGGTAAAATCCTGTGTCCGTGTTACCATCGCTCCAAGATGACTAGCTTAGGACCCTTGCTACGAGATACGCCAGATATAGAACCGACAGTAGGCACCCGCCAACACCGAGTGCAGGCTCGTCGACGTTGAGGCCGTCGCACCCGTCAGTCCGGCGGAGGTCGTTGCGGCGTTGCTCGACGACGCGCGCGTCTCCTCTCCGCCTACCCACCGGGGCTCGACATTGGCCTGGACATGCTCAAGGGTAAGAAGAGGCCATCGAGACGTTGTCGGGGTCTTTGATTCTGCTGCGCTCGTACTGGCCGCCGCGACGGGGATTGCACCATGGGGATGGCCCCTTCCGTATGGTCAGCAACACGAGTTGTTGCTGTCGCTTGGGGAGGCCATGGCGGGCCAGCTCCCCGTGAGCCCCCAGCTTCGGCGAAACCGAGCAGACTTTGGATGGTGGCAAGCCACTCGTCCATCTGCTCGGCCGCTAGCAGAAACCTCAGCAGTAGCTGAGCTCGTGCCATGTCCCCCGAAGCTGTACTTGGCAGGGATGATGACGAAGTCGATCGTACCGTCACTCGGCTCCTGATGGTGCCAGAGGCGGTAGTGCTGCGCCCTCACTATTGTTGTGGGATAACCACCTGGATGTGGTGCGGCGAAGGCGCTCGAGGGCTAGCGGCTTCGTCGGGCACAGCAGCTTGGTCGGCCCTTCCCAGGGGAGGTGCACACGCTGCAACCGCACACGTGGTGGGGGCGGCCGGAGGGCAGCGGTTCACCCCGATCCTAGCGCCGTTGATGTGGTTGTGCCTGTTGGTGGGAGAGAGAGAGAGGCACAGATGGAGTGACCCCCTCACCCGTACCTTGCGGAGTGTGGTCATCGGGGTGTTGTTGATGCTGCTTTCCTCTCGTGCCTCCTGCTCCTGCGTCGGCTGCAGGAGAAGTGGTGACGGCGCCTGTTAGTGTCAAAACCGGCGGATCTCGGGTAGGGGGTCCCGAACTATGCGTCTAGGGTTGATGGTAACAGGAGATAGGGGACATGATGTTTACCCTGGTTCGGGCCCTCTTGATGGAGGTAATACCCTACGTCCTGCTTGATTAATCTTGATGAGTATGAGGATTACAAAAGTTGATCTACTACAAGATCAAGGTAGCTAAACCCAAGAAGAATATCCTCTATGATTATGATGATTGCCTCTACGTACTAAACCCTCCGGTTTATATAGTCACCAAAGGGGCCTAGGGTTGTATAGAGTCGGTTTACAAAGGAAGGAATCTACATATCCGAATGCCAAGCTTGCCATCCACGCAAAGGAGAGTCCCATTCGAACACGGGAGGAAATCATCTATCTTGTATCTTCATAGGCCATTAGTCTGGTCCATGTTACATAGTCTGGACGCCTGAGGGCCCCTTAATCCAGGTCTCCCTCAGTAGCCCCTGAACCAGGCTTCAATGACGATGTGTCCGGCACATAGATTGTCTTCGGCATTGTAAGGCGGGTTCCTCCTCCGAATACTTTGAACACAAAAAACGTGTACGGCTCTACAAAACGAGTACCACAGACACACGCAAAGAGTATAATATTTTACGAGTCCAATCCACTAACAACTTTTGTAGCATGACATCACGTCACCGCCCGGTCATTATTTCGAACTGTTTTTTAGCCTCCTGCTCCATGTTTCAAGATGCGGTTTTATTGGCACATCTTGTCGAAGCAGAGATCGTGTCCCTTATTGCGGGATTCTCATCAATACGGGTGTGGGTGATCCAACAACGTCGTCTGCATGGCCCTTGAGGAATAGGCGAGTTTTAAGGCGAGTGGGAAGGCGCTTGATATTCGCAGCCTTTATAAAGGGATAAGGATTTCACCTTTTCACCCATGCCCTCTTCCTATCTGCCCATCCATTCTCGAGCTCCAGCGCCCAGGCTTCCATCATTTCCACCTCAAAAAACCACTCCAGCCATGCCTGGATCTGGAGCACAAGGCAAATGGATGGTTTCCCCCGTCAAGGAGAAGGACATCACCAAGCTCTGGGAGGCTGGGTACTTAGCCCAGGAAATCGGCCACCGGCTTCCAGGAAAGGGGCAAATCATCCCTACCCCGGAGCCCCGTGAGAGGGTGGTATTCATCCCCCACTTTGTCCGCGGATTTGGATTCCCTTTCCACCCATTCGTCCGCGGACTCGTGTTCTACTATGGGCTGGATTTCCATGATCTGGCCCCCAACTCCTTCCTCAACATTTGGGCATTCATTGTCGTGTGCGAGGCCTTCCTCCGCATCCCACCCCACTTCGGATTGTGGTTAAATATCTTCAATGTGAAGCCGAAGGTGGTGGGTGGTCAACATGTAGAGTGCGGAGGCGCCATGGTGAGCAAGATGCCCAATGTCTCACGGCCCAAAGGTACCTTCCTGGAGACCGTCAAAGGGTGGCAACATCAATGGTTCAACGTCACAGAGCCTGACGACGCCACCTAGGCCGCGGCTCCCGAATTCTAGTCTGGCGCCCCGATGCGGCTCACCTCCTGGGTAGAGAAGGGCCCGGACTGGTCTTCGTCGGACGAGCTAACAGCACTTCAGACGCGCATCAGAAGCATAGTGGACAAGAACATCAAGCTTGTCAATGTGATCCAGGTGATGCTTGTTCGCCGGATCCTTCCGCGCCAAAGCCGAACTTGCCATTTATGGGAGTTCGATCCAGCCGAGCACCAGACCTTGAACAGTTCTTTGGCACTACACATGAAGACATCTGGAAGGTGCTCTTTAAGGCCAATGAGATGTGGCCGGCGATGACCGAGTATCATGGGCACGACCTGGCCCATCCTGCCGGTTCGGTAAGTTTTTCATATTTCAATGTGTATCCTTTACTTGCATTCTCAAGGAAGACGCCTAAGCTTCCTGATATATTTTTTCTGGGCTGGACAAAGAAGGCGGAACGGATCCAGTGTCCGGCTCCGCTGCCCGAAAACCCAGCAATCCCTCTTCTGATAAAGATGCTGGTTCCAGCGCCCTACCAAGCGTCGGAGAAGAAGGCCAATGAGACCAACAGCGGTCTCCGCCGTAAGGGAACTTCGTACGTGATGTCCGAAGACGCCGAGAACCACTCCTCCCACACCGAGGATGAGGAGGAGGAGGAGGAGGAAAGCAACTCTCCCCCGAAGGGGGAGGAAGAAAAGGGCGGCCTCCACACATGTGGAGGCAGAGGCGTCCAAGAAGGGGAAGGTCTCCCCCACGGACAACTCCACATGGGACATCGATAGCAGCTCCGAGTGGCACCACGGGGATAAGCCCCTGGCCGAATTGTAAGTACTCAAAGACGCACACATATATCCGGCTCCTTTACTTCATGGTTTTAACATGTTGAATTATGCGCTGCAGTCCGGCTCGTTCCGACCTCCAGCGATCCTCATCTTCGGGGAATTCGCTGGATCCAAAGGTGATGGATAGCGGGTCCCTTCCGGTGGCCTCTTCCCCCAAGGCCATGGATAACACTGAGGTGCTGTCTCGAAGGACCTCCCCAGGCCAGGGAGAGACGCAGGAGGCCGTCAGGGTGGCACCAGAGGGTGAAACCTCGCCCACCAGAGACATGGGGGAGCAAATCCCCATGGAGACTCGCAATGGGGGCCATATCCAATCCGACCCCCAGCCGAAGACCTATACGGCTCTGGAATCCGGTAAGCAGCCTCCTTCTAAAGAAGGAGGTGCACCCATTCCACCAGTGACCTCTATCCATCCAGAGGCACTGGATACTCTACTAGAAGCGCTGCGAAGCACTTCCATTGTTGAGGAACACCGTACCCTCATGGGTACGGTGGTTAAGAAGATTCAGTCCACAAAGAGCGGATTGACCGAAGCCTGCACAAGCCCTCCAACAGGCTTTGAGGTATCAAAATGCAATTTATGCAAAAGGAATGTCATAGTATAGACGGTAGCCCCTGGACACTGTCTGGCGTTTGAAAAGAAAAGCCGGACAGAGGATCAACTAATTTTTGCAGGAGACTAAACATACGTGTCTATGTCAATAAGCATGCGCTTTTGCTGGCTACGACCTCTCATGCTGCTGAGGTCTCCGGACTGAAGCAGAGTCTGGAGCGGACCGAGGAATAGCTGGACCGCGTGAAAAAACAGCTAGAGGAGAATCAAGGTATGCAATGACCTTGTGTAGATTCAGAAAGGATGAATGATTTGTGTTGACCATAGTGCCATAATATTTTGTAGGAGCGGCGGCCGAGGTGGAGACCCTCAAGAAGGCGCCGGCCAAAGCCTAGGAGAGAGCAGCAAAGTAACAAGCCGCTCGCGAGAAACACGAGGCTAGGGTTGGTGAGGTCCAGCAGGAGCTCTAGGACGCCGTGAAGAAATGCGAGTCCTTGGAGCGCAATATTGCGGATCAAGAGTACGAACTTGCCAAGGCCCGACAAAGCACACATGATGCCCGGGTTGAAGCCCAGGGCGCCCTCCAGGAAATCCAGGAGGCTAGAAAAATCATGGTGGGTAAGGCCTTTATTATGCAGAGCAAGTATGTGAAGAAAATGTTCCTCTTACTGACCCAGATTTGGAGTTCTCCCGGGGCGTTTCCGGATCTGCCGCGCAGTGTTGCCGATGCTACAGCATTTTTCTGAGCCGAAGAGGGGAGCTCAACGGAGAAGTTGTTCTGATCCCAATACCTTGCGCCAAAGCATCTGGTGCCTTTAGTGATCAGCTAAAACAGCTAACCGAACTGCATAGGGTGGCCGAACTGGCCATGAAGGATTTGATAATCCATTTATGGCCTGCCGACGCCATACCCAGCAGCTACTTCAGGCTCGTGAAGTGGTTGGTCGATGCCTACCCTCGGTTTGACACGATCAAGTGGCCGGTCTTCTTTGAAGGTGCGCGGATGGCCTTTGCCCGTGTCAAGGTGCGGTGGGCGAAGATGGACGCCGTCAATCTCGCCACCGAGGGACCGCTGTGGGCAAGGAGAACCGCACGCCCGAGCGGTATTTTGATGATGTCCTAAAGGGATTTCGCATTGTAGAGGTCCAGTGTTCAGAAGACACAATCATTGAATGAAATCATTCATGTTATCCCCTCCTGTATTGTGAAACAAAGTCTTATGTAATATAATGTTTGTTGTTTGAAAATTTTACCTCCTGTGTGGCCATTTTGTTCAATCTGAGAGTTGGCCAGTCGTCGGCTTTAGCCCCCACTTAGGTAGTACAGGGGTGTTCGGGATGAATCTAAACACTCTTTATCCAAGAGTTTGGTCCTTGAAGGAGGTGTTTAGCGCAACGAACCAGACAATCGGACTATGTGGCTTTATCACTCTCACTTAGCCATAGGAGTTTGACAATAGAAATGTAGGCGCAGCCCCTAGTTAGTATTTAATCCATACTAAGGTGTTGTAGACACCTGATCGGGTAGAGGCCGATTCGTCGCACAATGCGGAAAAAATTGTGAAAGATTTTTAACCTCCAAATAGCTGACCAGCTCTCACCGTATCATGACAATCAGTTTTCGGCTTTCTCTACTGAGGTGTTTGCTTAGATAAACCAGAAACACAATCGAAGTAGTTCTCCCTTTACTACCCTAGCCCATAGGACGGAACGTAAGGTAGCAAGCACAGGAGCCGGGCAACCCAACTATTGACCAAAGACATGATTCGGAGCCAATGCATATAATGCTAAAATTTAGGGTGCCGAACTGTACTGTAAAAAGTGTTTGGACTTTGTTGCCGTAGTATGGAGCACAATGAATCCCCTGGCGAATTAAAGCGTACCAAAGTGTACGGGTGCAATCGATAAGGATGGAGAATAAAATGAAGTAGTAAGCTAGTGCCACGTAAGTTGGGCCACAAACTGTTTCCATTATAGTTTGATTAATACGTCAAACTGTACTTGTAGAAATAGTGTGATAAGCAACCTCGCTATTTAACATGCCAAGAACAAGGAGGAGCTGCGTGCGGGTCCCGAAAACAGGTAGAATGATCGTGAAAAAGATCATCTAGAGATTCCCCCAGACGTTTGTACTGCTTGCCGCCTTGGTATATCTATCCTTCAAAAGGACCGATGATTTGGCCATCGGGAGGGGCCTGTGAAGGAAAAGACTAAAAAATAGTAGAAAGGAAAAGGAAAAGTATTTGTGGGAGCCGTATGATGGACCACAATCAAGTTACGCTGCGTCTATGCCCATCGAATTTTGAGTGCATAGTTGTGTACACGCGGTACGTATGCCGCCATTTCGGTCGGGACTGAGACGGAGGCCGAATTGATAGTTGAGCTCCTGACGAGCTGGACTGTTCTGCTGCAGAGTAGTCCGGACTCATTTGACAGTGTCTGGGAGCTTGGCCGCCGAATTAAAGTTCTGCTTGATAAGGCCGCTCTGTACATCTGCTGCTAGGGCCGTGGTGTGCTCCTCAGTACGAAGGGAGTGCTCCGTGTTTCCATTGACTGTTATGACACCGCGTGGTCTGGGCATCTTAAGTTTCAGATAAGCATAGTGTCACACTGCATTGAATCGAGCAAATGCAGCTCGTCCAAGCAGTGCATGATAGCCACTACGGAAGGGTACGATATCGAAGATCAATTCTTTGCTTCGGAAGTTGTCCGGGGATCCGAAGAAAACTTCCAATGTGATTGAAGCCGTGCAGCAGGCCTCTACACCTGGTATTACTCCTTCAAATGTAGTTTTTGTGGGCTTGATCCGTGATGGAATGTTGCCCATTTTGCGGACTGTATCCTGATAGAGCAGGTTGAGGCTGCTGCCATGGTCCATGAGGACTCGCGTGAGGTGGAATCCATAAATAATTGGGTCAAGGACCAGTGCGGCTGAACCGCCGTGACGGATACTGGTTGGATGGTCCCTGCGATTGAAGGTAATCGGGCAGGATGACCATGGGTTGAATTTTGGGGCGACTGGCTCTATCACATAGACGTCCCTAAGTGCACGTTTGCGCTCTCTCTTGGGGATATGGGTAACGTATATCATGTTCACCGTTTAAATCTAGGGGGAAACTTCTTCTATCCCCCTGTGTTCGACGGACAGGGCTCCTCATCGTCATTCTCGCTTTGCGACCCCTTCTCCTTGTCTTCGGCATTTAACTTGCCGCCCTGTTTAAAGACCCAACAACTCCGGTGGGTATGATTGGATGGTTTATCAGGGGTGCCGTGGATCTGACATTGACGATCGAGTATGCAGTCCAAGCTGGAAGAGTCTAGATTGTTCCTTTTATATGGCTTCTTCCGTTGACCGAACTTGGATCCACTAAATCCGGCGTTGACCGTCGTGTCATCGGTATTGTCACCGTTGTTTCGACGCTTATGACTGTTGCGTTGGGGCTTTCCGTTGCTATTCTTGGCTTCGGAGGTGCCAGGTTCGCTTGCATTATGATTGCTATGGGCTAGCCAACTACCTTTGCCTGCACAAAAGCGGGTCATAAGTGCCGTGAGGGCCGCCATGGACTTCGGCTTCTCGGCTTCGGAGGTGCCAGGTTCGCTTGCATTATGATTGCTACGGGCTAGCCAACTATCTTCGCCCGCACAAAAGCGGGTGTCGTGGTGGCCGCCATGGACTTCGGCTTTTCTTGGCCGAGGTGCAGGGTGAGCAATTCGTCGCGAATGCTGTGCTTAAAGGCCGCTAGCGCTTTGGCATCCGAGCAATCGACTATCTGGTTCTTTTTAGTTAAGAACCTTGTCTAGAATTTCCTAGCTGACTCTCCGGGTTGTTGAACTATGTGACTTAAGTCGTCGGCATCCGGGGGTCGGACGTAGGTGCCTTGGAAGTTGTCGCGGAAGGCGTCTTCCAAGTCCTCCCAGCTGCGAATGGAGTTTTCAGGCAGGCTGTTCAACTAGTGTCGAGCTGATCCCTTGAATTTTAGCGGGAGGTATTTGATGGCATGAAGATCATCACCACGGGCCATATGAATATGGATAAGAAAGTCCTCAATCCATACTGCGGGATCAGTTGTTCCATCATATGATTCGATATTTACGGGTTTAAACCCTCTTGGGAATTCATGCTCCATTACTTCATCAGTGAAGTAGAGGGGGTGTGCGGCGCCTCTATATCGGGCCAGGTCGCGACATAGTTCGGATGGAGTCCGTCTACAGCTTTCGGCCCGTCTGTAGATCAACCTGGCCGGACCTGCTCTATTCTTCAGGTCCTGTCGCAGGTCTTATGTGTATCCCCGAGCCGTTGTGTCTCTACCTTTACAGCGAGATAGTATGGGCCGGTGATCGGCTTGAGTTGCCGTTTTGTCCCAGCCACGTGGTGGTCGGCCAACCGCATTACGTGTTGCTAGTACGGGCTCAAGTGCCTCATCATCGAATTGAGGTAGCAGTTTACGCTTCGGGTAACTTTTGGTTGGGTGCACGAGGCCATATTCATCGGCTGCCAGGACATTAGTCCATCTGTCGTTGAGTAGATCTTGATCAACTTGGAGTTGTTGTTGTTTCTTTTTTAGACTCCTTGTAGTGGCTATTAGTCGTTTCTTAAAGAGCTCCTGCTCGAGAGGTTCCTCAGGCACGATAAAGTCTTCATCGCCGAGGCTCACCTCGTCCTTGGAGAGTGGAAGGTAATTACTGTCCTCTGAATCTTCGTTTGCGGCCTGTTCATCAGGGCTAACTTGCACGTCCTCCCGGTCATCTTGTTCAGAGTTTTGCCTGACAGGGTTTTCTTGGCTTCGGCATTGTCCGGAGTATTGTTGTCTCTCGTGCCAGTATTGTTGTCTTTCCTACGACATGATGTAGAGCGGCGCCGTCGGTGTTTTGGTTGTATCTCGGGAGGTTTATCCTCTAATGGATTTTTCTGATTATCGCCGTCACCCTCCTTGGGTGTATCCACCATGTACACGTCATACGAAGAGGTGGCCGTCCAGCGTCCGGTAAACATCGGGTTTTGAGCCTGCTCTTCTCCGGCATCATCGTCCATACTGTCGAAGTCTTCGGAGCCGTAATCGAGCATGTCAGTTAAGTCCTCTACAATGGCGATGAAGTGGGTGGTGGGTGGGACGTAAAATTCCCCGTTCTTAGCCCCTAGTCGAGGTTGGGCATAGTTCGGACGTTGCTCCCTCGTAATGACGAGGGATCGCATCAAGTCCAGAGCCTCGCTTAAAGGCGAGGTTTGGCCAGGGAGAAGAGGATCCGTGGAGTACGACGGGAAGGGGATTCCTCGGCCGAGCTCACACGATGCTGACTCTGAGAGTTCGGAGCCAGTGTTCGGGGAAGAGTCTGGCTTTGTGATGGTTGCCAGTGACACTGCTTCCTCTGGCTCTCCCGTACTAGGCTTAGTGACCACAGATAGTCCGGTGGGTTTAGAAATACCGTCTTTGGACCTAGTGACGCGCTCCGTCTCTAAGGCCAGAGCGGAGGTTGGGGTCGTGAATCCTTGGAAGATCAAGTCTCCTCGGATGTCAGCGACATAATCCAAGTGTCCAAAACTAATCTAGTGACCTGGGGCATAGTTGTCGATCTGCTCTAGATGGCCAAGCGAGTTGGCCCGCAGTGCGAAGCCGCCGAACACAAAGATCTGACCGGGGAGGAAAACCTACCCCAGGGCAGCATTGTTGTAGATGATTGATGGAGCCATCGAACCTTCTGGTGATGGCGCAGTGGAACTCTCAATGAAAGCACCAATGTCGGTGTCAAAACCGGTGGATCTCGGGTAGGGGGTACCGAGCTGTGCGTGTAGGGTCAATGGTAACAGGAGACAGGGGACATGATGTTTACCCAGGTTCGGGCCATCTTGATGGAGGTAATACCCTACATCTTGCTTGAATAATCTTGATGAGTATGAGGATTACAAGAGTTCATCTACCACGAGATCGAGGTAGCTAAACCCTAGAAGTCTAGCCTGTATGATTATGATGATTGCCCCTACGGACTAAACCCTCTGGTTTATATAGACATAGGAGCAAAGCTTGCCATGCACGCAAAGGAGAGTCCCATTCGGACACAGGAGGAAATCTTCTGTCTTGTATCTTCATAGCCCATTAGTACGGCCCATGTTACTTAGTCCGGACGCCCAAGGACCCCTTAATCCAGGACTCCCTCAGCGCCGCCTGCTCTGACCACTTCCCTAGCAGCGTCCGCGTCCTCGCGCGCTTCCACACCCTCCGCAGCGTTGGAGGCCACGGGCGGCGGAGCCTTCAAGGTGGATGGGTGAGCTCAAGGACCGGGCTTCTTCTTGGGTGCCATTGTCGATGGCATCGCCAAAGATGAAGATGGTGATGAAGTCGACGTGCTGCGCACGTCTTCAGGTTCGCACAAGCGAGCCCCCTACCTAGCGTACCAAAGATGTCTCGCGAAACCACGGCCACCTATGGGACCAAGAGGTCCCTTGCTGGTTCGGCAAGGGGCGACCTGTTGCACAAAGAGCAGATGAGCGTGGGGCAGCACGACAGAGATCACATAGGCAATTTTACCCAGGTTCAAGCCGCCGCGAGGCGTAAAACCCTACTCTTGCTTTGGTGGATTGATGGTGGAAAGGTGGTGGTGGTGCATTGTACACTTTCCCAGGAAGGGTTGCCTCAGGCAACAGCGACTACGCGCGTATGGAGGTGTGAGTTTTCCAACCTTCTAACCCTTTATACGGTTGCCATGGGCCTCCTTTTTTAGATCAAGGGGTTACCACAGTGGTAAAGTAGTCATTACGCACTAATAAGATAGCAAACAGTGCTATCATACCTAACTCTGCCGGCTGACAGGCCACATTAAATGCAGCGCTGAATGTCACATCGTTGGTTGCCCAGCAAGGCTTGCCGGGCTATCTTGCCAGCTTCACACCTGCTCGCTTGACACGTCGTAGGATGGGTGTCATCTTCGGGTTTCTCCTGTAGGAAATGGCTGCCATGTGGCGAATTGTTGCCACTTAATCACCTTGCGGCTTGACACCACACTGATGGATCACGTGGGTCATGGTAGAGTGGTTGGCGAGGTGGTTTTGCCTCCGTGATCCCTGGAAGGCCCTGTCGGGGTGCTTTGGTTGTTTGTTTCTGGGGCTGGCATCGCCCCTTGCCGGGCTCGCCTGCCCGGCAAGGAAGGCTTCTCTCTTGACGATACCTAGCTTCTTTGGCTTGATCTTGGTCCATCTGATCTGCATGCTGGTTCCTCGAATCTGTTGGTTCTTGCACTCTGACTTGAGCTGCTGCTTCAATCTTGTTCCCGTGCCTGTGCATAGTCTGGGCAACAGACCCAGGGCTTGTTGCACAGACAGCGAGACCCCTGCCTTGCAGCCACCTCGTGTACCCTCTGGACTCCATTTTCTTGCACAATACTTCTTTTGGTCGGTAAAAATTCATTATGTAATCTCCTGAAGGTTTTGACCACTGTACCACAACATATATCCTATTTTTTGTTTTGAGTTGTTTTCTGCCAGAGTTTTCATGGTCGGGCATCATGTCTTCCCACTACTAGGGAAAACCTTATACACAGAGGTATAGCAGTAGCATTGGTTAGAATACAGCGCTGCTGCTACTTAGTAGTAGCGCGCCTCAGAAAACCCCTCTACTTCGCGAAAAATCGCTACTACTTTAATTCCCACGCTGTTCCCGGTAGGCTAGGAATAGTAGTAGCGCGGCTGCAAAAACACGCTACAATTAAGTGCCTTGTAGTAGCGTGTTTCCTATAGAGAGCTCTGGTTCTAAAAGAATAAAATAAAATGGAGAAGAAGTAGAAAAGGAAATAAAAATGAAAGAAGTAGAAAAAGGAGAAATGAAAAAAAGAAAATATAAAAATAAACCAAAGAAAAATAAAAATAAAGGAGAAAGGCATAACAGTAGCGCTTGTTGCCGCAAAGCGATGTCGTTACTATAGCAGTAGCGTGTTTCATTGATGTCGCTTGAAGCTACTTCGGTATTTCCCCAAAGAGGAAGTGATGATGCAACACAACAACGGTAAGTATTTCCCTCAGATATGTAACCAAGGTTATCGAACCAGTAGGAGAACCAAGCAACACAATGTAAACAGCCCCTGCACATAGATAACAAATACACGCAACCCAACGTGGAAAAGGGGTTGTCAATCCCTTTGGGGTAACGGTGCTAGAAATTGGCAAATGGACGTGAGTGAGTTGTAAATAAATTGCAGCAAGGTATTTTTGTATGTTTTGTTTAATAGATCTGAAAATAAAAGGAAACAAAAGTAGATCACAAAGGCAAATAATATGAGAAAAGACCCGGGGGGCATAGGTTTCACTAGTGGCTTCTCTCGAGAAAAATAGCAAACGATGGGTGAACAAATTACTGTTGGGCAATTGATAGAACTTCAAATACTCATGACGATATCCAGGCAATTATCATTATATAGGCATCACGTGCAAGATTACTAGACCGACTCCTTCCTGCATCTACTACTATTACTCCACACATCGACTGCTATCTAGCATGCATTGATTGTATTAAGTTCATGGAGAAATGGAGTAATGCAATAAGAATGATGACATGATGTAGACAAGATCTATCTATGTAGAGATGGACCCCATCGTTTTATCCTTAGTAGCAACGATACATACGTGTCGGTTCACCTTCTGTCACTGGGATCAAGCACCGTAAGATCAAACCCACTATAAAGCACCTCTTCTCATTGCAAGATAAATAGATCAAGTTGACCAAACAAAACCAAAATATCGGAGAACAAATATGAGGCTATAAGAAATCATGCATAAAAGAGATCAAAGAAACTCAAATACTTTCATGGATATAAAAAGATAGATTTGATCATAAACTCAAAGTTCCTTGATCCCAACAAACACACCACAAAAGAGTTACATCATATGGATCTCCAAGAGACCATTGTATTGAGAATCAAGAGAGAGATGAATCCATCTAGATACTAACTATGGACCCGAAGGTCTATAAAGAACTACTCACGCATCATTGGAGAGGCACCAATGGAGGTGGTGAACCCCATCCGAGATGGTGTCTAGATTCGATCTGGTGATTCTGGACTCTGCGGCGGCTGGATGAATATTTCATCGACTCCCGTAGCGTTTTGGGAATATTTGGGTATTTATAGAGCAAAGAGGCGGTCCAGGGGAACCCGAGGTGGGCACAACCCACCAGGGCGCGCCTGGGCCTCCTGGCACGCCCTGGTGGGTTGTGCCCCCCTCTAGGCACCCCCCAGGCGCAGCTAGGGCCCGGTGTGTTCCTTTTGGTCCATAAAAATTCTCCGTAAAGTTTCGTGGCATTTGGACTCTGTTTGATATTGATTTTCTGCGATGTAAAAAACATGGAAAAACAACAACTGGCAATTGGCACTATGTCAATAGGTTAATGCCAAAAATGATATAAAATGATTATGGAACATCCTAGTTTTATAATATAACAGCATGGAACAATCAAAAATTATAGATATGTTGGAGACGTATTAGCAGCCCCAAGCTTAACTCCTACTCGTCCTCGTGTAGTGAAGTGATAAAAACAGAATTTTTGATGTGGAATGATGCCTAACATGCCATATCATATTCTTTTCTTTATAGCATAGACATTTGGACTTTTATGTTGTTCAAAGCAATAGTCTAGGTTTGACATGATAATTTAAATACTCAAGCATATCAACAAGCAACCATGTCTTTCAAAATATCAACGCTAAAATAAGCTATCCCTGGCCCAACATGCTCAACCATTGATCCATTCATGAAACACACTCGCATATTAGCTACATCCAATACTCAAGTACGATCATATTGCCTCCTAGTTGGTGCTTTTATAAGATAAGATGGAGACTCAAATTCAAAAATACAAATTGCATAAAGTAAAAGAAAGGCCATTCGAAGAGGGAAGGTGGGATTTGTAGAGGTGCCAGAGCTCAAAGCGAAAAACTTAGAGATAAAAACATTTTGGGAGGTGTATCCATCCCACCAATGAAAATGACTTAGAGTTCCCAATACTTTCCATGCTTAGATATATAATAGGTGGTTCCTAAACAGAAAAATAAAGTTTATTCCTTTTTTCACCATACTTCCACTTTCCATGGCTAACTGTATCCATGGGTGCCCTCCATACCAAAACTTTCCAAGGAATTTATTATTTGACAACATAAAGTAAATTCATTTTTTTCATCTTGGGACTGGGCATCCCTAATACCATTGCCTTACTCTCATGCAATGACAAGTGAATAAACACTCATCTTGAGAATAACACATCTAGCATGGAAAATATTAGCCACCCCTCACCGCTCCACGAGTGAAACAAACACACAAAAGAGAAGTTTATTTTTGAAAATTAGAGATGGAACATGCAAAATTGCTTAGAACGGCAAAAGAATACCGCATATAGGTAGATATAGTGGCCTCATGTGGCAAAACTGGGTTAAAGGTTTTTGGATGCACAAGTAGTGATCATACTTAGTGCAAAATGAAGGCTAGCAAAAGATTGATAAGCGACCAACCAAGAAACGAATAATCTCATAAGTGAGCATTAAGCATAACTAACACCGAATAATGCACCATAAGTAGGATATAATTTCATGGCATAACTATTGACTTTCGTGCTTGCATAGGGAATCACAAATCTTAACACCAATATTCTAACTAAAGCACAATTACTCATCAAGATGACTCACATATCACATCATCATATCTCAAAACGATTACTAAGAATCAAGTTTATTTTGTCCAATGATCTTCACGAAAGTTTTTATTATATCCTTCTTGGATATCTATCACTTTGGGACTAATTTTCATATGTTGCTTTTAACAAGCTCAAACAAATATAAGTGAAGATCATGAGCATAATATTTCGTTATCCCAAATAAATTTAAGTGAAGCAAGAGATAATTTCTTCAAAACATTTACTAAATCTCAAATAGATCTAGGTGGAGCAAGAGAGAATTTCTTCAAAAATACTAAGCACACCGTTCTCAAAATGATATAAGTGAAGCACTAGAGAAAGTCCATAGCTCATAAAAAAATTAAGTGAAGCATAGAGAGCGATTATAACAAGTCATGACATAATTTTGGCTCTCTCAAATAGGTGTGTCCAGCAAGGAATCAAGACTTAAAACACAAAATAAAACAAGCAAAGACTCATATCTTACAAGACACTCCAAGAAAAACACATAGTATGTGACGAATAAAAATATAGCTTGGAGTAAAATACCGATGGTCGTAAGAAGAAAGAGGGGATGCCACCCGGGGGCATCCCCAAGCTTATGCTCTTCTACTCCTTATTCCTTCATCCATCGTAGGATAACCCAAAACTTGAAAACTTCAATCACAGAAAACTCAACAAAACCTTCATGAGATCCGTTAAATAAGAATAATAAATCACTACTATAAGTGTTGTATAAAACCAATTCATATTTTGTTCTCGCATTACATCTACTGTATTCGAACTTTTCTATGGAAAAAACTCATCAAGGAAAACCATAGAGCCATCAAAATAAGCACACAACACAAAGAAAACAGAATCTGTCAAAACAGAACAGTCTGTAGCAATCTGACTATTTCGAATACTTATGTAACTCCAAAAATTCTGAAAAATTAGTATGACCTGAGAAATTTGTATATTGATCTACTGCATGTGAAATGGGTATTTTATCGCTCTCCCTTTAAAAATGATAATTATTTTCGTGAGCGCAAAAGTTTCTATTTTTTCAGCAAGATCAAACAACTATCACCCAAGAAGATTCTAAAGGCTTTACTTGGCACAAACACTCGTTAAAAAATAAAAAAACACAATAATAGCAGTAGCATAATTTTTCTAACACTCAAAAACAGGAAGCAAAAAGCAAAAATAAATTTTATTAATATGGTTGCCTCCCAACAAGCGCTATAGTTTTACGCCCTTAGCTAGGCATAAAGCAAGGATCTAAGTTTTGTCATCTTTAGTTCAAGATCCATAAGATGCCCTCAAGATTGATTCATATGGTGGTCTAATTCTTGTTCTAGGAAAGTGTTCCATACCCTTCCACAAAGGAAATTTGAAATTAATATTTCCTTCTTTCATATCAATCACGGCACCAATAGTGCGTAAAAACGGTCTACCAAGAATGATTGGACAAGACAGATTACAATCAATATCAAGAACAATAAAATCTATGGGCACATAAATCCTATTTGCAAGAATAAGAACATCATTAATTCTTCCCATAGGCTTTTTAATAGTAGAGTCGGCCAAGTGCCAATTCAAAGAACACGATTCAAGATTGGTAAGACCAAGCACATCACATAAAGATTTCGGAATAGTAGAAACACTAGCACCAAAGTCACAAAGCAAAACACTCATAATTTTTAATTTTGACTTTGATAGTAGGTTCCCACTTATCATGCAATTTTCTAGGAATTGAAACAGCTAATTCCAACTTTTCTTCAAAAGCTTTCATCATAGCATCAACAATATGTTTAGTAAAAGCTTTATTTTGTTCATAAGCATGGGGTGAATTTATCATGGATTGCAACAA